>NC_056447.1:23637203-23999703 GCF_018296145.1 Oncorhynchus tshawytscha | reverse complement strand
TTCTGCCTTAATTATTTCCAAATGAAAATTGTCTCTCTCTCTCTCTCTCTCTCTCTCTCTCTCTCTCTCAGTTTCTCTCATTATTCTCCTTTTCCTATCATTTACTTTCATCATTCATATCTTGAAAAACTCCTTCTCTATCATTTGTAAGTAGGCATGCATATGATGCCATTGTTGCCATAGGGAAAGTACACTGGGAGGAACATTCAGGAGAAGATCAATGCTCAATATAACTCTTTTTTTTTCTGTGGCACTTCTACTTTAAAATGAGGATGCTATAAAGCAATGAGAAGGGTGTCTGAGAGATTTTCTCACCAGGCCTTGACTCGTCTAATACACCTTGAATTACAATGCTTGGATTTGCTGAGAGGAACAGCAGAGCCATTCATCTTGCCTGCATATCTTGTGAAGAAGGTTTCCATTCAATACTGGAGACAGAGAGGGATGAAAGTCAACAGCCCTCATCCGCAGCTTCCGTCACCTTTCCTGTGTCTCGTGTTCCTCGCTCGATACCGGGCCGGGCGGACGCGTGATTGGATCCTAATAGATGAGAGCTTATGTTGTTTCTGCCATTAGTTTGCACCAGCAAAATACCATCTCAGCTATAAGACCAGACTTTCGGAGTGGTCCACAAGCGGTGTAAGTTTCATCAGGCGTGCGAAGAATACAGTACGTTCACATTGGAAGAAATGTGCTTAAAGGGGCAATCTGCAGGTCAAACCACAACAAAGCTGCTACCCCACTTCTGTTTTAGTAAACAGTTGGGGTATGGGGCTGGAGGAATGTAACCACTCTAAAATGTATATACGAAGCTATGGATACACAAGGACTGAACATCCCTGAGATCAAAATGATCCTTTCACCATGTTTTGAAGCTATGCAGTGTTTGTTTACAATTGCATTGTTTACAAACAATGGAGTAAAAAAAGCTTATATTTTCATTTCTGATGGAGTGCGACTGTTGAACTTAGCTCATGAGGCATTTCTAAGTTATATTCTTCAAGAATCAATGGCGATATACAATTAATTTAAAAATGGATATGTCAATCCCAGATTGCCCCTTTAAAGTAAAAGTTTTTTATAAGCCACTGCTTTGGAGCTCTGATCGAAAGATACATCCAATGTCATGGTATGAAAGGAGGCCTTAAAACAATTGCACGTAATTGCTCCTGACTAAGCACATTTCAAATGTTTCTGACATTCTAACCCTATTACAGGTATGCACTTATCAAAAGCTCACTCTCATCTTCAAGAGTAAATTGACAGCTTCTCTACCCATGTCAGTGTCTTTCTTTCCCTTACCCAGTGAATGACGAGCAGCGTTGGGATCCATATCTGATGAACAACGGTAAATGTTCATTAATGGGCACTTATTATCCTCATCTCAGTGCTGCGGCGCCACGGTTCGCCATGCTCTTTCTCCAGGGACTCCAGGGACATTTCGTAAGAGGAGGAACAGGAGAGCAACAGTCCCAGGCTCCTCCATGTCTCTCCAGCATGGCTCCACCATGGCTGTTCCATTCCCAGTGACATCATGCCAACTCATCACCCGGGCTTAGAGCAGTGCAGAAGGAGACACACTTCACACACCTCAGCATCATTACCATCTTGACAGGTGTCAGAGAGGTGACCTGATAGACTGGGGAGAGCTGGAGGAAGAGAGGGAGCAGGAGGATTAGAGCATGGAGAGGAAACACTGGCTCTCATTATCAGGCCTGTGACAGATGGAGAAAAGAAGAGACAAAGACACGAGTCAAGCTATACATTCACTGTACAGGAAGTGTGGCGGAGTTGATCATTATGAAAAAAGCCTTTAATCGGATCATTTTGATTCTAACAGCAGCTGGCTGAGAACTGTCTGTTATTGTTGCTGGTCTTACTTTGTGTGGTTTAATGTTGCCATGTGTTTGATCGTCTGGTGAAATTCAGTAGCAACGATAAGCAGAGAGTAGTTTCTATATAATGTTTGAGGTTTTAACTTGGCTCTGGTGGACCCACTTTACCTCTGATCACTATGTTCTTTCATTGGTAGCATCATGACACTGACAAACACCTACACTAATGACAGCTGTTTATGAGCCATTTAAGGAGCAATTTGAATCTCATGTCAGTCCATGTGCTTGACAATTACCCTCATTTACCTTTATAGAAGAGAGAGAAAGAGAGAGACCAAGAGACAGAGAAAGAGAGAGCAATCACATGGGAGGCACAATGTGATTTGGCAGAGAAGGCAGTCAGTATCTTATTGTAACATTTGAGGAGAGACAGGGCCTGGACTGTCTAAATGCTTCCATGTTCTGATCAGAGGGGAGCTCCTCTAGAATGAACCCAGGGCTAGAAGCTGCAGTGTGTTCTCACCAGAGGGTTAGAGAAGAGCACTCACTCGGAAGCACCTGTCAGATGCCTGTCAGCCTACCGCATTAAAACACTTTTTAAACTTGTCTAAGTGCCTAATATGGCTCTCTTGTGTGCATCTTTGTGTATGTACTGTAGACGTGCATGTGCGTGTTTACTGCATGTGCACGTGTGTGTGCGCGTGCGTGTGTGTGTGTGTGTGTGTGTGTGTGTGTGTGTGTGTGTGTGTGTGTGTGTGTGTAAATGTTTTTGTGTGTGTGTAAGTGTTTTTGTGAATAGCAAGCTCCTGCAGTCAAATTCCAAAAAATATCTCTGCATAATAAAGCTTTCATTTCTATGTTAATCGTCCATTATTATAGTTCCTTAAAGTTCCTGACAGAATGTACATCATAGTGCTGATTGCTCTTACTGTAACCTGTCTCAGAGAACAAAGCCTTGTCCAATTTAACAGATAGAGACACTGCGAGTGTCGGACAGACAGAGGGAGGGAAGTGAGAGAAAGAGAGACAGAGAGAGAAACAGAGAGAGGTGGAGGTGGAGGGAGATAGAAGTAAACAAAGAAACAGAGGGATGTGAGAGAATAGAGATGCTGTGGGAAGGGGTGCGGTTTCCCTTGGTAGCAAAACAAATGCTAGAATGGCACAATTCAGCTGCAGAATATTAAAGATGTTGACAGAGACAGTCAGACATTTGAAACATAACTGCTTGAGAAACCAGAGCATCATCTGTTCCTCGAGACTGTTACAACAAACATATTTGTGGGGGGCAGGCATCACGTTGGTAAATATTCTGTGATTGGTCTATCTAATTATGCAGTTATTTCCATTCCTACTCAGATCTTCCAGACAGAAACAGAGAAGACTTCTTATGAGCACATTGGCTTTTCACTGAGTCTTCATCAGAGCACGGCCAAATTAATAAGCATGCCTGTTTTGATATGTATGGATATCTCTCTCTTCTCCCCTCGTTTGTCCCTCTCTGTTTTTCTCCAACTCTTACATTTTTTTCTCTTGCAATATTTTCTCTATTCCCCCATGGAAAAATACTATATTATACTATGGTCTAAATACTGTAGTATTACTATATTTATATACTGTAGTTTTCACTGTAGTGGTTTTGCAGACATGACTGTAGTATACTATAGCATTCACTGTACAATTTTTATGTACATGACTGTAGTATACTATAGCATTAACTGTATGTGTGCGTACACATATTACGCAGATATTATCGCAGGTGCAGTGAAATGCTTGTTGCAGTAATACCTAAAAATACAAAGCAATGATAAAAATTAAGAAATTAAGAAATATCAGAGTCTGGAATATATATATATATATACTGAATGCTGGCAGTGCTTTCACTCTAGTGGTAGCATGAGACGGAGATCGTTCTCCACGGCATCCCCAGACTCTGCCACGTCTGTCACGTGCTCAGTGTGAACCTGCTTTCATCTGTGAAGAGCACAGGGCACCAGTGGCGAATTTGCCAATCTTGGTGTTCTCTGGCAAATGCCAAACATCCTGCAAGGTGTTGGGCTGTAAGCACAACCCCCACCTGTGGACGTCGGGCCCTCATGCCACCCTCATGGAGTCTGTTTCTGACCGTTTGAGCAGACACATGCACATTTGTGGCCTGCTGGAGGTCATTTTGCAGGGCTCTGGCAGTGCTCCTCCTGCTCCTCCTTGCACAAAGGCGGAGGTAGCGGTCCTGCTGCTGGGTTGTTGCCCTCCTACGGCCTCCTCCACGTCTACTGATGTACTGGCCTGTCTCCTGGTAGCGCCTCCATGCTCTGGATACTACGCTGACAGACACAGCAAACCTTCTTGCCACAGCTCGCATTGATGTGCCATCCTGGATGAGCTGCACTACCTGAGCCACTTGTGTGGGTTGTAGACTCCGTCTCATGCTACCACTAGAGTGAAAGCATCGCCAGCATTCAAAAGTGACCAAAACATCAGCCAGGAAGCATAGGAACTGAGAAGTGGTCTGTGGTCACCAACTGCAGAACCACTCCTTTATTGGGGGTGTCTTGCTAATTGCCTATAATTTCCACCTGTTGTCTATTCCATTTGCACAACAGCATGTGAAATTCATTGTCAATCAGTGTTGCTTCCTAAGTGGACAGTTTGATTTCACAGAAGTGTGATTGACTTGGAGTTACATTGTGTTGTTTAAGTGTTCCCTTTATTTATTTATTTTGAGCAGCATATAGACTGACCAGATGGCTTAGCCCCTAAAACCCTCAATAACTTTTACAGATGCACCATTGAGAGCATCCTGTTGGGCTGTATCACCGCCGAGTACGGCAATTACACCATCCGCAACCATAGATATATATATATATATATATATATATATATATATATATATATATATATATATATATATATATATATATATATACTGAGTGTACAAAACATTAGGAACACCTTCCTAATATTGAGTTACACACCCTTTTGTCCTCAGAACATCCTCATTTTTGGGGGGCATGGTCTCAACAAGGTGTTGAAAGCTTTTCCGGGGATGCTGGCCCATGTTGACTCCAATGCTTCCCACAGTTGTGTCAAGTTGGCTCCATGTCCTTTGGGTGGTGGACCATTCTTGATACACACAGGGAAGCGGTTGAGCGTGAAAACCCAGCAGCGTTGCAGTTCTTGATACACTCAAACTGGTGCGCCAGGCACCTACTACCATTCCGCGTTCAAAGGCACTTAAATCTTGTGTCTTGCCTAATCAAACTCTGAAATGCACACATACCCAATCCATGTCTCAATTGTCTCAAGTCTTAAAAATCCGTCTTTAATCTACACTGATCGAAGTGGATTTAACAAGTGAGAATAAGGGATCATAGCTTTCACCTGGATTCATCTGGTCCGTCTATGTCAAGGAAAGAACAGGTGGTCCGAATATTTTGTATACTCTGTATATATATTTATGTATTTAATGGTCTATTTATATATTTAATGGTCTTCCTGTGACACCAGGTGCTGTAGGTGTCCTGGAAGGCAGGCAGTGTGTCTCCGGTGATGCGTTGGCCTGACTGCACCACCCTATAGAGAGCTCTGTGGTTGCGGACGGTGTAATTGGCGTACCGGGCGGTGATACAGCCCAACAGGATGGTCTCAATGGTGCATCTGTAAAAGTTATTGAGGGTTTTAGGGGCCAAGCCAAATTTCCTGAGATTGAAGAGGCACAGTTGCGCCTTATTCACTACACTGTCTGTGTGAATGGACCCTTTTAGGTTGTCATTGTTGTGCACACCGAGGAACTTGAAGCTTTTCACCTTCTCCACTGCGGCCCTGTCAATGTGCTCTCTCTGCTGTCTACTGAAGTCAACGATCAGTTCCTTCATTTTGTTGACATTGAGGGAGAGGTTATTTTCCTTGCACCACTCTGCCACAGAGCCGCCACTTCCTTCCTGTTGGCTGCCTCATCATAGTTGGTAATCAGGCCTAACACTGTTGTGGCATAAGCAAACTTGATAATTAAATTGGAGATGTGCGTGGCCACGCAGTCATGGGTGAACAGGGAGTACAGGAGGGGGATGAGCACACACCCTTGTGCGTCCCCTGTGATGAGGATCAGCGTGGCAGAGGTGTTGTTGCCTACCTTCACCACCTGGGGTCGGACCGTTAGGAAGTCCATGACCCAGTTGCACAGGGAGAGGTTCAGACCCAGGGCCTCGAGCTTTATGATGAGCTTGGAGGGTACTATGGTGTTGAAGGCTGAGCTGTAGTCAATGAACAGCATTCTTACATAGGTATTCCTCTTGTCCAGGTGGGATAGGGCAGTGTGATGGCTATTGCGTCTTCCGTGGATTTGATGGGATGGTATGCACATTGTACAGTCGTGGCAAAAAGTTGTGAGAATGACACAAATATACATTTTCACAAAGTCTGCTGCCTCAGTTTGTATGATGGCAATTTTGCATATACTCCAGAATGTTATGAAGAGTGATCAGATGAATTGCAATTAATTGCAAAGTCCCTCTTTGTCATGCAAATGAACTGAATCCG
Source organism: Oncorhynchus tshawytscha (assembly GCF_018296145.1). Classification (NCBI taxonomy): domain Eukaryota; kingdom Metazoa; phylum Chordata; class Actinopteri; order Salmoniformes; family Salmonidae; genus Oncorhynchus; species Oncorhynchus tshawytscha. The sequence goes on along the minus strand of NC_056447.1, from coordinate 23,993,332 downwards.
CAAAAAAACATTTCCATTGCATTTCAGCCCTGCCACAAAAGGACCAGCTGACATCATGTCAGTGATTCTCTCGTAAACACAGGTGTGAGTGTTGACGAGGACAAGGCTAGAGATCACTCTGTCATGCTGATTGAGGTCGAATAACAGACTGGAAGCTTGAAAAGGAGGGTGGTGCTTGGAAATTGTTCTTCCTCTGCCAACCATGGTCACCTGCAAGAAAACACGTGCCGTCATCATTGTTTTGCACAAAAAGGTCTTCACAGGCAAGGATATTGCTGCCAGTAAGATTGCACCTAAATCAACCATTTATCGGATCATCAAGAACTTCAATGAGAGCGGTTCAATTGTTGAAAAGAAGGCTTCAGGGCACCCAAGAAACAAAATAGGAAAAATGCCAAGGGGGGTACTTTTGCAAGCATTATTCACTTACAAATTGTAACTGATTGAGGTTTAGGTGAGGGTTATGGTAATGCCCTTCTACTGTGGGACTCCAGTTAAACAGCAGGCAGAGGCATAGCCAGCAGATCCGACCCGCTTGTTTACAGCTGCACTAGGGTCGGACAGCATTCCTGTGTTTATTAAGACACCTCAGAGCCAACACGAGATATGCCTTGGAAAACATACTTCAATTCAAGCATGAAAAATGGGTTGTACTCCTAATTGTCCCATTATCCCAACTGTTACACAAGAAGATTGAACAAATAGTGATGGGGAAACTAAGCTTCCTGAAGCATTGAGCATTTCTGGCCAATTGTGTCGAAAATAAATTACTTGAAGCTTTGATCAAAACAGTGTACACTAGTGGCAGCTGCTGGTTGAAAGAATTTAGAACAGCGTGCACAGGGTTGAAGTTTTGTCTTTTACCAGTACCAAACCAATTAGGTGGTTGTTTGACAAAATTAAGTTTTGGACATCATTCGAACATCACTGATCATGTGCTTCTGATAAAGTGATACAAGCATCAACACACTGCTTCATAGTAAACTGCTTATCAATTTCAATGCATCCCTTGGTGCTCCAGTATCACTATGAACAACTGCAATTTTTCCCGGAAAACTGACATTTTCGTCCTCATGTTGGGTAACAGAAGCCACAGCAGCCATTTTGGAATGGCAGTGTCAGCCGAATCAGCTCCTTAGATGTTCAACGTAACTTACCATTCTATCAGGCTGCTGTTGCTAGTGCTAGCTAGCATGAGGAGGAAAATGGCACTAGTCGTTCAATCTTCACAGTTGAACATTTGGGATAAGGGGACAATTCAGAGTACAACCCTTTTTCATCCTTAGATTGAGGTACATTTTCCAATCTCACATCAGCTCTATTTTAACAAACCTAACACAATGGTAAATCTAAACGCAGGCGGTAGCTTGGGGTGTGTCAGAAATATTTTAGCTATTTTCACTATCACAATAATCGGTGCTCTATCTGGCGTTAGCACTAAAGGGCTGGGTTTTGATAAATAAGTTGTGGGTGTGTCGAGGCTTGACCCCTCACTGGCCAATGAGAATGTGCTCAATGGCAAAATATGTGGTTGTGTATTTATGGTCTTTTATGTATTTTCCTTGGAATCAACTCCAATTCCAATGTTAGTCTGTTATGGTTCGATAAATGGTTTACAGAAACAAAATAACAAAACGTAGTCCTATGTTTGCTAAATACCTTAACTAGAAGTTAAGCTTTAATTTGGTCTATTGCACTTGTGAATGTATGAAAATTAAATATTTTTAAAAAACTATATTTGAATTTGGCGCTCTGCCTTGTCAACGGATGTTATCGAGCCAATCCCTAGCCCAAACAAGTTAAGAACAAATTCTTATTTACAATGATGGCCTACCCCGGCCAAACCCGAACGACACTGGGCCAATTGTGCACTTCCCTATGGGACTCCCAATCATGGCCGTATGTGATACAGCCTGGATTCAAACCAGGGTCTGTAGTGACGCCTCTTGCACTGAGATGCATTGCCTTAGACCGCTGCGCCACTCGGGAGCCCTATGATGTTCATGTATTGATGTTCTCCGTATCCATAGCCAGAATGATTTTGCAGTTGTCGTTGAAATACATGTATACTGAGAGAGACTTGGACAATTATTCAAACAATCATCTTTAATCAATATTAATTTTTGCAATAATGAAGCTGGTCAACAGCACACTGAAGTGCATGTTGCCTAGAGCTTAACTGATAATGAAAAAACAGTGATCTTATATAGGACCTAAAAATGCTTAGTCAGGCTGGTTCCTCCCCTCCCATAAGCCACCTTGGTCCATCTCCTGGTTATGTGCACGGGATGTTGTTTTACCCAAAACCCAGCTTAGTTTCCCAGATACCAGGAAGATGAGACAGTGAGGGATTGTTCTAAACTCTTCCAGGCTATCTCTATCTTGGGTCACACACACCACATCTTGTCTATGGAATGTTGGCTGTAGGTTTTATCATGAAGTCATTGTCAGCTCAAGCCATCCAATCCTATATAAGATCTATGTTTTTAGCAAAAACCCATTTTCCTTGACCATACGCCCAGACTAACTGCAGGAAGCTAGAGTGGAAACCATTTCATTACAGAAACATATCATTAAACAGAACAGAAAGTCTTACTATTTGTTAAGAATATAATCGTTAACTATTAATATCAAACATCATGTAAATTCGTAATTTTCTCTCATACAGTGCATGGTCGAACAGGTTTCCTGTAATATTCATCAGAGGTGTAGGGATGGTGAAGTCTGTGAATCCCCAAAAATATAATTCTACAGATGTTTACAAAAACATGCACACGACAGTATTCATACCTTGGTGATAATGGTTTTCATACACATACAGTGCCTTTGGAAAATATTCAGACCCCTTGACTAGGTTTGTTGTTTTTTGCAGCTCCCCTGTGCAGTGTAACATTAAAATGTCTGGTGGCATTCACCGTATTTCTCTCTCGGTCCATTTGTTATTCAAGCTATTAACGCTGTAAGATCGGAAACCCGCAAACACCACAATACTATAGTATACAACAGTCATGTCCGCAAAAACACTACACTGAATACTATCTACCAAGAGAGTTCTCATCTATATTATTCGTAACAGTCTATTTACCACCACAGAACAAAGCTGGCTTTAAAACCGCTCTCAACCAACTCTATACGGCCATAAGCAAAGAAGAAAATGCTCACCCAGAAGCGCCGCTTCTCGTGGCCGCAGGCAAACTTCTTTGGGCCAGGGGGCAGTATACTGAATTTCTGCCTGACTGACGTGCCCAAAGTAAACTGCCTGTTACTCAGGCCCAGAGGCTAGGATATGCATATAATTGGTAGAATTAGATAGAAAACACCTTGAAGTTTCTAAAACTGTTAAAATAATGTCTGTGAATATAACAGAAACCTGAGGAAAATCCATTAAAAAAAATATTTGGAGGTCACAGGCCATTCCAATGGAAGTCTATGGGTCTATATATCAAAATTCCTCCCAGATTGCAGTTCCTATGGCTTCCACTAGATGTCAACAGTCTTTATACAGGGTTTCAGGCTTGTTTCTTGAAAAATGAACGAGTAGTTGTAGTTTATCCAAGATGTTGTCATCAGGAAAGGTAGGCTTTTGGGCGCGCTCTTCGTTATTTTCCTTTCCTATTGAACACCACACCATATTATCATTTATTTACATATTAGGGGACCTAAGGATTGTATAGAAACATTGTTTCACTTGTTTGGACGAAGTTTACCAGTAGCTTTTTGGATTCCTTTGTATGCATGTTGAAGGACTGGATTACTGAAATCAATAGTGCCAACCTAACAGACTTTTTTGGCTATAAAGAAGGACTTTATCGAACAAAACAAACATTCATTGTGTAGCTGGAACCTTTGGGATTGCAAACAGAGGAATATCTTAAAAGGTAAGTGATTTATTTTATCGCTTTTTGTGATTTTTGTGAAACCGGTGCTGGTTGAAAAAGTATTTTGATGTGGGGAGCTGTCCTCAGATAATCGCATGGTGCTTTCGCCGTAAATCCTTTTTGAAATCTGACAGCACAGTTGGATTAACAAGAAGTTACGCTTTTAAATTATGTAAGACACTTGTATGTTCATGAATGTTCAATATTGAATTTGGCGCTCTCCAATTTCACCGGATGTTGTGGGAATTATCCCGCTAGTCGGACACCTAGCCCAAAGAGGTTTTATATCAGTTGTACCAAATTTTTACCAGCATGTCACATGTGCAACCAGAGAAATAGAAATCCTAGACCACCTTTACTCCACACACAGCGATGCATACAAAGCTCTCCCCTGCCCTCCATTTGGCAAATATGACCATAATTCTATCGTTCTGATTCCTGCATACAAACAAAAACTAAAGCAGGAAGTACCAGTGACTCGCTTAATACGGAAATGGTCAGATGACACTACAGGACTGGTTTGCTAGCACAGACTAGAAAATGTTCCGGGATTCATCCGATGGCATTGAGGAGTATACCACCTCAGTCATCTGCTTCATCAATAAGTGCATCGACGACGTCATCCCCAATATGACTGTACGTACATATCCCAACCAGAAGCCATGGATTACAGGAAACATCCACATCGAGCTAAATGCTGGAATTGACACTTTCAGGGAGTGGGAGACTAATCCGGATGCTTATACGAAATCCTGCAATGCCCTCAGACTAACAATCAAACAAGCAGAGCTTCAATACAGGATTAAGATTGAATCCTACTAACACCGGCTGACGCTTGTCGGATGTGGCAGGGCTTGAAAACTATTACGGACTACAAAGGTAAACCTAGACGTGAGCTTCCCAGTAACGCGAGCCTACCAGACAAGATAAAATGCCTTTTATGCGCGCTTCGAGGCAAACAACACTGAAGCATGCATGAGAGAACCAGATGTTCTGGATGACTGTGTGATAACGCTCTCGGTAGCCGATGTGAACAAAACCTTTAAACAGGTCAACATTCACAAAGCTACTGGGCCAGACGGATTACCCGGACGTGTACTCAAAGCATGCGCGGACCAACTGTCAAGTGTCTTCACTGACATTTTCAACCTCTCCCTGACCGAGTCTGTAATACCTACATGATTCAAGCAGACCACCATAGTCCATGTGCCCAAGGAAGCGAAGGTAACCTGCCCAAATGATTATGCCCCGTGGCACTCATGTCAGTAGTCATGAAGTGCTTTGAAAGGCTGGTCATGGCTCACATCAACAGCATCCTCCGTGACACCCTAGATCCACTCCAATTCGCATACCGCCCCAACAGATCTACAGATGATGCAATCTCAATCGCATTGCCCTTTCTCAGCTGGACAAAAGGAACACCTATGTGAGAGTGCTGTTCATTGACTGCAGCTTAGCATTCAACACCATAGTGTATTCCCTGTTCACCCATGACTGCGTGGCCAAACACGACTCCAACGCCATCATTGAGTTTGCTGAAGACACAACAGTGGTAGCCCTGATCTCCAACAGCGATGAGACGGCCTATGGGGAGGAGGTCAGAGAACTGGCAGCGTGGTGCAGGACAAAAACCTCTCCCTCAATGTGAGCAGGACAAAGGAGCCGATCATGGACTACAGGAAAAAGCAGGCTGAACAGGCCCCCATTGACATTGACGGGGCTGTAGTGGAGCAGGTCGAGAGTTTCAAGTTCCTTGGTGTCCACATCACCAACGAACTGTTATGGACCAAACATACCAAGACAGTAGTGACGAGGGCACGACAAAACCTTTTCCCACTCAAAACACTACACTGAATACTATAGTATACAATTTAACAGTCACGTCCACAAACACACTACAGTAAATACTACAGTCATGTCAGCAAAAATACTGCAGTGGATACTGTAGTAATGTCCACCAAAACACTACAGTGAATGATATATACATATAGAAATACTGCAGTATTTAGACCATAGAATACCATAGTATTTTTTCATGTGGGTTAGCTGTATGTTTGATGTTTAAACTTTTTTGTGTGTTATTCTCTACAGATTCCTAAATGCATTGTATACACATTTGTGGTTGTATTGTGTTTTGAAATAGTCTATTAAAATCTATCAAGGGATACTTCAGTGTGGAGTATAGTATGCTACAAAAGTCTATAGTAAGCTCTACATGATTGAGGGAGAACATCAGAGGAAATCCCTGGCATGAGCTCCCCAAGGACAGCATGTTCAAATCAAAATGGCATCGACAATGCTAGCAGCTAGCAGTAAAGCTAGCTCCCAGTCTAATCGATCCTCAAATTCTAAAGTAAGCACCATACGATCAATGGGATACTACTGTGTGTAGTATAGAATTCTTCAGTATACTACAAAATTATATCGTACTACATTATTCTATAGAAAAATGCAGTATTTTCTTATGGGGGTTTTAATAGCCATCCATCTGTCTTGATGTCTTCTCTTATGCCAAATGTATCATCTCTCAACGCCCACACCTATTACTATCTTTTTCCACTAATCTCACATTCTATTTATCTCCTTTTAACCTTTCCCATTTCATTTACCTTTTCTGATATCCTATTCTCTCTCTCTTTATATATTTTTCACTCTGTCTCTCTTCTCAGCATGTTCTCAATGCAAAAATCGAACATTACACAAGCTGCCTCCATAACATCCTCATCTATTGAGATCACTGAGTCTGTGTCATCCAGCCAACAGGAAATATTCTATTTCCCCCTCACTAACCACGTTTCCACCCATAGTTTTTAGGCAAGTAAAGTCATATCATATACAGTACCTGTTAAAATGTTGGACACACCTCCTCATTCAATGGTATTTCTTTCTTTTTATTATTTTATACACTGTAGAATAATAGTGAAGACATCAAAACTATTGTAACAGTTTTCTTCTGGTGAAAGAGAGGCGGACCAAAATGCAGCGTGGTTAGTTTTGTACATCTTTAATAAATATGAAAATACAACAATCTACAAAACAAGCAACGTGAAAAAACCAAAACAGTCCTATCTGGTGCCACAAACACAAAGACAGGAACAATCACTCACAAGAGACCTAAAGAATATGGCTGCCTAAATATGGTTCCCAATCAGAGACAACGATAAACACCTGCCTCTGATTGAGAACCACTCTAGGCAACCATAGACTTACCTAGAGTACTACTCTAACCACAATCCCATTACTACGAACAACCCCAGACAAAACAAACCACATAAATCCCCATGTCACACCCTGGCCTAACCAAAATAATAACGAAAACACAGAATACTAAGGCCAGGGCGTGACAACTATGAAATAACACATATGGAATCATGTAGTAACCAAAATAGTGTTAAACAAATATTTGAAATTCTTCAAAGTATCCACCCTTTGCCTTGATGGCAGCTTTACACACTCTTGAAATTCTCTCGACCAGCTTCACCTGGAATGATTTTCCAAACGCCTTGAAGGAGTTCCTACATATGTTGAGCCCTTGTTGGCTGCTTTTCCTTCACTCTGCAGTCCAACTCATCCCAAACCATCTCAATTGGGTTGAGGTCAGGTGATTGTGGAGGTCAGGTCATCTGACGCAGCACTCCATCACTCTCCTTCTTGATCAAATCGCCCTTACACAGTCTGGAAGTGTGTTGGGTCATTGTCCTGTTGAAAAACAAATGATAGTCCCACTAAGTTAAAAAACAGATGGGATGGCGTATCGCTGTAGAATAATGTGGCAGCCATGCTGGTTAAGTGTGCCTTGAATTCTAACTAAATCACACCTCCTCCATGCTTCACAGTGAGAACCACACATGCAGAGATGATCTGTTCCACTACTCTGCGTCATACAAAGACACAGCGGTTGGAACCAAGAATCTCAAATTTGGAATCATCAGACCAATGGACAGATTTCCACCGGTCTAATTTCCATTGCTCATTTTTCTTGGCCCAAGCAAGTCTCTTATTGGTGTCCTTTAGTAGTGGTTTCTTTCCAGCAATTTGACCATGATGGCCTGATTCACACAGTCTCCTCTAAACATTTGTTGTTGAGTGTCTGTTACTTGAACTCTGTGAAGCATTTATTTTGGCTGCATTTTCTGAGGCTGGTACCTCTAATGAACTTATTCTCTGCAGCAGAGGTAACTCTGGGTCTTCCTTTCCTGTGGTGGTCCTCATGAGAGCCAGTTTCATCATTGCGCTTAAAACTTCTTGTGACTAGCAATCCCAGGATCCGGGAGCATAATCATAGCCTCAAATGAATTAGCATAACGCAGCGGACATAAATACCCCTAGAACATTTTTTTATTCATGAAAATCACAAATTAAATATATTGAGACACAGCTTGGCCTTTTGTTAATCACTCTGTCATCTCAGATTTTCAAAATATGTTTAACAGCCAACGCTAGACAAGCATTTGTGTAAGTTTATCATGGCATAATGCTATGCTAGGCTCTGCTGGCAGCAGGCAACATTTTCACGAAAATAAGAAAAGCAATCAAATTAAAAAATTTACCTTTGAAGAACTTCGGATGTTTTCACTCAGGAGACTCCCAGTTAGATAGCAAATGTTCCTTTTTTCCAAAAATATTATTTTTGTAGGCGAAATAGCTCCCGTTTGTTCATCATGCTTGGCTGAGAAATCGACCGGAAAATGCTATCACTACAACGCCAAACTTTATTCCAAATTAGCTCCATAATATCGACAGAAACATGGCAAACGTTGTTTAGAATCAATCCTCAAGGTGTTTTTAACATATCTATTCGATAATATATCCGTCGAGGCAATTGGTTTCTCATAAGAAGCGATTGGAAAAATGGCTACCTCAGTATTTTACGCAAGATTTTCTGCGGGAGACATCATGTGACCACTTGCTAAATGTGGCCCCTTACGGCTATTCTTCAACAGAAATGCGTAAAAAGACATCACAATGCTGTAGACACCCTGGGGAATACGTAGAAAATGTAAGCTCATTCGTAGCTCATTCACTGCCATATAAGGAGTCATTGGCATGAGGCGGTTTTAAAAAATGCGGCACTTCCTGATTGGATTTGTATCTGGGTTTCGCCTGTAACATCAGTTCTGTTGCACTCACAGACAATATCTTTGCAGTTTTGGAAACGTCAGAGTGTTTTCTATCCAAAGCTGTCAATTATATGCATAGTCGAGCATCTTTTCGTGACAAAATATCTTGTTCAAAACGGGAACGTTTTTTATCCAAAAATTAAATACTGCCCCCTAGTCGTAAAAGGTTAATGGTTTTTGCGACTGCACTTTCAAAGTTCTTGACATTTTCCGGATTGACTGACCTTCATGTCTTAAATTAATGATGGACTGTCATTTCTCTTTGCTTATTTGAGCTGTTCTTTCCATAATATGGACTTTGTCTTTTACCAAATAAGTGATCTTCTGTATACCACCGTAGGGGTATACTTGTCACAACACAACTGATTAGCTCAAACGCATTAAGAAGGAAAGACATTCTACAAATTAACTTTTAATAAAGCACACCTGTTAATTGAAATGCATTCCAGGTGACTACCTCATGAAGCTGGTGGAGAGAATGCCAAGAGTGTGCCAAGCTGTCATCAAGGCAAAGGGTGACTACTTTGAGGATTCTCAAATATAAAATATATTTTGATTTGTTTAACACTTTTTTGGTTAATACATGATTCCCTATGTGTTATTTCATAGTTTGACTGGTACTGCATGTTCAACCTTTTGGCAGCTTTCTGTCTCCATAGGGAAACAGATTAAATAAATTATAATGAACTTCACAGGGTGGTGAAAGTGCAAGGTGGTCTTGAGGGCAATTGGTGGGCAATTGGATGGAAATGTAGCTACTGTCATTTCTTCCTCCAGCCATGATTTTATCAATAACTACATTGTGGAAACAAATGAATGAGCATGCGTCAGCCGTGTACCATTTCTTGCATATTCCCTTCCCATGGAGGACAGTAGGTAGATGCAAGGACAGACGTGGGGAATATGATTCAGTAAATTGATGCTATTATGAAACAAAGTGGTAGAGAGAACGCGATTCTAGTGGTAGCAGCGATGTGATCAAAGTGGCTGTGCAGTGGAGAGTAATTTCCTCTCAGACTATAAGAGATTTAAATGTGCATCTTATTCTCAGGAGACCTCCGCCTGGGCAGCCAGATCAAAGTACTTATATTACATGTTCCAACACAGCCATTGTCATCCATTTGGAGTGCTGCTAAAGCCTTGACTGAAAGTGTGGATGATGGCATCCGGTAAAGGCAGGTTTTCAATCAGGAAACGTCTTTCCTTACCAAAACAAACTTCCTCGCTCGCTCTGAATAGGGCTTTGTGTCTGTGAAACCAATATTATGATTTCTGTTATTATGTCATGCTCTTGGCTGGACTCCCAGGTCATTTTTGGTGTTTGTAGACCTCAGAATATGGCAGTTTTTACACAATGTGTGTTATTGAAAGAATATTGCCTCCACACTAAAAAGCCTTCTCATCTTTATTCAAGACACATTATCCTCACTCAGGTTTCACCTCAAAGTTGATTTCCATCAATAAATATTTTGGGCTACAATTTAGATGCCAGCCAGAATATTTTATATTAATTAAATGTGATAAATCAAAATAGACAAAGCGGGCGGAATCAAGCAAAGATGCACTCATTAAAGATCCTACCAGACCGTTGTGTGGACTTAGTCATCTCCAAGCTTTCACAACTGTGTTTAAAAATGACCTGGCCCTCCCTCTCCTCCACCACCCCAGCCTGAGGCTCAGAGTTGAATACTGGAGAGCAGGGGCATCTGGACACATTTTTCCTTCTCCACTGAGCGGAATGCCGGACCATCACAAGGCCCATTACCCAATCTGTGTGAGTGTCACTAAGGTCTGGAGAGAGAGGCAGCTGCCTCTGCCATGATTACAGGCTACTAAACCCACTATCTTTCAATTCCAGGTAGCAGAGCATCTAATCACAAGGTCAGTGCAGACTGTGAGGGGTTCAAGCCATGTGAGCTGCCCAGGTGCCACAGCACAGTTCTACACTGTTAAGGATCTATGTTCTGGCTTCAGGATCATAATACTTCCAGCATTCAGAGGTATCTCCAGGGTTCCTCAAGGATAAATGAGGAATCAAGATGGCACCGGAGGGTAGGCTTAACCAACCATGCTATTTAAAAAAAATGTGTTGTTCATAACTTCTTTTGTAGATAATGTTGCTGCTACCATCTCTTATGACTGAAAAGAGCTTCTGGACATCAGACCTGCGATTGCTCACCTCAAACTGGACAAATAGTTCTTCTTTAATGAGTCGGACGGGAGGGATATAATACAGACACCCAAACAGGCCCTCATCCCCGTTTTTCGCTGGAGAAGGAAACACAGATTTCGCTGAAAAAGATCAGGGTGCCTTGTGAGGATCAGGCGACGAGTGGCTAATCTGCCTAAGCCTTCTGTCCTGCTAATGTTCAATCGCTGGAAAATAAATGGGATGAACTGAAAGCACGTTTATCCTACCAACAGGACATTAAAAACTGTAATATCTTATGTTTCACAGAGTTGTGGCTGAACAAACATACAGCTGGCAGGTTATACACTCTATCGGCAGGGCAGAACAGCAGCCTCTGGTAAGACAAGGGGCGGGGCCGATGTATTTATGTAAACAACAGCTGGTGCACGATATCTAAGGAAGTCTCAATGTTTTGCTCACCTGAGGTAGAGTATCTCATAATAAGCTGTAGACCACACTATCTACCTAGAGAGTTTTCATCTGTATTTTTCGTAGTATTTTTCGACTGATGCTGGCACTAAAACCACACTCAATGAGCTGAATACCGCCTTAAGCAAACAGGAAAATGCTCATCCTGAGGCAGCGCTCCAAGTGGCCAGGGACTTCAATGAAGGGAAACTTCAATCTGTTTCACCTAATTTCTATCTGCATGCTAAATGTGCAACCAGAGGGAAAAAAAATTCTAGACCACCTTTCCGCCATACACAGAGACGCATACAAAGCTCTCCCTCGCCCTCCATTTGGCAAATCTGACCATAATTCTATCCTCCTGATTCCTGCTTACAAGCAAAAATTAAAGCAGGAAGCACCAGTGACTCGATCTATAAAAAAGTGGTCAGATGAAGCAGATGCTAAACTACAGGACTGTTTTGCTAGCACAGACTGGCGTATGTTACAGGATTCATCCGATGGCATTGAGGAGTACATCACATCAGTCACTGGCTTTATCAATAAGTACATCGAGGACGTCGTCCCCACAGTGACTGTACGTACATACCCCAACCAGAAGCCATGGATTACAGTCAACGTTCACACTGAGCTAAAGGGTAGAGCTGCCGCTTTCAAGGAATTGGACCCGGAAGCGTATAAGAAATGTCGCTATGCCCTCCGACGAACCATCAAACAGGCAAAGCATCAATGCAGGACTAAGATCAAATCGTACTCCCCCGGCTCCGATGCTCGTCGGATGTGGCAGGGCCTGCAAACTATTACAGACTACAGAGGGAATCACAGCCGAGAGCTGCCCAGTGACAAGAGCCTACCAGACGAGCTAAATAACTTCTATGCTCGCTTCGAGGAAAGTAACACTGAAACATGCATGAGAGCATCAGCTGTTCCAGACGGCTATGTGATCACACACTCTGCAGCCGATGTCAGGAAGACCTTTAAACAGGTCAACATTCACAAGGCCGCAGGGCCAGACTGATTACCAGGACGTGTACTCCGAGCATGCGCTGACCAACTGGCAAGTGTCTTCACTGACATTTTCAACCTCTCCCTGTCTGAGTCTGTAATACCAACATGTTTCAAGCAGACCACCATGCTATTCATTGACTGCAGCTCAGCGTTCAACACCATAGTGCCCTCAAAGCTCATCACTAAGCTAAGGACCCTGGGACTAAACACCTCCATCAGCAACTGGATCCTCCTGCACTCCCTGTTCACTCATGACTGCATGGCCAGGCACGACTCCAACACCATCGTTAAGTTTGCCGACGACACAACAGTGGTAGGCCTGTTCACCGACAACGATGAGACAGCCTATAGGAAGGAGGTCAGAGACCTGACAGCGTGGTGCAAGTACAACAACCTCTCCCTCAACATGATCAAGACAAAGGAGATGATTGTGGACTACAGGAAAAGGAGGACCGAGCACGCCCCTGTTCTCATCAATGGGGCTGTAGTGGAGCAGGTTGAGAGCTTCAAGTTCCTTGGTGTCCACTTCACCAACAAAACTATCATGGTCCAAGCACACCAAGACAGTCATGAAGAGGGCATGACAAAACCTATTCCCCCTCAGGAGACTGAAAAGACTGGGCATGGGCCTCAGATCCTCAAAAGGTTATACAGCTGCACCACCGAGACCTTCCTGACTGGTTGCATCACTGCTTGGTATGGTAACTGCTCGGCCTCTGACCGCAAGGCACTACAGAGGGTAGTGCGTACGGCCTAGTACATCACCGGGGCCAAGCTTCCTGCCATCCAGGACCTCTATACCAGGCGATGTCAGAGGAAGGCCCTAAAAATTGTCAAAGACTCCAGTCACCCTAGTCATAGACTTTTCTCTCTGCTACGGCATGGTAAGCGGTATCAGAGCGCCAAGTCCAGGTCCAAGAGGCTCCTAAATAGCTTCTACCTCCAAGCAATAAGACTCCTGAACATCTAATCAAATTTCTACCCAGACTATTTGCATTGCCCAGTGCCACAGTCACGGATCGCTAACAAAGACTGCGACCACCCCCCTCTCCATCTCAGTGGCTGACGTGAGTAAAACATTTAAACTTGTTAACCTTCGCAAGACTGCTGGCCCAGACGGTATCCCTAGGCACGTTGGAGGCGTCCTCAGAGCATGCGCAGACCAGCTGGCTGGTTAGTTTACAGACATATTTAATCACTCCCTATCCCAGTCTGTTGTCCCACATGCTACAAGATAGCTACCATTGTTCCTGTACCCAAGAAGGCAGAGAGAACTGAACTGAATGACTATTGCCCCGTAGCACTCACTTCTGTCATCATGAAGTTCTTTGAGAGGCTAGTCAAGGATCATATCACCGCAATCTTACCGGCCACCCTAGACCCACTTCAGTTTGCATGCCACCCCACCGATGACGCAATCGCCATCACACTGCACACTGCCCTACCCATCTGGACAAAAAAATACCTACGTAAGAATGCTGTTCATTGACTACAGCTCAGCATTCTACACCATAGTACCATCCAAGCTCATCATCAAGCTGGAGCCCTGGGACTCAACCCCTCCCTGTGAAACTGGGTCCTGGACTATCTGACGGGCCGCCCCCAGGTGGTGAAGGTAAGAAACAAAATCTCCAGTTCGCTGACCCTCAACACTGGGGCCCCACAAGGGTGTGTGCTTAGCCCTCTCCTGTACTCCCTGTTCACCCACAACTGCATAGCCATGCACGCCTCCAATTCACTCATCAAGTTTGCAAACAACGACGAGACAGCCTACAAGGAGGAGGTGAGGACACTCTGAGTGTGGTGTCAGGAAAATAACCTCTCACTCAATGTCAACAAAACAAAGGAGATGATCGTGGACTTCAGGAAACAGCAGAGGCAGCACCCCCCTATCCATATCAAAGGGACAGCAGTGGAGAAGGTGGAAGTTTTAAGTTCCTGGGCGTACACATCACAGACAAACTGAAACGGTCCACCCGCATACCTATTCAACCTCAGGAGGCTGAAGAAATTTGGCCTGTCACCCAAAACCCTGCCAAACTTTTACAGATGCACAATCGAGAGCATTCTGTCGGGCTGTATCACCGCCTGGTGCGGCAACATCACTGTCCTCAACCGCAAGGTTCTCCAGAGGGTGGTGCGGTCTGCACAACGCATCACCGGGGGAAAACAACCTTCCCTCCATGACACCTACAGCACCCAATGTCACAGGAAGGCCAAAAATATCAACCACCCGAGCCACTGCCTGTTCACACCGTTATCATCCAGAAGGCAGGGTCAGTACAGATGCATCAAAGCTGGGACCGAGAGATTGATAAACAGCTTCTATCTCTAGGCCATCAGACTGTTAATTAAATAGCTGCTGCCTACACTGAGACCCAATCATTGGACAATTTAATACATGGATCACTAGTCACTTTAAACAATGCCACTTTAAAAATTGCCACTTTAATAATGTTTACATATCTTACATTACTCATATACATTACTCATATCACACATAAATACTGTATTTTATACCATCTACTGCACCTTGCCTATGCCGCTAGGCCATCGCTCATCCATATACTTATTTGTACATATTCTCATTCACCCCTTTAGATTTGTGTGTATTAGATAGTTTTGGGGGAATTGTTAGCTTCCTTCTTAGATATTTTTTATTTATTTTGATTTCACCTTTATTTAACCAGGTAGGCCAGTTGAGAACAAGTTCTCATTTACAACGGCGACCTGGCCAAGATAAAGCAAAGCAGTGCGACACAAACAACAACACAGAGTTACATATGGGATAAACAAACGTACAGTCAATAACACAATAGAAAAATCTATATACAGTGTGTGCAAATGTAGTAAGATTAGGGAGGTAAGTAATAAATAGGCCAGTGTGGCGAAATAATTACAATTTAGCATTAACACTGGAGTGATACTTATTTTCCACCATAATTTGCAAATTAATTAATTAAAAATCCTAGAACGTGATTTTCTGGATTTTTTTTCTCATTATGTCTGTCATAGTTGAAGTGTACCTAATTACAGGCCTCTCATCTTTTTAAGTGGAAGAACTTGCACAATTGGTGGCTGACTAAATACTTTCTTTCCCCACTGTATGTGCAGAAGAAGAATGTGCAAGTAGAGATACTGGGGGGCAAAGGAGCAAAAAAACAAAAACAATATGGAGACCAGGTAGTTCAGTGGGCTATTTACAGATGGGCTGTGTACAGGTGGAATGATCGGTAAGCTGCTCTGACAGCTGATGCTTAAAGTTAGTGAAGGAGATGTTAGACTCCAGCTTCAGTTATTTTTGCAATTCGTTCCAGTTATTGGCAGCAGAGAACTGGAAGAAAAGGTGGCCAAAGAGGAGTTGGCTTTGGGGATGACCAGTAAAATATACCTGCTGGAGCGCATGCTACGGGTGGGTCCTGCTATGGTGACCAGTGAGCTGAAGGGGGCGCTTTACCTAGAAAAGACTTATAGATGACCTGGAGCCAGTGGGTTTGGCGACGAATATGAAGTGAGGGCGAGCCAATGAGAGCACACAGGTCGCATTGGTGAGTAATATATGGGGCTTTGGTGACAAAACGGATGGCACTGTGATAGACTACATCCAATTTGCTGAGTAGAGTGTTGGAGGCTATTTTGTAAATGACATCGCCAAAGTCAAAGATCAGTAGGCTATTCAGTTTTACGAGGGTAAGATTGGCAGCATGAGTGAAGGATGCTTTCTTGCGAAATAGGGATCCGATTCTCAATTTAATTTTGGATTGGAGATGCTTAATGTGAGGCTGGAAGGAGAGTTTAACCAGACACCTAGGTATTTGTAGTTGTCCACATATTCTAAGTCAGAACTGTCCAGAGTAGTGATGCTGGACAGGCGGGTGGGTGAGGGCAGCGATTGGTTGAAGAGCATGCACTTAGTTTTACTTGCATTTAAGAGTAGTTGGAGTCCACGGAAGGAGTGTTGTATGGAATTGAAGCTCGTCTGGAGGTTTGTTAACACAGTGTCAAAAGAAGGGCCAGAAGTATACAGAATGGTGTCATCTGCGTAGAGGTGGATCAGAGAATCACCAGCAGCAAGAGCAACATCATGGATGTATACAGAGAAGAGAGTCGGCCCGAGAATTGAACCGTGTGGCACCCCCATAGAGACTGCCAGAGGTCCAGACAACAGGCCCTCCGATTTGACACAATGAACTCTATCTGAGAAGTAGTTGGTGAACCATGCGAGGTACTCATTTGAGAAACCAAGGCTGTTGAGTCTGCCGATAAGAATGTGGTGATTGACAGAGTTGAAAGCCTTGGTCAGGTCGATGAAGACGGCTGCACAGTATTGCATTTTATCGATGGCGGTTATCGTTTAGGACCTTGAGCGTGGCTGAGGTCCACCCATGACCAGCTCGGAAACCAGATAGTGGAGAAGCTATGGTGGGATTCAAAATGGTCGGTTATCTGTTTATTAACTTGGCTTCCGAAGACTTTAGAAAGGCAGGGTAGGATAGATATAGGTCTCTAACAGTTTGGGTCTAGAGTTTCTCCCCCTTTGAAGAGGGGGATGACCGCGGCAGCTTTCCAATCTTTAAGTATCTCAGACGATATGAAAAAGAGGTTGAACAGACTAGTAATAGGGGTTGCAACAATTTTGGCTGATCATTTTAGAAAGAGAGGGTCCAGATTGTCCAGCACAGCTGATAATTAGGGGTCCAGATTTTGCAGCTCGTTCAGAGCATCAGCTATCTGGATTTGGGAGAAGGAGAAATGGGGGAGGCTTGGGCAAGTTTCTGTGGGGGTGCAAAGCTGTTGACCTGGGTAGGGGTAGCCAGGTGGAAAGCATGGCCAGCCGTAGAAAAATGCTTATTGAAACTCTCAATTATCGTAGATTTATCAGTGGTGACAGTGTTTCCTAGCCTCAGTGCAATGGGCAGCTGGGAGGAGTTGCTCTTATTCTCCATGGACTTTACATTATCCCAGAACTTTTTGGAGTTTGTGCAACAGAATGCAAATTTCTGTTTGAAAAAGCTAGCCTTTGCTTTCCTAACTACCTGTGCATATTTGTTCCTAACTTCCCTGAAAAGTTGCATATTGCGGGGACTATTCGATGCTAATGCAGAACGCCACAGGATGTATTTGTGCTGGTCAAGGGCAGTCAAGTCTTGGAGTGAACCAAGGGCTATATAAGTTCTACATCTTTTGAATGGGGGCATGCATATTTACGATAGTGAGGAAAGCACTTCTAAAGAATAGCCAGGCATCCTCTACTGACGGAATGAGGTCTATATCCTTCCAGGATACCTGGACCAGGTCGAGTAGAAAGGCCTGCTCGCTGAAGTGTTTTAGGGAGCGTTTGACATTGATGAGGAGTGGTCGTTTGACTGCGGACCCATTACGGTTTCAGGCAATGAGACTGTGATCACTGTGATCCTGGTTGAAGACAGCAGAGGAGTATTTAGATGGAAGGTTGGTCAGGATGATATCTATGAGGGTGCCATTGTTTACGGCTTTAGGGTTGTACCTGGTAGGTTCATTGATAATTTGTGTGAGATTGAGGGCATCTATCTTAGATTGTAGGACTGCCAGGGTGTTAAGCATATCCCAGTTTACATGTTACTGCACTGTTGGAAGTTCGCTACACTCACATTAACATCTGCTAACCATGTGTATGTGACCAATAAACATGTATTTGATTTGTCTTTACAGTAGATGTCTAAAAGGGGCATTCCAGTAAAAAAACAAAAGTGATTATCTATCTATTTTTC
Organism: Oncorhynchus tshawytscha; assembly: GCF_018296145.1. Classification (NCBI taxonomy): domain Eukaryota; kingdom Metazoa; phylum Chordata; class Actinopteri; order Salmoniformes; family Salmonidae; genus Oncorhynchus; species Oncorhynchus tshawytscha. The sequence continues at coordinate 23,974,977 of NC_056447.1, read as the reverse complement.
TTTCACAGTGAGGTCATAATAACACTCTGAAATGTAGATTATATAAATTATGATAAGAGTTGTTTGAGAAAAAAAAACATAGAATTTCAGCCTGTTCAGGTGGGATGGATTTTTTGGCCCAGATCCTTACATCACGATCTGATCGTGTTTATTCCGATCACTGACCTCGTCGTCTTTTGCAAAATGTGACTTTAAAGGGGTAAGAGGGGGTAGGCTCTAGAGTGGGCTGTGTATGTAAACATAAACTCAGCAAAGTAAAAAATGTCCTCTCGCTGTCAACTGTGCTTATTTTCAGCAAACTTAACATGTGTAAATATTTGTATGAACATAACAATATTCAAGCTGAACATGTTCCACAGACATATGACTAACAGAAATGGAATTATGTGCCCCTGAACAAAGGGGGGGGGGTCAAAAGTAACAGTCAGTATCTTGTGTGGCCACCAGCTGCATTAAGTGCTGAAATGCATCTCCTCCTCATGGACTGCACCAGATATGTCAATTCTTGCTGTGAGATGTTACCCCACTCTTCCACCAAGGCACCTGCAAGTTCACAGACGTTTCTGGGGTGAATGGCTCTAGCCCTCACCCTCGGATCCAACAGGTCCCAGACGTGCTCAATGGGATTGAGATCCGGGCTATTCGCTAGCCATGGCAGAACACTGACATTCCTGTCTTGCAGGAAATCACACACAGAACGAGCAGTATGGCTGGTGGCATCGTCATGCTGGAGGGTCATGTCAGGGTGAGCCTACAGGAAGGGTACCACATGAGGGAGGAGGATGTCTTCCCTGTTACGGACAGCATTGAGATTGCCTGCAATGACAACAAGCTCAGTCCGATGATGCTGTGACACACCGCCCCAGACCATGACGAACCCTCCACCTCCAAATCATTCCCGCACCAGAGTACAGGACTCGGTGTAACACTCATTCCTCCGAGCATCACCCCTGGTGAGACAAAATTGCGACACGTCAGTGAAGAGCACTTTTTGCCAGTCCTGTCTGGTCCAGCGACAGTGGGTTTGTGCCCATAGGCAACATTGTTGCCGGTGATGTCTGGTGAGGACCTGCCTTACAACAGGCCTACAAGCCCTTAGTCCAGCCTCTCTCAGCCTATTGCGGACAGTCCCAGCACTGATGGAGGGATTGTGCATTCCTGGTGTAACTCGGGCAGTTGTTGTTGCCATCCTGTACCTGTCCCGCAGGTGTGATGTTTGGATGTACCGATCCTGTGCAGGTGTTGTTACTTGTGGTTTGCCACTGCGAGGACGATCAGCTGCCCATCCTGTATCCCTGTAGCGCTGTCTTAGGCATCTCACAGTACGGACATTGCAATTTATTGCCCTGGCTACATCTGCAGTCCTTATGCCTCCTTGCAGCATGGGCATGTTCACGCAGTTGAGCAGGGACCCTGGGCATCTTTCTTTTGGCATTTTTCAGAGTCAGTAGAAATTCCTCTTTAGTGTCCTAAGTTTTCATAACTGTGACCTTAATTGCCTACCGTCTGTAAGCAGTTAATGTCTGAACGACCGTCCCACAGGTGCATGGTCATTAATTGTTTATGGTTCATTGAACAAGCATGGGAAACAGTGTTCAAACCCTTTCTGTGAAGTCATTTGGATTTTTAAGAATTATCTTTGAAAGACAGGGTCCTGATAAAGGGACATTTATTTTTTATAAACATTTGTATTGACACACCCACATGATTAGACTGAGCATTTCAATTGCAAAAGGAGGATCAAGGAAATAAATGACAGAACATCTATTGGGAGTTGTTTTCATGAAATAAACACACACGGGTTTATTAGACATACAGTAATGATTTAAAAAATACAATATAAAAGTCTAACTTTGTGTACTGGTGTTTTTGGAGACCCTTCTGGCAAGAATGCAGTATTTTTCCTAGATTTTAACACGATATCCCAGGAACCCTAGCTCTCATTGGTAGTCGCCGCTGGGATGACGTAGCATCAACATCCGCTCTGAGACATTGTGATTGTGTTATGTTGTGGAAATCCAGTGTAGCCAGTTTTTACTGTGTGGCTGTGAGAACTAGTGACAACCCAACCGTCGAGAAATTTGAGACTGTGGATGCCGATGCGATAACGGACAAGATTGAACATAACTTAATTTCACTTAAGCAGCAATGTCTTCAGAACAGGTACAAAAAGTGTTATACATGTTGTGATATTCAAGTTGTCAGCCAGAAAGGTAACTAACATTAGCAATGTCAAGGTAGCTAGCTAACGTAAACTCACCGCATTCCGTACAAATGTGCACAACTGCAACATTCAAATGAGGCTGCAAAGAAGACTTCATGTGACTGGAGCGACTCTGTTGACTTCAACATTGGGGGTGTGAACTATGTTTCTATTCAAGCGTTGATAGACATGGTAATGGCTCTATAGTTTTGGATAAAAGCTTTTGAAAAAACTGACCCTCTGTTACATCGTGACGTGTCATGCCGTAACGTACATTACGCATAAAGCAACTATTTCTGTCTTACAATCTCTCTCCACCAGGTGTAGCACTTCTCTCATCGTTTAAAAACAAGAAATGGACAGTGACGGGGTAAGGGGGGATACCTAGTCATTTTTTGGGTCCTCACTGTAAGCGATCATGACTCTCAAAAGACAATGTTTACATCTGAAGAACACTTTAGCACCGCCCTAAAAACCCGATTCAAATTCGACACAAACCTTCAAATAGGTATGTAATGACACATTATGTAAAGTCTTTATAGTGTTTTATTGACATTTTAGAGGCGATAAGGTGATAAATTGGACAGATCGAGTGAAAAAAAAGCAGTTTTCCCACACGTGTTCTCTCCTTCTCACTATCACGCGTTAGTTTCGCTTCCCTGCCTTCCATTTTTAAAAAGATCCAACGGAGCTCATTGCCTTCTTGAATTATGCAGAAACGGGCAGCGTGGAGGTCAAGTCATTTATTTTGTTGGAAAGGGGAGAAATTGTGCTTTACAATGGTATTAACATTACAGTTGATCTGGAAGTATTACGTTTTTGGGGCGCTAAAATAAGGTCAATTGTACGGACCACGGCGATGTACAAAAGTTAGTGAGTTTACATTAGCTAACTTAGCAATCTACATGGTTGATAATAGCTACCGTGAATTTTCCTGCCTGTTACACAATATCAATATAGCTACATTTAGTACATTTGTTATCACACTTGTGTAAAAAAAAAGCAGTGTAAAGGAATGAATTTGGTCTATCACAGCTCTGCATCCATGGAAAATAACCTTGGCTTTGGCCAGTCCTTTGCCTTTCTGAAACCAGTGTCATGTACTGTCCACAGTCCAAGAACAGTAGTTGTTCCTGTATGTAAAGTGCATTCGTAAAGTATTCAAACCCCTTGACTTTTCCGAGATTTTGTTATGTTTACAGCCTTCTTCTCAAATGGATTAACAAAAATAATGTATTGTCAATCTATACACAATACCCCATAATGACAAACAAAAACAGGTTTTTAGAAATGTTTGCATTTACATAAGTATTCAGACCCTTTACGATGAGATTCGAAATCAAGCTCTTGGTGTGTCCTGTTTCCATTGATCATCCTTGAGATGTTTCTACAACTTGATTAGAGTCCACCTGTTGTAAATTCAATTGATTGGGCATGATTTGAAAAGGCACACACCTGTCTATATAAGGTTGCACAGTTGACAGTGCAAGTCAGAGAAAAAAATCAAGCCATGAGGACGAAGGAATTGTCCGTAGAGCTCAGAGACAGGATTTTATTGAGGCACAGATCTGGCGAAGGGTACCAAAACATGTCTGCAGCATTGAAAGTCCCCAAGAACACAGTGGCCTCCATCATTCTTAAATGGAAGAAGTTTGGAAGCAACAAGACTCTTCATAGAGCTGGCCGCCCGGCTAAACTGAGCAATTGGGGGAGAAGAGCCTTGGTCAGGGAGGTGACCAAGAACCCAATGGTCCCTCTGACAGAGCTCCAGAGTTCCTCTGTAGAGATGGAAGAACCTTCCAGAAGGACAACCATATTTGCAGCACTTCACCAATCAGGCCTTTATGGTATAGTGGCCTGACGGAAGCCACTCCTCAGTAAAAGGCACATGACAGCCTGTTTGGAGTTTGCAAAAAGGCACCTAAAGGACTCTCAGACCATGAGAAACAAGATTCTCTGGTCTGATGAAACCAAGATTTAGCTCTTTGGCCTGAATGCCAAGCGTCACATCTGTAGAAAACCTGGCACCATCCCTATGGTGAAGCAGGCTGGTGGCAGCATCATGATGTGGGGATGTTTGTTTTTCAGCAGCAGGGACTGAGAGACTAGTCAGGATCGAGGGAAAGAAGAACGGAGAAAAGTACAGAGAGATCCTTGATGAATACCTGCTCAAGAGTGCTCAGAGTGGGGCAAATGTTCACCTTCCAAGATAACAACAATCCTAAGCACATAGCCAAGACAATGCAGGAGTCTCTGAATGTCCTTGAGTGGCCCAGCCAGAGCCCTGACTTGATCCCAATTGAACATCTCTGTAGAGACTTGAAAATAGCTGTGTAGCGACGCTCCACTTCCAACCTGACAGAGCTTGAGAGGATCTGCAGAGAATAATGGGAGAAACTCAGCAAATACAGGTGTGCCAAGCTTGGAGCGTCATACCCAAGAAGACCCGTTGCTGTAATCGCTGCCAGAGGTGCTTCCAGAAAGTACTGAGTAAAGGGTCTGAATACTTACGTAAACGTGATATTTTATTATTATTATTTTTTTGCATTTTCAATAATGTTTAAAACCATTTTTCCTTTGTAATTATGGGTTATTGTGTGTAGATTGATGAGGGTGAAATTTTTTTTTAATACGTTTTAGAATAACGCTGTAACGTAAGAAAATGTGGAAAAAGTCAAGGGGTCTGAATGAGTAATGCACCATCTACTGCTGTGTTAAATCTGTGTAGTTCACTTGCTAGAGCATGGTACATGCAATGCCAGAGTTGTGGGTTCAATTCCCATGGAGACTAGGACAAAAATTTGAAGTCCTACAAGACCAATAGAGAACTAGGTTTAGTCTTGATTGTCAAAAGGATTTACTGTGGACTGAACTTTTCTACATCATGACAGTTGAGTTAGTGACATTCATGGGTCATATACAGTGAGGGAAAAAAAGTATTTGATCCCCTGCTGATTTTGTACGTTTGCCCACTGACAAAGAAATGATCAGTCTATAATTTTAATTGTAGGTTTATTTGAACAGTGAGAGACAGAATAACAACAAAAAAATCCAGAAAAACATGTCAAGAATGTTATAAATTGATTTTCATTTTAATGAGGGAAAATAAGTATTTGACCCCCTCTGCAAAACATGACTTAGTACTTGGTGGCAAACCCTTGTTGGCAATCACACACACAATCAAACACACACAATCAAACACACACAAACACACAAACAAACACATTTGTGCACACGCATGCATGCACACACATTGTTCCTTGGCAAGGGTCAGCTGTTGTTTATTAAGAAATGTCCCTCTGAGGAAAATATAACCACATGATTCACTATTATAATTTTTCTCAACTTTAACTCAATTTCAAGCTTCATAAAGACAGAAGAAACCACTAGCATGGAACTCTCACTTCTTGTGATAAATAATTGTCTTTCAGAGGCAGCTGAACAAAGTGGTGATTATAGCTGAACACACCACACCTCTCCATTCAGACTGCCCATGATTTCCCCAACGTAAAATGGCAAGAGTGATTATGTGTAATCTTAGTCTTAATTAAGTATGGGTTAACAGATGAATCTAATGAAAGCAGTTTGACATTAACCATGGACAACGAAATGTTTAATTTCCCCCTTTATATACAATACAATAGCTAATCAATTCAATGCTGAGATATTACCTGAAAACACTAATTACAGATTGTTTGACATCAACACAGCCCGAGTCAAACACATACATGCAATGGAGGCAGCAGTCGTGATTGTGAGTCCATTGTGTCTCCATTGTCTTGGGAATGGGCCACACATCACAGTGGGGTGATAGGACTACTAATTGAAAATGTTTGATATTTGTACCACTTTAAATTTCTGCCTCCTGTGTGGGGGGTGAGGGAAGCAGGCAGTGTTCTCCTAATAGTGTTTTATTGTTATTTTGATTAGCCTGGTGGACCAGTTCTGTGTTCCAGGGCCTCTGAGGACTAGTTAGTTCTCGGAATGGAGGTTGTGTTGGGGATGTGGAGCTCCCACATCATCTTGGTTAAAGATGTAAAGTGGATTTGAGTCTCTGGGTTAGTCAGACATGCTGCTGTGTGCCCACTGCCATTTGTATTATATATATTTTTTATTCCTTTATTATTCACTACAAACCCTACCATCCCTCCCCCAATTGGACTAAACTAATAAACAATAACACTTAGGCTTCTACTTCCAGCTTATACATACTATACACATTTTACAGACACAATCTATTTTACAATGGTTATATTTAGTTTGTTTTTAGTCCTGGCCTCTATTTCTGATGTCCATCCAGTTTGATTTCTATTTAACATATATTTGCAACTGTGCTATTTCACAAGTTCTGAACCTATATACATTTTACAGACCCCGTATGTTTTACATTGGTTATCTTGTTATTAGTCCCACCCTTCAGCTCCATTCATCCACTCCCATCTATCTCTTAACACCATCCATATTGGATATCTATTTGCCATATATTTTTCTACTGTGCTGTGATGCTTCCCAAAAGTACTGAAGCTCTCTATTATCATAGTTTCTACAGGTTGTAAATTAAAGATAAACATTTTTGCAAAAATAATTGTGATATAATTTATCGATTGACTATGACTTTTCAAATCACCCAGTTGTGCTATCTGCCAGGTTAGTTCTAGGTAAATGTTGCAATTCTTCAGCCATTCCTGGACCTGTGACCAAAAACGAGCTACATATGGACAGGACCAAAATAAATAATCTAATGACTCTGCCACCTCGCAGCAAAATCTGCAGAGCTGGGAAGATTGTATCCCCCATATATACAGTATAACATTCTATTGGTTGCAAGAATTTTGTATAATAATTTCAATTGAAAAATTCTAAGCTTTCAGTCCGGCGTCATTTTGTGTGTCATTTCATAAATCATGTTTTTTTATTTTATTATTTGACCTTAAATTAACTAGACAAGTCATTCAATAACAAATTCTTATTTACAATGACGGCCTAGGAACAGTGGTGTTAACTGCCTTGCTGAGGGGCAGAACGACATATTTTTACCTAGTCAGCTCGGGGATTCAATCTAGCAACTTTTCGGTTACTGGCCCAGTACAGAGACAAAGTAGAGTCGCAATTCAGCAGCTCAGACACAAGAGGTATGTGGCAGGGTCTACAGTCAGTCACGGATTACAAAAAGAAAACCGGCCCCGTCGCGGACCAGGATGTCTCGCTCCCAGACAGACTAAATAACTTTTTTGCTCGCTTTGAGGACAATACAATACTGACACGGCCCGCTACCAAAACCTGCTCTCCTTCACTGCAGCCGACGTGAGTAAAACATTTAAACGTGTTAACCCTCACAAGGCTGCAGGCCCAGAAGGCATCCCCAGCCGCGTCCTCAGAGCATGCGCAGATCAGCTGGCTGGTGTGTTTACGGACATATTCAATCAATCCTTATCCCAGTCTGCTGTTCCCACATGCTTCAAGAGGGCCACCATTGTTCCTGTTCCCAAGAAAGCTAAGGTAACTGAGCTTAATGACTACTGCCCCGTAGCACTCACTTCCGTCATCATGAAGTGCTTTGAGAGACTAGTCAAGGACCATATCACCTCCACCCTACCTGACACCCTAGACCCACTCCAATTTGCTTACCGCCCAAATAGGTCCACAGACGATGCAATCTCAACCACACTGCACACTGCCCTAACCCATCTGGACAAGAGGAATACCTATGTGAGAATGCTGTTCATCGACTACAGCTCAGCATTTAACACCACAGTACCCTCCAAACTCGTCATCAAGCTCGAGACCCTGGGTCTCGACCCCGCCCTGTGCAACTGGGTACTGGACTTCCTGACGGGCCGCCCCCAGGTGGTGAGGGTAGGTAACAAAATCTCCACCCCTCTGATCCTGAACACTGGGGCCCCACAAGGGTGTGTTCTCAGCCCTCTCCTGTACTCCCTGTTCACCCACGACTGCGTGGCCATGCATGCCTCAATCATCAACTCAATCATCAAGTTTGCGGACGACACTACAGTGGGAGGCTTGATTACCAACAATGACGAGACGGCCTACAGGGAGGAGGTGAGGGCCCTCGGAGTGTGGTGTCAGGAAAATAACCTCACACTCAATATCAACAAAACAAAGGAGATGATTGTGGACTTCAGGAAACAGCAGAGGGAGCACCCCCCTAGCCACATCGACAGGACAGTAGTGGAGAGGGTAGTAAGTTTTAAGTTCCTCTGAGTACACATCACGGACAAACTGAATTGGTCCACCCACACAGACAGCGTTGTGAAGAAGGCGCAGCAGCGCCTCTTCAACCTCAGGAGGCTGAATAAATTTGGCTTGTCACCAAAAGCACTCACAAACTTCTACAGATGCACAATTGAGAGCATCCTGTCAGGCTGTATCACAGCCTGGTACAGCAACTGCTCTGCCCACAACCGTAAGGCTCACCAGATGGTAGTGAGGTCTGCACAACGCATCACAGGGGGCAAACTACCTGCCCTCCAGGACACCTACACCACCCGATGTCACAGGAAGGCTATAAAGATCATCAAGGACAACAACCACCCGAGCCACTGCCTGTTCACCCCGCTATCATCCAGAAGGCGAGGTCAGTACAGGTGCATCAAAGCAGGGACCGAGAGACTGACAAACAGCTTATATCTCAAGGCCACCAGACTGTTAAACAGCCACCACTAACATTGAGTGGCTGCTGTCAAAATACTGACTCAACTCCAGCCACTTTAATAATGGTAATTGATGGGAATTGATGTAAAAATGTATTTAAACAATGCCACTTAATATAATGTTTACATACCCTACATTACTCATCTCATATGTATATGTATATACTGTACTCTATATCATCTACTGCATCTTGCCATCTTTATGGAATACATGTATCACTAGCCACTTTAAACTATGCCACTTTATGTTTATATACCCTACATTACTCATCTCATATGTATATACTGTACTCTATACCATCTACTGCATCTTGCCATCTTTATGTAATACATGTATCACTAGCCACTTTAAACTATGCCACTTTGTTTACATACTCATCTCATATGTATATACTGTACTCTATACCATCTACTGCATCTTGCCTATGCCGTTCTGTACCATCACTCATTCATATATCTTTATGTACATATTCTTTATCCCTTTACACTTGTGTGTATAAGGTAGTAGTTGTGGAATTGTTAGGTTAGATTACTCGTTGGTTATTACTGCATTGTCGGAACTAGAAGCACAAGCATTTCGCTACACTCACATTAACATCTGCTAACCATGTGTGTATGTGACAAATAAAAATTGTATTTGATGCTCTAACCACTATGTGCCATGGAATCGGTACATTGAAAATCTCTTCCCAACTATTTTGCAATTCATATTGGACAGCTGTCAGTTTTTTGGTCCTTAAATGAAACTGGTATATATATTTTATTTATCACAGTTTTATTTAACCAGTTTTGATCTTTAATGCAGGGCCGACAGATAAATTCCTTACTTTTTCCCCCTTCTAAGTGCCTCTTCCATTTTTGTGGTAATGCTGCAATTAGTTGGCTGTAATTTTGGGGAGAGCAGACATTTCCATGTCTGTGTTAGCTGCATGTGTGACATAACTCCACCAGTCCTATTTATGATATAATTTACAAAAATTATAGCTTTTAAAAAAAAGTTATCGAAAAAAATAACGTTTTTTTAATAAATTAGTATATTTGAGTTTAACCACAATATTTGTTGCATTATTTGTTGTGTCTTTTCAGGTGGATTAAACTGAAATTGCAACCAACTTTCTATGGCTTGTTTAAAAAATAACGATATTTTGTAGATTATTTCATTTTTCAAATAACCAAGTGAGCAGTTGTAATCTGAATAAAGGGAAAAAAGCTATTCTTAAACATGGGGTGAGATGTTCTTACTAATTTACTAGAGAACCATTTCATATTTAAATGTAACTTTAGTATGACTGAAGCCTTTAGTGAGAGGTGTAATGCTTTAACATTTAATCATTTCTGCCCTCCAAAATCATATTCATTATATAAATAGGCCCCTTTCATTTTGTCTGGCTTGCCGTTCCAAATAATAACTTATAAAGCAGGTCGCTGTAGGTGTAAGCAAAACCATAAGCAAATAGGTCAACTGTGATATGACTAGAGTTAATCAGGGTGATTTTTCCACAAATAGACAGGTATTTTCCTTTCTATGGTAGCAAGATCTCATCTATTTTTGCTTTCTAGAAAAATATGTTGGAGTGAGATCATTTCTTTCGGGATATTTATACCCCACATCCCCGTCATACCATTTCATTGGTAAAAGTTGCATTTTTTTTGTGATCCAATACGTAATATTTTACACTTGGTTTTAATCCAGAGCGGCTAGAAAAAGTATATAGATCTTCTATGAGGCTGTGGAGTGATTCTAATTGTGGATTTCTTTTGGTTTTGTTGTTTTGCGTCTCACGCTGCTACTTGGGTGTGGGTTTGTTGAGGAGGTCTCATCTGTTAAGGAATTCCCCAATTCACCTTTCTCTTTATTTGTCCCACCTCACCAACAAACATACAATATAGTCACTTAAAGAGCCCCTGTCTCAGTGGCAAAGAATTACCATGGACTATTTGGTTCCTGGAGAGGCCTCAACCTGTGGTATCTCGCTGGGGGAGTTTGGGGCCGATTGCTGTCTCTCCCATTAAAATCTCCTAGATTAATGCACTGGCAAACACCTCCTGCTATGCTATCAGGGAGTCAGAGCCCATATGTTTTTCCCCATGTTCCTCCACATTCCTCCCTCTCTCTTCCTCTCCTTATGTCTCCATTTTATGTTGCTCTAATAATGTCTTCCCCACTTCCACTTTTTTTTCGATCACACATCCTCTCTTCCCGTGTCTTCCATTCTCTTCCTCTGTGTTTCAGTAGTCTATGCAGTGATTGATAGTGACTACCTGAAACTGAACTCTCTTTGGTCTCTCATAACCATTCACACTCTAAATGGACCCATAGGCCTATAAGTAATTGGATTCTGTGAATTTATTGCAGTAATTACCAAGTTAAATGAGAATCAAAGTCTTTGTTTGATTCCCTTGTGTATTGCACAGTGATGATTACTCTGGGTTGGGGCCATGTGAATGGGAGTTAAATGGTTTTTCAGTCTTTGCAGAGTAGAGGGGCCAGAGGTTTGGGACAGACAGGGCTCTGGACCTGCTCCCAGACATCCTGCTGGCATGGACCCTCCATTATGTAGCCTTGACAATTACAACTGATATCATGTTTTAAACAATGATTATAGGAGAAGGACAATGTGGGGTTGTCACTCATGGCTTTCACTCTTCTATCTGGCTCAACAAGCAATGTCTCTTTTAATTATTGAACTTTCATACACATGATACACATAATATACACTCACACACACTGATTCCTTGGTGTCCACATCACCAACAAACTAACATGGTCCAAGCACACCAAGACAGTCGTGAAGAGGGCATGACAAAACCTATTTCCCCTTAGGATACTGAAAAGATTTGGCATGGGTCCTCAGATCCTCAGAAGGTTCTACAGCTGCACCATCGAGAGCATCCTGACTGGTTGCATCACTGCCTGGTATAGCAACTGTTCGGCCTTAGACCACAAGGCACTACAGAGGGTAGTGTGTACAGCCCGGTACATAACAGGGGCCAAGCTTCCTGCCATCAAGGACATCTATACCTGGCGGTGTCAGAGGAAGGCCCATAAAATTGTCAAAGACTCCAGCCACCCTAATCATAGACTGTTCTTTCTGCTACCGCACGGCAAGAGGTACCGGAGCGCCAAATATAGGTCCAAGAGGCTTCTAAACAGCTTCTACTCCCAAGCCATAAGACTCCTGAACATCTCACACCACTGCTACTCTCTGTTGTTATCATCTATGCATCGTCACTTTAATAACCCTACCTACATGTACATATTACCTCAACTAACCGGTGCCCCCGCACATTGACTCTGTACCGGTACCCCCTTGCGTATAGTCTCACTATTGTTATTTTACTGCTGCTCTTTAGTTACTGGTTACTTTTATTTCTTATTCTTACTCATACTATTTTTTCAAAACTGCATTGTTGGTTAGGGTCTCGTAAGTAAGCATTCACTGTAAGGTCTACACCTGTTGTATTCGGCGCATGTGACCAATACAATTTGATTTGATACACACTCATAAACACACACTGTACATACACACACATTTCCCTGGTGAGGCGTTCATTTCAGCAAGCCATGACACCCACTATCACAGATTGTTCTGAAATTGTAGTTAGATGATTAGCATTCCTTCTAAATTATTGTCTTGCAAAATTATTTGATCTCTGAGAAATTAAGCTAATTGATTGCACCCAAATTGGCTATTTTAATTTATAGGATTCATATAACAGTCAATAAATATAGTACCTAACATCTACTTTGAACAACAACAAAAAATCCTACCAATGAGTAAGACCTGGGGAATCCAAATAAATGGTCATTAGCCACCCACGGACCCTCCCACCCCACTCCAATCCCAACACAACCACGTGCATACTGTATCAGCTCTCTATGTGTAGAGTAGGATGGAGCTGCGGGTCGGTATTGTTTCTACATCCTATGTAATGTATTCCCAGTGAATTTGGTGATGGCCCCCCTGTTCAGAGAAATGTGTCATATTACTTGGTTATGACCACTAGATGGTGCTGTTTCTCCTATTATGTGATTATTTTTTTACCCCCCCAATGTTAAAGGAATAGTTCACCCAAATTACAAAATTACATATTGGTTTACTTACCCTGTAAGCAGTAAGCAGTCTATGGACAAGGTATGACAGCAAACCATTTTATTTTGTAATTTTGGTGAACCATCCCTTTGGTGAGTGGGATCTTCAAACTTGTTTCCCCTACTAGCATGAACACCACCATTTAGTGGTCAGAATCTGGTCATATCAAGATGTAGGATGGGACATAATCCTAAAAACTTCAATGACAAATTTCTCTGAACGCGGGAAAAAAACATCACCAAATACACTGGAAATACATGACATAGTATGAAGAAACAATACTCTGAGCCGCAGCTCCATCCTACTTGTCAAACACAGAAAACGTATATTATACTTGCTGTTGGTGTGGGATTGTCATGGGGTGTAGAGGGTCCGTGGATATCTTTTGACCATTCCTTTGGACTCCTCATGTCTACCTCATTGTTAGAAAATTGTTGGGTCGAAATCGGATGTAAGGTACTATATTTATTTGTATTATATATTATTATATATTCTATTTATTGAATATTATAGGACTATAATATAGGATTATGGCCACTTTGGATGCAATAAATTAGCTACATTTCTCAGAGATCAAATTAAATGTCAACACAATAATGTTGCAGGAATTTTTATTTGATCTTTTTCTAATAACATCAATTATTTCAGAACAATCTGAGATGGTGAGTGTCGAAATCCTCTTTCTTGTGCTTTTTGAGGTGGAACGACCCTAGAACTCCCCAGCAGATGTTGCTGAATCCTTCAGTGGAGGAGGGAGAAGGGAAGTGGGTCACATTTAGATACCTGAGAGGGACAGACACGGAGACACAGGGCATTCAGGGATAGCTCTGTGAGGCAAATGTTTATTCAAAAGCTCTGCTTCCTAGATTTCAAATGAGTTAGGTAGGCTGCTGAGATTTTCTAAATCTCCTCTGTTCTATACGGAACAAAAATATAAACACAACATGCAACAATTTACCAGTTTTACTGAGTTAAAGTTCATATACCGTAAGGAAATTAATCAATTGAAATAAATTCATAAGGCCCTAATATATGGATTTCACATGACTGGTCAGGGGTGCAGCCATGGGTGGGCCTTGGAGGGCATAGGCCCACCCAGTTGGCAGGCAGGCAGGCCCACCCACTGGAGAGCCAGGCCCAGCCAATTAGAATGATTTTGGGCTGGCATGGTTACATGTGGTATGCGGTTGTGAGGACGGTTGAACATACTTCCAAATTCTATAAAATGACGTTGGAGGCAGCTTATGGCAGAGAAATGAACATTCAATTCTCTGGCAACAGCTCTGGTAGACATTCCTGCTGTCAGAATACCAAATGCACGCTCCCTCAAAACTTGAGACATCTGTGGCATTGTGTTGAGTGACAAAATGCACATTTTAGAATGGCCTTTTATTGTCCCCAGCACAACGTGCACCTTTGTAATGATCATGCTGTTTAATCAGCTTCTTGATATGCCACCCTATCAGGTGGATGGATATTATCTTGGCAAAGGAGAGATGCCCACTAACAGGAATGTAAACAAATTTGTGCACAACATTTGAGAGTATGGAAAATTTCAGGGATTTTTTATTTCAGCTCGTGAAACATGTGACCCACACTTTACATGTTGTGTTCATATTTTTGTTCAGTGTAAATAGATAAAAACACAGTCAACATTTTAACTCTACTGAACGAGACCTGCAGGGTGGAGAGGGTGGCTGGTTTGATGCCTATTGGATGTCAGTTCAGGTAAAGTTACTGTATATTTTTGAGCAGTATCAATGATCCCAAACGGCGAAGCCTTAGCTGACTATCATGCCCAATGCCAGTGTTGTTGGTTTGAATGACAGGTGAGTAAAGGTTAAGGAGCACTGACATTTATTAATCTAGGTGTGTGACAGTTGGCCCACGGCTCCTCACAGGAAGTGACAGGTGTCTGACAGGAAGCAGGTTCTTGACGGGGCCTCAGGCCTGGTTGAGGAGGGAAACTTCATCAGGGCTGCTAGCCCATGTTGCCTTATTGTCTTGGCCTTGAGGCACAATGGGTGTTGTGTTTTTGTTTCTCTTATTCCATAAGATATACCATAAGATACTAGACCCTTTCAGTGTTTTCCATAAGCGCTTTTTTCACTTCATTAACTAGGCTTCTTTTCATTTAAAACTTCCAATTCACTAGTCAGAAAAGTCTGTTTCGCTTTCTCTCGCTAGAATGAGCTCTACTGAACAATAACAATACCATACCATGTGTGAGGGCCCCCAACCGACCTAGAGGACTGGGTGATCTCACTCTCCAAGGCCGACGTGAGTAAGGTCTTTAATCATGTCAACACTTGTGGGGCCGGACGGTATTCCAGGGCGTGTTCTCAGAGCATGTGCAGATCAGAGCATGTGCAGATCAACTGGCAGGCATATTCAAGGTAATTTTCAACCTCTCCTCGTCCCCAGTCTATAATCCCCACGTCTTAGATGACTTCCATCATTCCTGTTTCCAAGAAGCTCTAAGGCTTCATGCCACAATGACTACCACCCTGTAGCACTCACATCTGTAATCGTGAAGAGCTTTGAAAGGCTGGTTATGGCACACATTAACTCCACTATCCCAGACACGCTAGACTCACTCCAATTTGCATACCACCCCAACACATCCATAGATGACACAATCTCCATTGCGCTCCACACTGCCCTCGCCCAACTAGATCAGAGGAATACCTATGTAAGAATCCCAGGAGGTTGCTGGCACCTTAATTGGGGTGGACGGGCTCCTTGCAATGGCTAGAGAGGAATATATGGAATGTTTCTGTGAGAATATGTTGAAGATAAATACACAACTCCGAGACAGAGGACGAGAGGTCAAGAGGATGAGAAGTCAATAGAGCAATAACAATTGAGGGAAATTGTGTTTTTTCTGTAATAGGGAATGATTGATCAATGGTTCAGAGACATGGGAGGAATATGTCTTCTGAAATAGGATACCTGTTATTTGGCCATTGGCTAGTTTTATTGCAAGGAATTCTAATTGGTTAACCACAGGCTAGGGCTGGGTTATAAAACTACATGCTGTCCATTTGATCTGGGGAGGGAACCAATGGAGAGAACCACTGGAGAGAATCACTAAGAGAGCATCACTGAGGACAGGGGAGAATAACCATCTATCTCTCAGCATAACATTTATGATTTATCCTCTTTGAATAAACCTATTTTCCTCCCCCTGTTTTGCTTCAGGGTTTGTGTTATTGAAGAGTAACGTCAACTGCTAACATTACCAAATACATCAACTACTTTCAATGTGTTTGATGCCATTCCATTCACTCCGTTCCAGCCATTGTTATGAGCCATTTTTCCCTCAGCAGCCTTGTGTGTGAGAATGTGGTGAGGGATGCTGTTCATTGACTACAGCTCAGTATTCAACACCTTTGTCCCCTCCTTGTCACCAAACTTAGGACCCTGGGACTGAACACTCCCCTCTGCAACTGGATCCTGGATTTCCTGACGGGCTGAACCCAGGTAGTGAGGGTAGGCAACATCACCTACCCCTCTTTGACCCTCAACACGGGGGTCACACAAGGGTGTGTGCTTAGTCCCTTCATGTACTTCCTGTTCACCCACGACTGCGTGGCCACGCACGACTCCAACACCATGATCAAGTTTTCTGACGACACGATGTTGGTAGGTCTGATCATCGGTGACAATGACACAGCCTGCAGAGAGCAGGTTAGTGATCAGGCAGGGTGGTTACGGGACAACAGCCTCTCACTCAATGTCAGTTAGGCCAAGGAGCTGATCGTGGACTACAGATGGTGGTGGGGACAGCGCAGTACATCACTGTGGCTGAGCTCCCTGCCATCCAGGACCTCTATATCGGGCAGCTTAATAGACAGCTTCTATCTCAAGGCAATTAGGCTGCTGAATAGTTTATCATGGATACCACCACGGTCTAGCTGCACTGACTATGCATACTCATAGGTCTCTATCCACACACACACAGACTTACACTGTCACTCTTACACACGCACACACACACACACACACACACACACACACACACACACACACACACACACACACACACACACACACACACACACACACACACACACACACACTGATGCCACACACACTCACATACAGCATTCGGAAAGTATTCAGACCCCTTGACTTGATTTTATTACGTTACAGCCTTATTTTAAAATGGATTGAATTGTTTTTTCCCTCATCAATCTACACACAATAACCCAGTTGTTACATTTTGAAAATGTATTAAAAATAAACAACTAAAATATCACATTTACATAAGTATTCAGACCCTTTACTCATGACTTTGTTGAAGCATTTTTGGAAGCGATTACAGCCTTAAGTCTTTGTGGGTATGATGCTACAAGGTTGGTACACCTGTATTTGTTGAGTTTCTCCCAGTTTTCAGATCCTCTCAAGCTTTGTCAGGTTAGATGGGGAGCGTCGCTGCACAGCTATTTTCAGGTCTCTCCAGAGATGTTTGATTGGGTTCAATCCGGGCTCTGGCTGGGCCACTCAAGGACATTCAGAGACTTGTCTCGAAGCCACTCCTGCGTTGTCTTGGCTGTGTTCTTAGGGTTGTTGTCCTGTTGGAAGGTGGAAGGTTTTGGAACCTGTTGGAAGGTTTTCATCAAGGATCTCTCTGTACTTTATGGGGCAAAACATGTTTATTGAAAACATAAATACATTTGCACAATGAACACTTGGTGTCTCAAATACATCGTTACAGTTGTTGGTTAGCTAGCTAGCGAATTTTTAGCCATGTTAGGATTGACATGAAATCTGTCAAAACACCTGAAAACAAGACGTGGTATCAATGACAAGATAAAACTAGCTGAAAGAGTCACTTAAGATTCCCCACATGACAGTTTCTTGGTATTGTTGGTCATCCAGGATCATCCAGGTCATCCAGGTATCTGGGCCATCCAGAATCACAACTCACAGACTTTCCCCCCGTTTAGACGTGCACGTCGTTTTCACAATGTTGTCAGCTAACCCACATGTACATAATACCACATCTTCCACCCTACCCCTGAACATTTACATGGCACTGGTACTGGCCTTGTATACAGTAGCTTACACGTGTGTGTCTTTTATTTCTTCTGCGTTTGTTATTTTTATCTGACCTAGTGTTTTTTTCCGTGCTTTTTTAAATATCATATTCTGAATGTTCTATTTCATACCACTGATATTAAGCTCTGGATTGTTGAGGGAGAAGGTTGCTGTATGTTTTACAACGGTTGTATTCTGTTGTGTGACAAATACAGTTTGATTTTCATTTGAAATGTGACACTGATAGGTAGCAGTAGAATGCAGTGGATTACTGCACAAGCACAGACTAAAGCGCTTCATCAAGATTACAATAGGAAGAACATGACGCAGAATGTTTTTATATGACAAAAGAAAACATACTCGCATTTGAAAAACACATCTTCACAATGTGCTCTGCTAGCAAGGAGCCCCTGCAACAAATGTAGACATATTCCTATAGTGGGCTTTTATGAGCAGTATCTCACCAGCTTGTTTGGTTAGGTTTGAACTCGCTGGTCCCGCATTAAACAGATTTCTAATGTATTTCTTGGAAATGGAATAGAGGCATGTGGCTGGAGAGGCTTTCTGGCATTTCTCCCAGTGCCAGCCCCAGGAAGTGAGGGAGAGGGGGAGGCAGTGAGAGAGTGAGTGAGAGCACGGGGATGAGAGAGAGATTAATACTGGGGAGGTGGTGAATGTAATCATATGGTTTTCCTAATGGCCCTGTGATTAAGCGCGCTTTCAGCAGTTGCTGGCACGAGTGTGGTGAAAATGGACCTTTCTCTCTCGCCCACTCTGTTTGACACATGAACATGCATGGATGCACATTACCTATACACATGCACGCACGTCCTCACCGACACACACACACACACAACATAGTTAGTTGATGACATCTGTGTCAGTGCAGTCTTGCTGTAATTGCGTGTGTGTAGATTCTATTGCAGCAGTCAGCAGAGCTCACCCTCAGATAGCATCGCTCCCTAGTTTCCTGCATGACTCACACTGGAAGGTGCTGTAAAATCACTATTTGCATGTACCATGTTAAACCAGAGCAGCTCCCAGACTGTGTTAAATACAGGAGCTATTTCTTTCCGCTCCTTATTGAATTACTCAGACTTGGTGAAATGGAAGCTGGCTTCTTTGTTTGCTGGAATGTTGCTCACCTTACTGCAGTCTAGTGGGATTCATCAGCACTTCCGCCATATAGCACAACCAATAAATAAAAACTGAAACTAACACACGCCTGCATCTGACACACAGTCTGCAGACACGTTAGCTGGAGGAGGCCCACTGTGGAAATATGCCTCTCTCATTCACAATACTGTCCTTTCTGCCTCCAACTTGTTTGTTTGTGCTCAAAACATTTGATTGGGGGCGAGGTGGGAAGTGTTCTGTGAATGATTATTGTACAGTATGTTGAACAAAATAACTAAGAGTGTTGTTGTTTTAAGACTTTTCTATTGGTTTTTAAATCAATCCACAATTGTCTTCCCCAATACATCTTTTTAAGTTATGTACTCAGTAGGTCGCTCAGGAACTGGCTTTTTAACTACATTTTGGTAATTTATCAGACACTTTTCCAGAGCACTCATCCATTTCTATACGTTTTAAAATGTATTTTACTGGTCCCCTGTGGGAATTGCACCCACAACCTTGGCATTGCAAGCACCATGTTCTACCAACTGAGTCACACGGGACCTACACACCTGAAACAAAAGGACTAACCCAAAGCCTAGGACCAGATAGTTGTTCAGTTTGTGTCATTCTTTTGTTTTTTAACTTGTGTTTGTTGTGTAGTAAATATTTCCTTGTGTTTTCCTGTAAAGCACATTGTGTTGCATTCAATGTCTGAAATGTGCTGTATAAATAAAGCTTGATTCGATTTGATTTAGAGTGGGTGTCTGAATGTGCAGCTCGTGAATGAGAATAAAGAAGGAGTAGAGTAGCAAGGCTTATAGAAGTGAACACAGTGTGAGTACATCTATTTTTTTTTATTTAACCAGGCAAGTCAGTTAAGAACAAATTCTTATTTACAATGACGGCCAACCCCGGCCAAACCCGCACGACGCTGGGCCTTAGACTGCTGCGCCACTCGGGAGCCTGATATGTAGCATGTGTAGCTGTGCATATTTGTGTGTTGGGGAGGGTGTACATTATGTGTGTCTATTAATGTCAGGAGGTGAGTTTATGTGCATCGCACCGGGGTGCATGTGATGTATGTGTTTACTCCAGGTGACCTTTTTGGGCTGCTGGCATGTGGCCTTTCATTCTCCATTTTCCTCCCGCTGTACACAACCTCTCTCTCTCTCTCACTCACTGCTAAATAGCTTATCATGGATACCACCACTGTCTAGCTGCACTGACTATCTGCACTACTATGCATACTCATAGGTCTCTATCCACAAACTCACACACACAGTTACACTGTCACTCTCTCTCTCTCACACACACACACACACACACACAATCTTTCAGAAACACACACACAGCATAGAGAGACCAAACACAGAGGACCCTCTCCAAGACCTAATATTAAATATGTCATTTAAATGGTCAAAATAATGACCTTTTAATATGGCATGAACACAGCCAGTCATGATATTTTCATCTGATTGTCAAACAAATCACTTCAAATAGTACAGTAGGCATGTTTGTCCAAATAATTCCAACATCCAAACTGCATGTACTTGTGCCATGTAATAAATGGAAATAGACAACTGTTACAAAACACCAAGATGTGTGCCTAATGACATTCAGCTAAGGTCATTGATTAGGGCTACATTAATGCTACATAAATTGATGTGTCTTGCTGACAAACTTTTTTGTAGCCTGAAAAGTCGAGACACCTGAAATAGGGCTGAAACTGCCCCGGGACAAATAGGATGGTCACCCTAACAAAGGGTCAACTTACTAGACTGGTCTACAATGTGTATTACCATGTACTCCAAATAGGCCTACCAGTAGCCAGTGATGTAGTGTAAAACAAATAGTTAGGTCAACACTGATTGTCGTTCGCTGTAAAAAAAATATTTTAAAAACACTCCCTATGTTTCAATGCATTTTTTTTACAGGTGGGTGAAAGGCATTTACTTGCGTTTACCCTCCACTAGGCCTACACCCCTGCCGGTAGCCTACCCTCTCAGCCGAGGCAATATTAAACACATGAATACACACAGAGCAGGTAGCCTACCCTCTCAGCCGAGGCAATTTTAAACACATGAATACACACAGAGCAGGTAGCCTACCCTTTCAGCCGAGGCAATATTAAACACATGAATACACACAGAGCAGGTAGCCTACCCTCTCAGCCGAGGCAATATTAAACACATGAATACACACAGAGCAGGTAGCCTACCGTCTCAGCCGAGGCAATATTAAACACATGAATACACACAGAGCAGGTAGCCTACCCTCTCTGCTGAGGCAATATTAAACAAATGAATACACACAGAGCAGGTAGCCTACCCTCTCTGCCGAGGCAATATTAAACACATGAATACACAAAGAGCAGGTAGCCTACCCTCTCTGCTGAGGCAATATTAAACACATGAATACACACAGAGCAGGTAGACTACCTTCTCAGCAGAGGCAATATTAAACACATGAATACACACAGAGCAGGTAGCCTACCCTCTCAGCCGAGGCAATATTAAACACATGAATACACACAGAGCAGGTAGACTACCTTCTCAGCAGAGGCAATATTAAACACATGAATACACACAGAGCAGGTAGCCTACCCTCTCAGCCGAGGCAATATTAAACACATGAATACACACAGAGCAGGTAGCCTACCCTCTCAGCCGAGGCAATATTAAACACATGAATACACACAGAGCAGGTAGCCTACCGTCTCAGCCGAGGCAATATCAAACACATGAATACACACAGAGCAGGTAGCCTACCCTCTCAGCTGAGGCAATATTAAACACATGAATACACACAGAGCAGGTAGCCTACCCTCTCTGCCGAGGCAATATTAAACACATGAATATACACAGAGCAGGAAGCCTACCCTCTCAGCCGAGGCAATATTAAACACATGAATACACACAGAGCAGGTAGCCTACCCTCTCAGCCGAGGCAATATTAAACACATGAATATACACAGAGCAGGAAGCCTACCCTCTCAGCCGAGGCAATATTAAACACATGAATACACACAGAGCAGGTAGCCTACCCTCTCAGCCGAGGCAATATTAAACACATGAATACACACAGAGCAGGTAGCCTACCTTCTCAGCAGAGGCAATATTAAACACATGAATACACACAGAGCAGGTAGCCTACCCTCTCAGCCGAGGCAATATTAAACACATGAATACACACAGAGCAGGTAGCCTACCCTCTCAGCCGAGGCAATATTAAACACATGAATACACACAGAGCAGGTAGACTACCTTCTCAGCAGAGGCAATATTAAACACATGAATACACACAGAGCAGGTAGCCTACCCTCTCAGCCGAGTCAATATTAAACACATGAATACACACAGAGCAGGTAGCCTACCCTCTCAGCCGAGGCAATATTAAACACATGAATACACACAGAGCAGGTAGCCTACCCTCTCAGCCGAGGCAATATTAAACACATGAATACACACAGAGCAGGTAGCCTACCCTCTCAGCCGAGGCAATATTAAACACATGAATACACACAGAGCAGGTAGCCTACCCTCTCAGCCGAGGCAATATTAAACACATGAATACACACAGAGCAGGTAGCCTACCCTCTCAGCCGAGGCAATATTAAACACATGAATACACACAGAGCAGGTAGCCTACCCTCTCAGCCGAGTCAATATTAAACACATGAATACACACAGAGCAGGTAGCCTACCCTCTCAGCCGAGGCAATATTAAACACATGAATACACACAGAGCAGGTAGCCTACCCTCTCAGCCGAGGCAATATTAAACACATGAATACACAGAGAGCAGGTAGCCTACCATCTCAGCCGATGCAATATTAAACACATGAATACACACAGAGCAGGTAGCCTACGCTCTCAGCCGAGGCAATATTAAACACATGAATACACACAGAGCAGGTAGCCTACCCTCTCAGCTGAGGCAATATTAAACACATGAATACACACAGAGCAGGTAGCCTACCCTCTCTGCCGAGGCAATATTAAACACATGAATATACACAGAGCAGGAAGCCTACCCTCTCAGCCGAGGCAATATTAAACACATGAATACACACAGAGCAGGTAGCCTACCCTCTCAGCCGAGGCAATATTAAACACATGAATACACACAGAGCAGGTAGCCTACCCTCTCAGCCGAGGCAATATTAAACACATGAATACACACAGAGCAGGTAGCCTACCCTCTCAGCCGAGGCAATATTAAACACATGAATACACACAGAGCAGGTAGCCTACCCTCTCAGCCGAGGCAATATTAAACACATGAATACACACAGAGCAGGTAGCCTACCCTCTCAGCCGAGGCAATATTAAACACATGAATATACACAGAGCAGGAAGTCTACCTTCTCAGCAGAGGCAATATTAAACACATGAATACACACAGAGCAGGTAGCCTACCCTCTCAGCCGAGGCAATATTAAACACATGAATACACACAGAGCAGGTAGCCTACCCTCTCAGCCGAGGCAATATTAAACACATGAATACACACAGAGCAGGTAGCCTACCCTCTCAGCCGAGGCAATATTAAACACATGAATACACACAGAGCAGGTAGACTACCTTCTCAGCAGAGGCAATATTAAACACATGAATACACACAGAGCAGGTAGACTACCTTCTCAGCCGAGGCAATATTAAACTAATGAATACACACAGAGCAGGTAGCCTACCCTCTCAGCCGAGGCAATATTAAACACATGAATACACACAGAGCAGGTAGCCTACCCTCTCAGCCGAGGCAATATTAAACACATGAATACACACAGAGCAGGTAGCCTACCCTCTCAGCCGAGGCAATATTAAACACATGAATACACACAGAGCAGGTAGCCTACCCTCTCAGCCGAGGCAATATTAAACACATGAATACACACAGAGCAGGTAGCCTACCCTCTCAGCCGAGGCAATATTAAACACATGAATACACACAGAGCAGGTAGCCTACCCTCTCAGCCGAGGCAATATTAAACACATGAATACACACAGAGCAGGTAGCCTACCCTCTCAGCCGAGGCAATATTAAACACATGAATACACACAGAGCAGGAAGTCTACCTTCTCAGCAGAGGCAATATTAAACACATGAATACACACAGAGCATGTAGCCTACCCTCTCAGCCGAGGCAATATTAAACACATGAATACACACAGAGCAGGTAGCCTACCCTCTCAGCCGAGGCAATATTAAACACATGAATACACACAGAGCAGGTAGCTCTGAATCAAAACATGTTTTACACCCTAGTTCATGAGTTGTCCTTTATTCATAAGTTAATGCTTGGAGTCTCCACAGATCGTGTAACAAAACACTAGGTTTCTTTCCTTACATTAAGGACAATTATGGCTGTGTTATTTGTCATTATTAAACATTTTACAATTGAATTAGAACATTGAACTTAAACCCTGTACGAATCATGGATCTTGAAGATCTCAGAAAACGCACAGTAATTGTAACCTACGTAACGTTTCATTTTGTTTCACTGTGGAAACATTTCTCTAGGGCACACAAATCCACAATAATGTAGGCCTCTGCCACTGCGGAATCGAATGCTTCTACCCTGAGAGTCAACTATAGGCCTACTGTCATTAACGTGTACTTGTTGGATGGAAACGGATGAACATTGGCTTCCAGCTGTAGGCCAGTTGTCTAGTGGTTTAGTCGACCATCATCAGTTGATCCAGTAAAGAAAACAAATATTGACAGAAAACAGGTAAATAAATGGTCTAGTACTTCTGGCCACGGGTGGCACAGAGAACACCAGTACCCACACACCTGAAAAACAATGCTATGAGCGCTCTGAACAGCTGACTGACAAAAGCAAACAATGACAAAATCAACAGATGCATCTAATGCATTGGAATAAAGGCTATTTTAATCAAGGACGCATGGCAAACAAATGGCGACAATGAGGAAGTACAAAGGAAAAGCTATGCATGAAGGAGCTCAGCTGAGGCTGTAATTCAGCACTACTGGATGGACAGAGCCCCCACATAGAAATAAATGCTTTAAACCATAACAAAAAGGTTTCATTGGAAGATTTTATTTTCATATTTACCACTGTAAAATAAATGTGCCACTGCATTTTAAACAAATAGGAGAATGGTTAAATGAGAATTATTTAGAGACTCCCCAAAGTTAGGGGAGCTAACATCTCATTTAGCTGAGCCCCCCTTGGCTCCCTTGTAATTCTCCCCTGTAATTCTCACCATGACCCTTTCTGCTCTGTTCCCCATGGTAAACACCAAGGGCACTGACTGCTTCACCTCTAACAGAGCCACCTTGACCAGCTGCATGAACCTGCGTCTCTCTCTTACCTCCTGGGCCTCCTCTCCTCCCTTCCTTCCCTAATATCCTACTCTCCTCTCCTCCCTTCCTTCCCTAATATCCTACTCTCCTCTCCTCCGGCAGCTGATGGGAAAACACACACAAGCACTCGGATGTCATCACTGAATGGTCAACTTCCTCCAGGATTGTGTAGTGTTCGTGTTGTCATGATCACATCGAGGCTGAAGATCACCTAGTCCATTCATCCGTAATGAACTCTTAAAATCAAAACATGTGCTCGAAGGTGCTCATAGCCAAGTGTAAGACATATATCAGTGGGGATTCCAGACTAATTTTGTGGAGCGCAATAGTGAGAAGATTGCAGAAGTAACCGTTTTAAACTTACAGCAGTAAAGTCAGTAACAGAGTCATAGCAGCACCATGGACAGCAGCTCTATGTGTATTTATGGATGTTTAGCCCTGCAGGCAGTACCACATCTTGAAATTGTTTAGCACCGTGGAGAGCTGCCGCTCTGTTACATCTAACTCTCTAAAAGAGATCGGGGCAAAACAGTGAAATATGAAAATACAAGGGAAATTATTTATTTTTGGCAAAGTGACATGACTGGCTCATTGACTTAGAAAGACACATTCTCTTTAATCTTGTATTGAATTACTTTATTTTCCTTCACTCAAAAAAAGATGGCATTTAGATCTGTAATGAGTGATATAAAGTATAAGTTTCATGTGTAAGTGTACAGTTAGCATGTGCAGTGTAATGATTTTCTCGTAAGCACACTTGAATCCATTCCTAATATCCTGAGCTGAGAGACAGCCAGATCGATGGCTGCAGCATGCCAGATGTCTCTGCTCTGATGGTGTGTGTGTGTGTGTGTGTGTGTGTGTGTGTGTGTGTGTGTGTGTGTGTGTGTGTGTGTGTGTGTGTGTGTGTGTGTGTGTGTGTGTGTGTGTGTGTGTGTGTGTGTTTGTGTGTGTGAATGTGTAGGCTCTGACAGCAGTCCATGCATGTTACCCATGCAGTTAACTTATTACCACCGTGGGAGAACATGATGATTTGCATCCCAGGACATGCATGACTGGCCTGTGCACATCGGCCTTCTTGATACAAGATAATTTCTTACTAATCATCCCAGCTACCACATAACATTCTGTGAACCATATGTTTCTTAGAGCTTGGTGAGAGCATGGTTGTTCTATGGTTATTTTGAATACAACCTTCCCACCACTTTCTGGGATGGTGCAGGATAGTTGCTTGGTTTTGGAACATTCTCAGCACATTTAACGAACTCACAAAAAAAACCTTTTCTCAGCATATTACTTTAACGTGGTTAAATTTCATTTCAACTTTGCTTATGTTCTAGGAATATTCTCTAACTGGTTTGACATTTTGAATGTTCTCAAATAGTTAAAAAACAATGTTCTTCTGTGAGAATTTAGGTACTTCAGCATAACTTTTCCTACAGGTTTCCACATGATTATATTTAAAGTCATGTTCTCAAATAGTTCAGAGAATATTAAGAAACAACATTCCTTCTGTGGGAATTTCAGTGTGTCAGCATAACCTTTCCTACAGGTTTCCTCGTGGTTCTATTTAAAGTCATGTTCTCAAATGTGACCGACCACTTCAACTCGGTCTTATGTAGCAACATTTGAAATGGTGTTTTTTACATTGGATAAAAGTATAGACTCAGAGCCACAAAATGTTATATCGTACACTGCAGCTGATGAACAATTGGAAAGTAATTCTGCTTTGAAAGCTGAGAAAATGGCCGTTGAATGTTTTGGTACACCTACTGGAGAGCTCTTTGTCTACACCCACTCAGAATCGTTCACACCCTCAAAAGCCTTAGCCCCACCCATCTCTTTAAGGAGTCACATATGAGGCAATGTGCTAAACAGAATGAGTAAGGTAGTGTAGTAAACAACCAATGATTTTCAAGACTAAAAGTGGTGAAAGTAGTAGCTTACAATAAGGAAAACTAGTAGTCCTTGGCTATATCCTAATTTGGCATTGGTGCAGGTCATGTTGTTCTTCACATTACCATCTCTGGTAAACACACACTATATCAAATTAAATCCAAGTGTATTTGTCACATGCAAGGATACAGAAGGTGTAAACGGTACAGTGAAATAGTTACTTGCATATTTGCATAGTGTTGGAGAATTTCCAGAAGTTTGGGAATTTTCCAGTTCCTATACTGTTTTCTCAGAAGTAGTGAGCAGAATCAATATGGAGTTAAATATTAGACACGTGGAAGCAGAATGAAGGCTGAGCATGTACAGTAGAAGTTGCAAGTTTACATACACCTTAGACAAATACATTTCAACTCAGTTTTTCACAATTCCTCACATTTAATTCTAGTAAAAATTCCCTGTCTTAGGTCAGTTAGAATCACCACCTTATTTTAAGAATGTGAAATGTCAGAATAATAGAAGAGAGAATGATTTATTTCAGCTATTATTTCTTTCATCACATTCCCAGTGGGTCAGAAGTTGTCACAAGAATTTCAATCCCAATGATAATAAGTAACAAACAATAGCTCTGACCAATCCCCGAGGTTTGTAAGACCATGGGTATTATAATAATTAGTCAAAGACTCAGCTTATTCAGAGAACGTTCTAAAGTCAAGAATACAAAGACATCCATTTTATAGCTGTGCACATACTTTCACACAAACAGTAGGTATCCTACGCACATACTGTCCTGCTACCCAGCCGACAAAGTTTAGGGGAGGCCGTGAGAATCACTCCCCGTCCTCCCTCAAGATAGGGAGACCCTGGGAAGTACTCTCAGTGGCCCCCAGCCAAGGTCGGCACCGAATCTTGCTCAGAGAGTCTGTTTTTAAGATACTATAATAGACATATTGTACAGATATATTGTTACAGTGAGGGAAAAAAGTGTTTGATCCCCTGCTGATCCCCGTGGATGTATTTCAAGGCCTACTTTCAAACTCAGTGCCTCTTTGCTTGACATCATGGGAAAATCAAAAGAAATCAGCCAAGTCTGGTTCATCCTTGGGAGCAATTTCCAAAAGCCTGGAGGTACCACGTTCATCTGTACAAACAATAGTACGCAAGTATAAACATCATGGAGCCACGCAGACGTCATACCACTCTGGAAGGAGACGCGTTCTGTCTCCTAGAGATGAACGTACTTTGGTGCGGAAAGTGCAAATCAATCCCAGAACAACAGCAAAGGACCTTGTGAAGATGCTGGAGGAAACAGGTACAAAAGTATCTATATCCACAGTTTAACGAGTCCTATATTGACATAACCTGAGAGGCCGCTCAGCAAGAAAGAAGTCACTGCTCCAAAGCCACCATAAAAAAGCCAGACTATGGTTTGCAACTGCACATGGGGACAAAGATTGTACTTTTTGAAGAAATGTACTCTGGTCTGATGAAAAAAAAATAGAACTGTTTGGCCATAATGACCATCATTATGTTCGGAGGATAATGGGGGAGGCTTGCAAGCCGAAGAACACCATCTCAACCGTGAAGCACGGGGTTGGCAGCATCATGTTGTGGGGGTGCTTTGCTGCAGGAGGGACTGGTGCACTTCACAAAATAGATGGCATCATGAGGGGGGAAAATGATGTGGATATATTGAAGCATCATCTCAAGACATCAGTCAGGAAGTTAAAGCTTGGTCGCAAATGGGTCTTCCAAATGGACAAAGACCCCAAGCATACTTCCAAAGTTGTGGAAAATGGCTTAAGGACAAAAAAGTCAAGGTATTGGAGTGGCCATCACAAAGCCCTCAATCTTATAGAAAATCTGTGGGCAGCTCTGAAAAAGTGTGTGCAAGCAAGGAGGCCTACAAACCTGAATCAGTTACACCAGCTCTGTCAGGAGGAATGGGCCAAAATTCACTCAACTTATTGTGTGAAACTTGTGGAAGGCTACCCAAAACATTTTAACTCAAGTTAAACAATTTACCAAATACTAATTGAGTGAATGTAAACTTCTGACCCACTGGGAATGTGATGAAAGAAATACATGCTGAAATAAATCTACATTCTCTCTACTATTATTCTGACATTTCACATTCTTAAAATAATGTGGTGATCCTAACTGACCTAAAACAGAGAATTTTTACTTTAATTAAATGTCTGGAATTTTGAGTTGAAATGTATTTGGCTAAGGTGTATGTAAACTTCCGACTTCAACTGTACAAAGAAATTTAAATTGAAAAAGGTCAAACTAAACGAAGTGCAGCTAGTTTGCTGTCTTTCCAGCTTCAGTTTGAAGTGACTGTGTTCGCTGTGTTGTTGGCGAGTTCTTCTGAACAACAGTGTCCTGAAGAGAGAGCACATTTTCTATGCCAGGGGGCAAAATCACGCCTCATTAGCTCATTGTTATGGATGTAATAAATACATGTCACTGGAAAACAGCTTAAACAAATGCAAATGCAGCTAATGTTGTTATTTTGTCTACACTGTTTGACATGACTGTAAGTTAGTCATAGTTGACTAGCTAGCAAGCAAGGGATAAGCCAGTATGGCAATGGAACATTTAGAATGAATGAATGTGTCGCGTCCATAGATACAGAACAAAAAGACTGAACGACTGGGTCGCTTCTCTGGCAACCGAACCAATAGAACGAACGACCAGCCGGCTTGGGTAGCAACTCTAGATTTGTGTGGGGACTATATCTTTTGGAAGGATGAAATAATTAATCAAAATAACGTTTTTAATTCAAATCTGTAAATCATTATTTTAATATGTTGGTAACCCGTTGTATAAAAGTGATAATGCCCTCGAAGCTGGTGTTTGGAGGATATAATGGCACGGTTTGCCGGCCCTCGACTTCGTCTAACAACACCCATGCCAATATTTCCTCCAAAAACTGTCTTCTCGGCCATTATCACTTAATTATTTTATGGCTGGTTATGGCATCTACATAAGAGTGTCAAAACCCACATTTATTCAAATAATTATTTTCCCTGCCAAGAAATTTATTTTTGTTTGAAAGTTTGTTTCTTAAATCCTTGAATCCTTAAATCCTTTGTTATAATGAATGACTTACAATCATGTTTATTTCCCTCATATTTGAAATAACTTGTAGAAATAAACTTTATGACACTTTCATGAAGCATTATGACCATCCTGTGTCACTTTACTTGGACTAAGAAAATACACTTTATCACACTGTCAAGAAGCATTATCACGTACATGCCATTCTATCAGTCGTCAGTCAAAAAGAGGGCATCATGTCCTGCACCTGAATTCTGCTCCTGCGTTCATCCCAGTCATCAACAACATAGCATTGGGATATGTGCATGTCTGACATCAATATGTACACAATAACAATTGTACTGTAATTTAATATGTTAAATTAATACAAATATATGTAACATAAACATACTGTTGACATGTAGGCTGTGATGTAATGGAATGTTTTTCCTTGTGTGGTAGGTTTTGGGTTTTGACACTCTTATGTAGGTGTCATAACCAGTCATAAAATAACACAATATCCACTGAGTATAGAAAACATTAGGAACACCTTCCTAATATTGCTCCTGCGGCACCTGGTGTTGTACGTGTCCTGGAGGGCGGGGAGTGTGCACCCAATGGTGCATTTGGCTGAGCGTCCCACCCTCTGTGGAACCTTGCACTCAACGGCGACGGAGTTTCCGTACCAGGCCGTGATGCAGCAGTATACTCTCGATGGTGTACCTTCATCCCTTCACGTTTTCTACATTTTGTTACGTTATAGCCTTATTCTAAAATGGATTAAACAAAAATCCTTCCTCATCATTTTACACACAACAACCCAAAATGAAAAAGTGAAAACAGGTTTTTAGAAATGTTTGTAAATCTATAAAATAATTCAAAAACGAAATAGCTTATTTACATAAGTAAGTAGACCGTTTGCTATGAGACTCTAAATTGAGCTCAGGTGCAATCTGTTTCCATTGATCATCCTTGAGATGTTTCTACAACTTGATTGGAGTCCAGCTGGGGTAAATTCAATTGATTGGACATGATTTGGAAAGGCACACACCTGTCGATATAAGGTCCCACAGTTGACAGTGCATGTCAGAGCAAAAATCAAGCCATGAGGTTGAAGGAATTGTCCGTAGAGACAGCATTGTGTCGAGGCACAGATCTGGGGAAGGGTACCAAAAAATGTCTGCAGCTTTGAAGATCCCCAAGAACACAGTGGCCTCCATCATTCTTAAATGGAAGAAGTTTGGAACCACCAAGACTCTTCCTAGAGCTGGCTGCCCGGTCAAACTGAGCAATCTGAGCAATCCTTGGTCAGGGAAGTGATCACTCTGACAGATCATCTCTGCAGCACTCCACCAATCAGGCATTTATGGTAGAGTGGCCAGATGGAAACCACTCTTCAGTAAAAGGCACATGACAGCCCGCTTGGAGTTTGCCAAAAGGCACCTAAAGGACTCTCAGACTATGAGAAACAAGATTGAACTCTCAGACCATGGTCTGATGAAACCAAGATTATACTCTTTGGCCTGAATGCCAAGCATCACGTCTGGAGGAAACCAGGCACCTCTCATCACTTGGCTAATACCATCTCTACGGTGAAGCATGGTGGTGGCAGCATCCTGCTGTGGTGATGTTTTTAAGCGTCAGACACTGGGATACTAGTCAGGATCGAGGGAAAGATGAACGGAGCAAAGTACAGAGAGGTTCTTGATGAAAATCTTCTCCAGAGCGCTCAGGACCTCATACTGAGGTGAAGGTTCATCTTCCAACAGGACAATGACCCAAAACACACAGCCAATACAACGTAGGAGTGGCTTCAAGACAAGTCTCTGAATGTCCTTGAGTGGCCCAGCCAGAGCCCAGACTCGAACCCGATCAAACAACTCTGGAGAGACCTGAAAATAGATGTGCAGCGAAACTAATCCATCCAATCTGACAGAGCTTGTGAGGATCTGCAGAAGAATGGGAGAAACTCCCCAAATACAGGTGTGCCAAGCTTGTAGCATCATACCCAAGAAAACTTGAGGCTGTAATCGCTTCCAAAGGTGCTTCAACAAAGTACTGAGTAAAGGGTCTGAATACTTATGTAAATGTGATATTTCAACAACAACAAAAAAATAAAGAAATGTAATACAAAAATTTGCAAACATTTCTAATAACCAGTTTTTCCTTTATCATTATTGGGTATTGTCTGTAGAATGCTGATGATTTTTTTTTAAATCATTTTTTGAATAAGGCTGTAATGTAACAAAATGTGGGAAAAATTAAGGGGTCTGAAAACATTCCGAATGAACTGTACCAAGAAAAACCAAAAGGACTAATTTGAGGTTAAAAGGAGTTGGAGCACTCAACAAAACTAGGCAGAAATTGATTTCTCACTTTAAGCCATTGTACAGGATGCGGACATTACTGTAGCTCCTATTTATAGCACAGTGGCTCATTGAGACACAATTTTTTTTTTTTAATCGAATGAAAATATGTTTCAAGGTAAATGGCACATTATAACACAAAATAAAATTAATAGGCCATATCAAAATATACATATGTTATATTTGGATGTCTGTGAATCCGGAGACACATAGACCCCAAAAATCAAGCCAACAACATTATAGGGAGGAAGGTGAGCCATGGATGGCTTCGATGCAGTGGCGGGCAATAGCATAGTGAATGTTTTTTATTTCAAATTACAGTCTTGTGTTCTTCAAGGCGAAGTTTCAATGCTTGTTCAATTTGACCAGTTGAAGACATGCTGTTATAGCAACTCTGTACTTTTGTCTTGAAGCTCAAATGTAATGAGTTTAGCATACAGATGAGAAAATAAACCCTTTAATTGTCTGCAGATACATACTTGTGTATTGTTGCATTATTTAAGAGTGTAATATGGTTCGGTTGCATTATTCAATATTGTAATATGTTTTAGAAGAAACATTTCTGTCACTGTTGAATAGTTTGTGCTGACTGGCTAGTAGTGGCTACTATGATATTTACAGCCAATTTGAGCTGTGGACCAAGATTTTCACGTTGCCAGCCACCACACAATGAAAGGTAAGGCAAAGATGTAGTGTGAATTGAAAAGTAGAATTCTCTTTCGCCTCCCTGCTCCTCATGACATTCAATAATCAGCTGCTTCAGTAACTCAGCATGTTATGTTGTGATGTGAAGTGAAGTTACACACAGATAGCTTGCGTTGATTGGTGTGATTGATCCTGCAATGCGGGTTACTGTCTCCTATTATGTTATTGTCAGTGAAACAATAGCAAACTACAGAGATACAGTCATCAATTCAGAACACCTGTTTCATGATAGGCAATTCCCAAGAGTGTAAAATGGTGTAATTACTACCAATTTTCACCCAGTGGGAACTTTTTTTGAAAATATGATGAAAAAATACACCTAAGGCTAAATCTAATTGTTGGGGACAAAGAAAATCTTACTTTGAAAACAACATTTGTGAGAGAGAGAGAGAGAGAGAGAGAGAGCACAAGAGAAAAAGAGGAAGCACGAGAGAGAGAGAGAGAGAGAGAGAGCACAAGAGAAAAAGAGGAAGCACGAGAGAGAGAGAGAGAGAGAGAGAGAGAGAGAGAGAGAGAGAGAGAGCGAGCGAGCTCTCGGGCATGATTGGAACATACTGTGTGTTCCAGCCACACCACACAGAGCACAGGGAAATAATGAATTAACTCCAGCACCAGGAACCCCCGTGAGATGTGTATCTCAGTAATCTAGACTTGTGATTATTGTTTAACAGGGCTGGGAGAACATTCTTGCTGTGTAGCCTATTGATTTTGTGCTGTTTATTCAAACTGTACTGGTGACCAAAATGGAATTGCCATAATAAATGTGATCAGGACAAAACCAGAGGAACAAAAACTGTGACTGTGCTTCCCTCAAATCATCACAATAAAAGACCAGATAGGAAGGACATTCTGGTTTGTGTTGGAGGAAATAGGTCACAACAACCTTGGCAAAAACATATTTAATGATGGAGGTCCAGTAAGGGCTGAGTACTTAGTCATCCCAGTGAGCTAATGAGCCATAATGCCAACAGACAGACACTCTCTCTCTCTGGGTGGATCAGGGCTGGGGCTAGACCTGGCTGCTCACAGTACAGGAGTCCTCTCCCTTTCACGCCCTGATCTGTTTCACCTGTCATTGTGCTTGTCTCCATCCTCCTCCAGGTGTCGCCCATCTTCCCCATTATCCCCTCGGTACTTATACCTGTGTTCTCTGTTGCCAGTTCATCTTGTTTGTCAAGTCAAGCAGCATTTTGTGTCTCAGCTCCTGCTTTTCCCCAGTCTCTCTTTTTCTCGCTCTCCTGGTTTTGACCTTTGCCTGTCCTGACTCTGAGCCCGCCTGCCTGACCACTCTGCCTGCCCCTGACCCTGAGCCTGCCTGATCAATCTGCCTGCCCCTGACCCTGAGCCTGCCTGCCTGACCACTCTGCCTGCCCCTGACCCTGACCCTGCCTGCCTGACCACTCTGCCTGCCCCTGACCCTGAGCCTGCCCGAACACTCTGCCTGCCCCTGCCCCTGTGCCTGCCTGACCACTCTGCCTGCCCCTGACCCTGAGCCTGCCTGACAACTCTGCCTGCCCCTGACCCTGAGCCTGCCTGACCACTCTGCCTGTCCCTGACCCTGAGCCTGCCTGACCACTCTGCCTGTCCCTGAGCCTGCCCGACCACTCTGCCTGCCCCTGACCCTGAGCCTGCCTGACCACTCTGCCTGCCTGCCCCTGACCCTGAGCCTGCCTGACCACTCTGCCTGCCCCTGACCCTGAGCCTGCCTGACCACTCTGCCTGCCCCTGACCCTGAGCCTGCCTGACCACTCTGCCTGCCCCTGACCCTGAGCCTGTCTGACCACTCTGCCGCCCCTGACCCTGAGCCTGCCTGCCCCTGACCCTGAGCCTGCCTGCCTGACCACTCTGCCTGGCCCTGACCCTGACCCTGCCTGCCTGACCACTCTGCCTGCCCCTGACCCTGAGCCTGCCCGACCACTCCGCCTGCCCCAGCCCCTGTGCCTGCCTGACCACTCTGCCTGCCCCTGACCCTGAGCCTGCCTGACAACTCTGCCTGCCCCTGACCACTCTGCCTGTCCCTGACCCTGAGCCTGCCTGCCGTCCTGTGCCTTTGCCCCACCTCTGGATTATAAACATTATTACTTCAACAAAGTTTGCATTTGGGTCTTACCTGAAATGTGATACTACACTCTAATTCAGTGGTTCCCAAACCGTGGGGGGCATGAGGGGTCGGTGGATGTTGGTGGGAGGGGGGGGCAATCCTTAACGTTTTCAAGGAACTCAGTCCGGCCTTCAACTTACTCTTCAAAGTTGTAATAGTAGAAGGCACTAGGTTCTACTATTTAAAAATTGGGTGTTGCATTATCACGTTTTCCTCTTGTCATGTCAGTCATTGCAGACCTTAGAGAGCTTTTCAGAAATGTCCAGATCAACATGCCCATGTTATCTAATGTTTTTTAGCTTGGTTTTCTAGCCCAGATATTTTGCTGTCATGTTTGAGTCACCCAAACATCACATGAATACCCTTTAGACATAGCAACACTCATAGAATTGCAAAAAAATAAGCTTTAAAACGGTAACAATTTCGCTGCACCCCATGACAAAACGTGTTGCAGGAAATAGCATAAGCTTTGTTCTCTTCACCTTCAAGAGGGGTGTGAACAGTTTGTGTCATGAACAGTGCTCGTGTCCATAGAAATAGATGTGTTGCGTGTGCGCGCGCAGGAGGGACGCGGAATGTTCCCCAATGCTGGAAGGGGGGCCTAAGTGATAGTTTGACTGAGAAAAGTAAGGAGTAGAAAAGACAGCAAATTATTTAGAATGTAGCATAATGGCCCATTAAGGTCTAGAATTGCATTCTGTTAGCTGCAGCTCAGCAGCCCCTCAGCAGCATAAAGTCAATTCATTAGGCGCTGGGATGGAAAAACGCTTTGCCATTAATGATTCTCAATTAATAAAACAATGGCTTTCCCTGCCATCGATGATGAAAGGAGGCTCTTTATCGCTCTGGTATTGTAGAGATTTGAACATCATTAGGCATGCTTCTGATAGCTACAGTGGTAATATTGCGGAGGAGCAGACATTAGGCGCCAAAGAGAATTGAGAGTGGGATAGTTAGGGTGACAGTGATAGCTGCATTTACATGTCATAAAACCAACCATTCCTCAATGATTTGTGTACAGGGATATTGTAACCTCCCTCACATACAGTGATGACCTATAATATCTCTGAGAAATGGTCCATTTCAAAATATAAAATAAAGACTATTAAATGCTGATAAATCTAATGCAGTGGTGAGGGAATCATATACAGTGATGCTGAGGCATGGAAACCCAAGGAACTCTGCTGCTGGGTTAACTGAATTACTTTCTCCAGTGTTTTTGTTTCTGTTATTTGGTAACTATCAGCCCTGCCTCCATTTTCAAATGCAAAAATTAGCCGGGTCTCTATGCACTGACATGATATGAATGGAAAATCGAAGTCCTTGAATTTATTGTCTTTTTTCTTCTGTGAAGTTATGAGATTACTAGTTAACACGTAAATGATGATGAATGGGTCCTTGCACTCAAATAAATGACTTTTCCAGAGCACTCTACAAACTGATGCGTGTGAAATAATGCCAAGATAATCAATTGCTATTGATTGATATTAAAGTTATTGGATGGTGACAGGGGTCAGACAGCACTGCAGGGAGGGAGATAAGAAACAGCACATTATACAGTATCATTGCTCATTCCATACTTACGCATGAAAAGTATAGGCTATAAATCAAATCAGCATATCTGGTTCATTTTTACCATAAAACATGTCAAATATAGAACATTGCAACAGGCAAGATTGACAAAAAGAAGGCAGATTAGCACAATGTTGGAATTAGTGTTCTGAATTACTTACAATATTTACAATATTTTCATAAATTTTTTACATACAGGTAATGCCATTATTCAACATAGGTTTGCATCAGTCACATCAACAACGTGTCTACAGAGATCCTTCATTCACTGAGTGTTGCCTGTAACCTGCCAGTTGCCGCTGCAGTACAGGCTGGGGATCCCATGGGTCAGGTTAGTGTGTGGGCAGTTAGATGGA
Source organism: Oncorhynchus tshawytscha (assembly GCF_018296145.1). Lineage (NCBI taxonomy): Eukaryota > Metazoa > Chordata > Actinopteri > Salmoniformes > Salmonidae > Oncorhynchus > Oncorhynchus tshawytscha. The sequence goes on along the minus strand of NC_056447.1, from coordinate 23,937,482 downwards.
GGACATAAGCACTTCCATTAGGGGATATAGTGAGTGAGTGGGCCATAGTGCTGAACCTCTGTGGTCCTCTCTAGTCCTGGCCTGGTCACATCCCTGCAGCAAGATCATGAGTGGAAGCAGGACTAAGGCAAGAGTTTAGGCAGGGGATATAATATTGTATTTCTGCTGAGCTGGAGGCACCATATTGTATGGTTACATGTACGGTACATTGTATGGTTACACCATATTATATGGTTCATCTATGGTGTTAAAGATACATATATAGGGTTAAAAATGTAGATGTTTGTGTAGGACTACTGGGAGAAGAATGGTGAATAAATCAATTATGATGCAACCAGAAAAATCCAGAACTTGAACACTGTGAACTCGAATATGATGCAACCCAATAATATATAATGCTACTATATGCAGCCAAGAACAGAAAACCTACAGATTTCGATGACATTTCTTCCATGGTTAACAAATATTTGAACTCTGTCGTGTGTGCGTGCATGACACTGAAGTCCTCAGCGTGCCAACATGAGAAGCATTCCCACACTGCTTATGAAAGCACAGCTCAGATGGGCTGGCCATGGGACCAGGATGACTGCTACTCGCTTCCCTAATCAGATCTTCTTTAGAGACCAGAAGAATGGGGGGCGAGTACAAGGTGGGCTTCCACCTGCTCGCCTGGCGGAATCTCATCTGGGACGGTGCTACCACCTCTGCAACAAGCATGATCAAAAATGCCATAGTGAAGAGACAACAACGCAAGACCCGTATCAACAGACCCGTCCCTCAAGAGACTGCTACCAACATATCATGTCCAGTGTGCCAGAGTGCTCCGGGCTCAGATTGGCCTCTTCAGGAATCTGCGCACTCACCGTACCCCAGACACATCCCAATGAATCGTGTCATGGTCATCATCAAACTATGATGGACGATCAAGGAAGGTATGTGTGTTTGTGTATTTACTTGCTTCTACTTCATTAGGTAAAATTACTCACTAATTAAGACAGTTTCAATCCATCATTTATAGATGTAAATGAGCGTAAACGGTGGCCTTCACTTTTAGAGAGCAGAGGTTTATACGGCAATGAAAAAGGGCTCTCTAGCTCCAAAAGGAAAGTTATTGCTGCTACCCCCAAATCAGTGTCTGACCACAGGTGCCTGTGGCAGGCTGGGATCAATCTCTGCTCTCTCTCTGCCCTCACCCTATCTCTCTCTCTGCCCTCGCCCTCTCTCTCTATCTCTGCCCTCACCCTATTCCTCTCTCTCTCTTTCTCCACCCTCACACAAAGGAGAAAATGTGGCAGGTGCAGACACACACAGCCACTCATTGCTGGTCATCCAGCAAAGCCAGTGATGTTATTTGAACTTGAGGTCATGTGGAGCCCGTGTCTACTGTACACTGTTTCTTTTCATCGCAAACATCAGCTTATTGAGCCTCATTATTTCAAATGCCCGAAGAGGCTTTTCTTTTTATGAATGACTTTGTTTGTGGTGTACAGTTGCCGCTTCAAGTGAAACAATTAACTCACAACCTTAAGGGCAACAACACAGCTGGCTTCCACCATACATCTCCTCTTAATTGCACAATTAACCTAATGAATAGATGTTTTGACATTTGTAATGGTTCCTGGCTAAAAAGCTTGAGAAAAACTAGATAAGGATAAGAGACTATCCTTATCTCAAATGGTTTAGTGAACTGCATAACTAGAAAACCTCAGGCCCAGTTCAATAATGAGATCAATTAAGCCAGTGAGCAATCAGATGCAGAGAAAAGCAACACACAAAGCTCTCAGCTCTCATTGTCCTTAGAGGGCCTCCATCGAACTGGAGTTATAAGCAGATAAGACACACACACCTCTGTAATGGACTTTTACAGGCTAATTATGCACACACATGCCACACACTTGGAGCCTCTCCACATAAGAGCAGGGGTGGGATAGGATAATTGCCCCTCCAGTAACTACTGGATCTGTACAGTCCTGTAACTCTGACAATCACATCCACTAATGGCCCACACAGGATATTACCCTCAAAACCCTTCTCTGTTATAACACACAGATCATCATCAAATATCTCCAAATGTCGATTGACTCAATGCTGCGCATTCTCTTTCTCTCTTATGGGCTAACATCAAATCACTCTTACAGGGTAATATCCCTCCATCTCTCCTCCTCCTCCAATTCCACTTCATCATAAACCACGAGAAAGACAGCTCCCAGCTAGCACATTTGGTTCCTTGGAAGTTGTGGGAAAGTACATTTTTGGTTTCTATTGGTCCTGGGAATGAAGACATACGTTTCCTGATGGGTAAAACAGATTTTGTTTTTAATGTTCTGAGAACAGAAGTGACAATTTCACCTGTTCTGGGAATGTACATTTTTAGGTTGCAAGGAGATTCTGAGAACTTTTTACTGTTGTCCCTAAAAGTTTTCCTAGGAAGTTTTAAATCAAATCAAATTGTATTTTTCACATACACATGGTTAGCAGATGTTAATGCGTGCCGCTGTCAAGTAAAGTGTTTAGCAAAATGCTTGTGTTACGGTTTTCTTCCGGTGAAGGAGAGTCGGACCAAAAATGCAGCGTGGTAATTTTGTTACATGTTTAATAAACAAATAAACACGATAATACAAAAACAAGAAACGTGAAAACCTATACAGCCTATCTGGTGACAATAAACACAGAGACAGGAACAATCACCCACGAAACACTCAAAGAATATGGCTGCCTAAATATGGTTCCCAATCAGAGACAACGATAATCACCTGCCTCTGATTGAGAACCGCCTCAGGCAACCATAGACTTTGCTAGAAAACCCCACTAAGCCACAATCCCAATACCTACGAAAACCCCAAGACAAAACACACCACATAAATAAACCCATGTCACACCCTGGCCTGACCAAATAAATAAAGAAAACACAAAATACTAAGACCAGGGCGTGACAGCTTGTGCTTCTAGTTCCGACCATGCAGTAATATCTAACAATATTAACGTTATCAGAATGGAAATTATAGGTTATTTTGAAGGCAATTAAATAACATAATGAGAAAATGTTTGAATAAGACTTGTAATAACACTGCTAGCTTAGTTTGGAGTATCTGTTTTAAACTACAAGCACAGATAGGACACATGGAAATGAATTTGCTGAGGCATTAATCATGCAGACACATTAATTTTTTTATTGTGGCCCAGCGTAAGTGAGATTCAAACTTATGATCTTCAGTTCTCTTTCCATGGAATTAGTTCAATGTACCACCAGGATGGAGCTAGCATTTTTTTAAACTCACACAAAGCTGTTCATTTTAGTTTATTCAAACAGACCCCATTTCAAAGGAAACAAGCACTCATTTAGTCCAGCGGATAAGAACAAAATATACCCGAGATTGTTCCACTTTATGATATAAGTATTAAACTTGGTACACTTGGTACACTTGATACCTTAATGAAACATTTTTGAAGATTGGGGGCAGTCTGGGATGCATGTCAGTCATCCAGTCATTTGAATGTCCTGTTAGAAGAAAAAGGGGGGAATTTTATTCCAAACAATATCAAGATGACTGTAATGTTATCTACCCACTAAATAAACCCCACAGATAATATGGACAATAATTCTGATCATAAAATAGATAGTCATGGGGGTCATATTGAGGTCATTCTTACTATAGTCCAGCAGCTACAGGAAGAAATGAGCCACCAAATTTCACACACAGTTGGGACATGTATTTTTGGCAATAGTGCCATTACAGATTTTGTCCATTACCCCCTGGCAAGGGGACATATTAGACTAGATTACTTGGCCTTATCCCCATAAATAATTGGTACATACAGCCCAATGATGATTTAAAATGTTTGAGGTGGTCTGGAAAACATAATAAAATGGCCTAAAAATGCCATATATACATATACTTTAAATGTGTTTGGTGAAAACGTCAATGTTAACATGGTTAGTTTCAATAGTTTAAAATGTAAACACTCTAAAAAGTAATATGGGTGTTCCCTGAAGTCTACTGATTGCAAAGATATATACTGAACAAAAATATAAATGCAACTGTTACGGTTTTCTTCCGTCGAAGGAGAGTCGGACCAAAATGCAGCGTGGTTAATTCGATACATCTTATATACAGATGAAACACGAACAATACAAAAACAATAAACGTAACGTGAAAACCGAAACAGCCTAAACTGGTGCAAACTAACACAGAGACAGGAACAATCACCCACGAAACACTCAAAGAATATGGCTGCCTAAATATGGTTCCCAATCAGAGACAACGAGAATCACCTGCCTCTGATTGAGAACCGCCTCAGGCAACCATAGACTATACCACTAAGCCACAATCCCAAAACCTACGAAAAAACCCCATACAAAACACACCACAAAATAAACCCATGTTACACCCTGGCCTGGCCAAATAAATAAAGAAAACACAAATTTTAAGACCAGGGCATGCAAAAATGTCAAAGATTTGACTGAGTTACAGTTCATATATGGAAATCAGTCAATTGAAATAAATCAATTAGGCCCTAATCTATGGAGTTCACATGACTGGGCAGGGGTGCAGCCATGGGGGAGCTAGGTCCATTGGGGAGCCAGGTCCAGACAATCAGAATGAGTTTCCCCCACAAAAGGGCTTCATTACAGACAGAAATACTCTTAGCACCCCCTGCTATTTGCCGGGCTCCCCGCTTGTTCCATCAAACCCCAGCAACTTATCCAAAACACTGCAGCCCGCCTGGTGTTCAACCTTCCCAAGTTCTCCCATGTCACCTCACTCCTCCACACACTCCACTGGCTTCCAATTGAAGCTTGCCTGGCTGGGCTGATGACACAATTGATTCCGCAGTCAGATTGAACAGAGTAAATAGGCATTTTAACGTCTTAGATTTAGCCGTTGGTAACTTGTGGAACAGACACCAGCTGGAATGCACTTTTAACCAATCAGCATTCAGGATTAGACCCACCCGTTGTATAGTCACAACAGTTGTAAATATATGGGTCATGACAGTGTTCCGACCATATTATGACAGATTATGACGTTATGACATATTAGTACATAAGTATAAATGTGTCATAACACTGGGTGTCAAGTAAAGTGTTACCTGAAATTGCTATATAATTTAAAAAAATATTATTGCACTGTTGGAGCTCGGAGCATAAGAATTTCAGTGTACCCTGCGATCAAATATGCGTGTGACTAATACATTTATCTAATCTACTGTAATCTAGAGAAGCCTATGCACTCTGATCCCGTATGGGCCTGGCCAGGGAAAGCGTATCATTTTTATAGCCTAAGATATGTATTCAAAGCCTAAAATAGGGCTATTTATTTATTTAAAATTTGAACGTGATCAAATATGGTTTATATTCACACTTCGGTTGGCTAGGCTACCTCTTCATCGAAAATGATTGACTGGAATTAATCAATCAAGACAATATTGATGACATACAGTATGATTATGTTTTTAATTACAGATGCAAAGGCCTACACCACGCATCCCTGCATACAGCGAGCTCAGCCCTGTTCGTTTTTGTCCAATTGCAGTTGTTGTCTCTTTGTCTGTGTAAAGGGTTTCAATATGTCCATCCTCCTAAGGGCCAGGATTTTTTCCAGGAGTTTTGTTTTTTTAGAAAAATGTATCTGGTCCCATCATAGCCCATTTAAAAGCGTTTTTTCCCGGCTGATTTATTACTATGTCATACGCTACAACTAGGGTCTGGAGCTGGTTAGGTTAGCCTACTACCAGATCAGGAAAAACTCTGGGTCCGAAGAAAACTCTAGGAACTGTGGTGGCACCTCTGAAATCACCACACAATGTCACAAATGAAAAACCATATTCTATTTGAATGATCTACATTTTACATGTTTTTTGTGGGGATGGGCTTCCATAGCTTTACGTGTCTCAGTGCAGCCAGCAGCTACTGCGATAACTTCAGAATGTAACAGGCTGTTACTGCAATTTCAAGTAACAACTCAATAAAACAAGTCTTGAATATTAGGAAAATGTCTTATACATTTAATCTGTTTCAAAAACATTGCCTGCAATTATCATTTATACTGGAGGAGTGTTGGCTCATCGAGACATTTCTGATTACACTGCCCTGCTTCAAGGGGCTAAACTGTCGGGCGAGTGTCGGGCACTACCTCCGGAGGTAGCGGTCGAGACTACCAAGTACACAAGTTTACATTTGAGTAATATGCGTAGTCGACGGTATTTCACGAATAGTATAGTAAGTGAAGAGGCTCTTTTGTACATCCTAGCTCACACTCATGTGAAAATTGCTTTCTGCTGTCAAGTATTGATTGTATACCGATGGAAAACCCATGTCAGTGATTCAGAGAATTTAGTGTGGGGTTGAGTTTGTTGAGTGTTGTTGAATGTTTTCTCAGTACCTGTTGTCTAATATGAGCAGGACTGATAAGGTCAGGGTGAGCTTGACTTTCCAGGCATGCTGTAAAAAACATCTTTCTGGTAAGAAGAGGGGCGGGGCGTATGCCTTATGGCTAACGAGACATGGTGTGATGAAAGAAACATACAGGAACTCAAATCCTTCTGTTCACCTGATTTAGAATTCCTCACAATCAAATGTCGACCACATTATCTACCAAGAGAATTCTCTTCGATTATAATCACAGCCGTATATATCCCCCCCAAGCAGACACATCTATGGCTCTGAATGAACTTTATTTGACTCTTTGCAAACTGGAATCCATTTATCCGGAGGCTGCATTCATTGTAGCTGGGGATTTTAACAAGGCTAATCTGAAAACAAGACTCCCTAAATTTTATCAGCATATCAATTGCGCAACCAGGGGTGGAAAAACCTTGGATCATTGTTACGCTAACTTCCGCGACGCATATAAGGCCCTGCCCCGCCCTCCTTTCGGAAAAGCTGACCACGACTCCATTTTGTTGATCCCTGCCTAGAGACAGAAACTAAAAAAAGAAGCTCCCAGGTCTGTTCAACGCTGGTCTGACCAAGCTGACTCCACACTCCAAGACTGCTTCCATCACGTGGACTGGGAGATGTTTCGTATTGCGTCAGATAACAACATTGACGAATACGCTGATTCGGTGTGCGAGTTCATTAGAACGTGCGTTGAAGATGTCGTTCCCATAGCAACGATTAAAACATTCCCTAACCAGAAACCGTGGATTGATGGCAGCATTCGCGTGAAACTGAAAGCGCGAACCACTGCTTTTAATCAGGGCAAGGTGACTGGTAACATGACCGAATACAAACAGTGCAGCTATTCCCTCCGCAAGGCTATCAAACAAGCTAAGCGCCAGTACAGAGACAAAGTAGAATCTCAATTCAACGGCTCAGACACAAGAGGTATGTGGCAGGGTCTACAGTCAATCACGGACTACAAGAAGGAAACCAGCCCAGTCACGGACCAGGATGTCTTGCTCCCAGGCAGACTAAATAACTTTTTTGCCCGCTTTGAGGACAATACAGTGCCACTGACACGGCCTGCAACGAAAACATGCGGACTCTCCTTCACTGCAGCCGAGGTGAGTAAGACATTTAAACGTGTTAACCCTCACAAGGCTGCAGGCCCAGACGGCATCCCCAGCCGCGCCCTTAGAGCATGCGCAGACCAGCTGGCCGGTGTGTTTACGGACATATTCAATCAATCCCTATACCAGTCTGCTGTTCCCACATGCTTCAAGAGGGCCACCATTGTTCCTGTTCCCAAGAAAGCTAAGGTAACTGAGCTAAACGACTACCGCCCCGTAGCACTCACTTCTGTCATCATGAAGTGCTTTGAGAGACTAGTCAAGGACCATATCACCTCCACCCTACCTGACACCCTAGACCCACTCCAATTTGCTTACCGCCCAAATAGGTCCACAGACGATGCAATCTCAACCACACTGCACACTGCCCTAACCCATCTGGACAAGAGGAATACCTATGTGAGAATGCTGTTCATTGACTACAGCTCGGCATTCAACACCATAGTACCCTCCAAGCTCGTCATCAAGCTCGAGACCCTGGGTCTCGACCCCGCCCTGTGCAACTGGGTACTGGACTTCCTGACGGGCCGCCCCCAGGTGGTGAGGGTAGGCAACAACATCTCCACCCCGCTGATCCTCAACACTGGGGCCCCACAAGGGTGCGTTCTGAGCCCTCTCCTGTACTCCCTGTTCACCCACGACTGCGTGGCCACGCACGCCTCCAACTCAATCATCAAGTTTGCGGACGACACAACAGTGGTAGGCTTGATTACCAACAACGACGAGACGGCCTACAGGGAGGAGGTGAGGGCCCTCGGAGTGTGGTGTCAGGAAAATAACCTCACACTCAACGTCAACAAAACTAAGGAGATGATTGTGGACTTCAGGAAACAGCAGAGGGAACACCCCCTATCCACATCGATGGAACAGTAGTGGAGAGGGTAGCAAGTTTTAAGTTCCTCGGCATACACATCACAGACAAACTGAATTGGTCCACTCACACAGACAGCATCGTGAAGAAGGTGCAGCAGCGCCTCTTCAACCTCAGGAGGCTGAAGAAATTCGGCTTGTCACCAAAAGCACTCACAAACTTCTACAGATGCACAATCGAGAGCATCCTGGCGGGCTGCATCACCGCCTGGTACGGCAACTGCTCCGCCCACAACCGTAAGGCTCTCCGAGGGTAGTGAGGTCTGCACAACGCATCACCGGGGGCAAACTACCTGCCCTCCAGGACACCTACACCACCCGATGTTACAGGAAGGCCATAAAGATCATCAAGGACAACAACCACCCGAGCCACTGCCTGTTCACCCCGCTATCATCCAGAAGGCGAGGTCAGTACAGGTGCATCAAAGCTGGGACCGAGAGACTGAAAAACAGCTTCTATCTCAAGGCCATCAGACTGTTAAACAGCCACCACTAACATTGAGTGGCTGCTGCCAACACACTGACACTGACACTGACTCAACTCCAGCCACTTTAATAATGGGAATTGATGGGAAATGATGTAAAATATATCACTAGCCACTTTAAACAATGCTACCTAATATAATGTTACATACCCTACATTATTCATCTCATATGCATACGTATATACTGTACTCTATATCATCTACTGCATCCTTATGTAATACATGTATCACTAGCCACTTTAACTGTGCCACTTTGTTTACATACTCATCTCATATGTATATACTGTACTCGATACCATCTACTGTATCTTGCCTATGCTGCTCTGTACCATCACTCATTCATATATCTTTACGTACATATTCTTTATCCCCTTACACTGTGTATAAGACAGTAGTTTTGAAATTGTTAGTTAGATTACTTGTTGGTTATTACTGCATTGTCGGAACTAGAAGCACAAGCATTTCGCTACACTCGCATTAACATCTGCTAACCATGTGTATGTGACAAATAAAATTGGATTTGATTTGATTTGATTTGAAAAAGCATTGCTGTCTGTTCCCAATGTACTTCCAATTCACAAAGCAGAGACAGGTATGACACAAATTATCTTTCTCTTGTGTGAGTTCTCTCTCTGTCTTGTGCTTTCCCTCTTTCAATCATGCATTCCGTCTCTACACTACATGACCAAAAGTATGGCCTGGCTCACATTCGGCGTTCCAATTCATCCCAAAGGTGTTCGATGGGTTTGAGGTCAGGGCTCTGTGCAGGCCAGTCAAGTTCTTCCACACCGATCTCGACAAACCATTTCTGTATGGACCTCGCTTTGTGCATGGGGGCATTGTCATGCTGAAACAGGAAAGGGCCTTACCCAAACTTTTGCCACAAAGTTGGAAAGACGGAATCGTCTAGAATGTCATTGTATGCTGTAGCATTAAGATTTCCCTCCACTGGAACTAAGGGAGCTAGCCCAATCCATGAAAAACAGCCCCAGACCATTATTCCTCCTCCACCAAACTTTACAGTTGGCACTATGCATTTGGGCAGGTAGCGCTCTCCTGGTATCCGCCAAACCCAGAGTCCACAGCTCGAGCTTACGCTTGTCATTGCGCATGGTGATCTTAGGCTTACGTGCGGCTGGTCGGCCATGGAAACCCATTTCATTAAGTTCCTGACAAACAGTTCTTGTGAGTGTTGCAACCACGGACAGGCAATTTTTACGAGCTACGAGCTTCAGGACATGGCAGTCCCGTCACAATAACAGAGCTTACAGTTGACCGGGGCAGCTCTAGCAGGGCAGAAATTTTACAAACTGACTTGTTGGAAAGGTGGCATCCTACGACAGTGCCATGTTGAATGTCACTGAGCTCTTCAGTAAGGCCATTCTACTGAAAATGTTTGTCCGTTGGAAATTGTATACACCTGTCAGCAACAGGTGTGGCTCAAATAGCCGAATCCACTCATTTGAAGGAGTGTCCGCATACTTTTGTATATATGGTGAATGTTTATCTCTCTCTCTCTCCCTCCCCCTTCTGAAAAATCCTTCTTATGGAAGTCTGTAGTGCTCAGAGGTGGCTTAGAGAATGTTAAATGCGAGCAGTATGTAGGCTGTCTGCCAAGGAGCTGAGAAACTCAGCAGGTTCCTGACGGCCTTTCCCACTGGATCTTGTTCTGTTCTCCTCTTGTCCTGCTCTTTCCTGCAGGCTGCACTGCATCACTCCACCCAGGGCCCAGCCAAAGATCAGGACCCGGATGACAGGAGCATCAGCAAGGCTTTAGCGCATGCAGCTTTTATATAACAGTTATAGAAGCTGAATATGTAGTAATAATTTACAGTGACATTTGTTGCTGTTGGGCTGTTACCATTGTGTTCATTGGACTAAGAGAAAATATATTTCTCCTTCTCATTGTCTTTATCCTTCTCAGTTTTATTTCCAACATGAGTCCACTGCACTTGCAAGGCCACATTAAAGCCAGTGTGATTGCGCTGCTCCATATGGGTGCTGTAATGGTATGTTTATTGATGTGCATTAACGTTTCTGTCTATAATTACTATTAGGCTACTACTTGATGAAACAATTGTGTGTTTGCATACTCTACATCGGCATTTTCTTCTTTGTATTGCACAGTGGGTAAGGTTCCAACTTCAATTCAGTATTTTTAGATGATGCTTTAAGATACACGTGAATGTCAAGTACACACTTAGTATACAAAACGTTACGTCGTGGTCTTTTCCATGACAGACTGACCAGGTGAATCCAGGTCAAAGCTATGATCCCTTATTGACGTTAAATCCACTTCAATCAGTGTAGATGAAGGGGAGGAGACATGTTACAGAAGGATTTTTAAACCTTGAGACGGTTTAGAGGAATTGTGTATGTGTGCCATTCAGCAGGTGAATGAGCAAGACAAAAGATGACTTTGACATAAATGAAGATGGCTTCCATTTCTTGTTCATACACTGAGGGGTAATTGAAATAACTCCCAGGTCCAATGGATGCCACTGTTTTAGTCCATAGCCTCTCAGTGGGTGTGCTGCTGACTGTCAACAGAGAGCTGTTTTATACCTGCCTTTTGCACTCCTCTCTCCCTCCTCTCTGCCTCCTCGCTGCCTCCTCTAATCTTTCTTTTCTCTCCCCTCTCCTCCTCATATCCCTTTTCTTTCCCCCTCCTTTCCTCCTCTTCTCCCCTCCTCTCCCTCTCCTCTTCCTTCCTTCCCCCTCTGTCCTCTGAAGCTGGCTGTCCATAGGCTCTCCATAGAGGGCTTGGACTCTTTGCTCAACCAGCCATGCTGGCCTCTCCTCTTGTGACTTTGGAAGAAACCAGTTTAGCCCAACCCAATGCTTATTCACAGCATTGTACTGTGCTGCATGTTGTCTGAAGTTGAACTGGTCATATTGTTGCAGGTTGCATTATTAATTTATGGAGTTTTTATCCAGGGATGATTGTACGACATCTATCACTCTGAATTGATTTGTTGTGTTAATAATGTACCGAATGCAGCAAATTAGTGGGCTGCTATGAATTCAAGTGCTAATTAACTTAGGGCTGCAATCCTCGATATGACAACAGCCAGCGAAAGTGTAGGGCACCAAATTCAAAACAACAGAAATCTCATAATTAAAATTCCTCACACATACATGTATTTTATACCATTTTAAAGGTAATCTTGTTGTTAATCCCACCACAGTGTCCTATTTCAAATAGGCTTTACAGCGAAAGCACCACAAACGATTATGTTAGGTCACCACCAACTCACAGAAAAACACAGCCATTTTCCAGCCAAAGAGTGGAGTCACAAAAAGCACAAATAGAGATAAAATGAATCACTAACCTTTGATGATCTTCATCCGATGACACTCATAGGACTTCATGTTACATGTATGTTTTGTTTGATAGAGTTCATATTTATATTTAAAATAAATCTCAGTATACATTGATTGGCGCATTACGTTCACTAGTTCCAAAAACATCTGGTGATATTGCAGAGAGCCACATCATTTTACAGAAATTCATTATTCATTATAAGTGTTGATGAAAATACAATTGTTAGACAAGGAAATATAGATATACTTCTCCTTAATGCAACCGCTGTGTCAGATTTCAAAAAAACTTTATGGAAAAAGCAAATCATGCAATAATCTGAGAACAGCGCTCAGGTATCCGCCATGTTGGAGTCAACAGAAATCAGAAATAACATTATAAATATTCCCTTACCTTTGATGATCTTCATCAGAATGCACTCCCAGGAATCCCAGTTCCACATTAAACGTTTGATTTAGTTCGATAATGTCCATTATTTATGTCCAAGTAGTTACTTTTGTAAGGGCGTTTAGTACACAAATCCAAACGCTCGTGCAGGTCCAGCCGAACGTCGGACGAAGGTCGTAGAAACATTTCAAACTAAGTATAGAATCAATCTTTATGATGTTTTTATTATAAATCTTCAGTAACGTTCCAACCGGAGATTTCCTATGTCTGTAGAAAAGCCATGGAACGCAGGTCGCTATCATGTGAAATGCGGGACCTGGCTCTCTGCCAGACCACTTACTCAAAAATATCTCATCTGGCCCCACATCACAGTAGAAGCCTCATTCAAGTTTCTAAAGATGGTTGACATCTAGTGGAAGCCTTAGGAAGTGCAACATAACCAATATCCCACTGTATTCAATAGGGGCTGGGTTGAAAATCGACCAACCTCATATTTCCCACTTCCTGTTTGGATTTCTTCTCAGGTTTTTGCCTGCCATATGAGTTCTGTTATACTCACAGGCCTCATTCAAACAATTTTAGACACTTCAGAGGAGTGTTTTCTATCCAATACTAATAATCATATGCATATATTAGCAACTGGGACTGAGGAGCAGGCCGTTTACTCTGGGCACCTTTCATCCAAGCTACTCAATACTGCCCCTGCAGCCATAAGAAGTTAAACATGTGTGTTATCAATAGGACTGACACCTTCACTATGAATTCAAGTGCTTATTGAACATTTCTGTTATCAATAGGACTGACACCTTCACTCTTTGAATTCAAGTGCTAATTGAACATTTGTGTGATCAATAGGACTGACACCTTCACTATGAATTCAAGTGCTTATTGAACATTTCTGTTATCAATAGGACTGACACCTTCACTCTTTGAATTCAAGTGCTAATTGAACATTTGTGTGATCAATAGGACTGACACCTTCACTCTATGCCAACATGCTGCCACAAACTTGTTTTTAGTCATCTCTACCATGTCATAGATGCATTTTAGAAACCCCAGCACCTGTTCTTTTTAGGCTGGGTTCCTGTACAGCACTTTGAGATATCAGCTGATGTACGAAGGGCTATATAAATACATTTGATTTGATTTGATTCTTTAAACAGGCTGTGACTGACATCTGACTGCAGCTAACACTCCATACACGTAACCTAGCTACATATCGTCCTTTGAGAAGAGCAGCTTATGTCTCCATACCAGTAGCAGTGCGTGGGAAAAATCACTTGGGAAGTTAAGTCAAATCAGTAAAAAAGCCATATTACAACCTATGTTGTGATAATTAAGTTGTTCGCTCTATAACCCACTTGTTCATATGCCACTGTGTTATACAATAAGACAAACAAAAAGAGCCAGAATAAATTAAAATACATATTTGTTTGTTTCATCATATAACCCGGATAGCAACATCTGTCCAGTTACGTCCACAAAGCAAATGTTGCATGTAACAAACAGTTACATGACCTACAGCAAGGTCCAGCAAGTACATTTTTTCAAAAGTTTACGAAACAACTAATGATTTAGAACAACAGAGTTACTGCACGTCAGCACAAAGACAACAGGAGCACTGCTTCTGCTATTCCATCACCATTTCAACTTAAACATTTCAACATCATCAAAGGCTATATATGCTTAGTTTAATAAACTGAAAACAAATTTAAAGATACCAAAAAAGGATTTAGTCAAATCAAATAAAATTATTGGTCACATACACATTGTTAGCAGATGTTAATGCGAGTGTAGCGAAATGTTTGTGCTTCTAGTTCCGAGTGCAGTAATATCTAGCAAGTAATCAAACAATTTCCCAACAACTAACTAATACACACAAATCTAAAGGGGTGAATGAGAATATGTACATATAAATATATGGATGAGCGATTGCCGAGCGGTATAGGCAAGGTGCGGTAGATGGTGTAAAATGCAGTATATACATATATCCCAGTCCGCGTGATCAAAACAATCTTGAAGCGTGGATTCCCGATTGGTCAGACCAGCGTTGAATGGTTCTAGTCACTGGTACATGCTGTTTGAGTTTCTGCCTGTAAGACGGTAGAAGCAATATGGCGTCGTGGTTGAATTTGCCAAAGGGAGGGCGGGGGAGGGCTTTGTATGCATCGCAGAAGTTAGAGTAGCAGTGATCAAGTGTATTACTCCTGCGTGTAGTGCAATCAATATGCTGATAGAATTTAGGTAGCCTTGTTCTCAAATTTGTTTTGTTAAAATCCCCAGCTACAATAAATGCAGTCTCAGGATATATGGTTTCCAGTCAAGTGAAGTTCCTTGAAGGCCGTCTTGGTGTCTGCTTGAGGGGGACTGTACACGGCCATGATGATAACTGACGAGAATTCTCTTGGAAGGTAAAGTGGCCGGCATTTGATGGTAAGGAAATCTAGGGCGGGTGAGCAGAAGGACTTGAGTTCCTATATATTGTTATGATTACACCATGAGTCATTAATCATGAAGAATACAACCCCGCCCTTCCTCTTCCCAGTGAGGAGTTTATCTCTGTCGGCACGATGCATGGAGAAGCTCGGTGGCTGAACTGATTCCGACAACATATCCCTAGAGAGCCATGTTTCCGTGAAACAGAGAATGTTAAAATCTCTGATGTCTCTCTGGAAGGCAACCCTTGCTCAAATTTCATCTACCTTGTTGTCAAGAGACTGGACATTGGCAAGTAGTATACTTGGGAGCGGTGGGCGATGTACACATCAGCATAGGCTGACCAGGAGGCCGCTCTGTCTGCCCCTTCTGCGGTGCCGTTGTTTTGAGTCGGCATCTGAGATTAGATCCATTGTCCTGGGTGGTGGTCCAAACAGAGGATCTGCTTCAGGAAAGTAGTATTCCTGGTCGTAGGGTTGGTAAGTTGACGTCGCTCTTATATCCAATAACTCTTCCCGGGTGTATGTAATAAGACTTCCTGGATTAACAATGTAAGAAGTAATACATAAAAAAACAAAATACTACATAGTTTCCTAAGGACTCGAAGCGAGGCGACCATCTCTGTCGGTTCCATTTTGATTTGCATGTCTGTGTATGTGTGTGCGTGCGTGCGTCTGCAAGTAAACCATTTTGGGGGGACTCACACTACTTGTTGACTAGTTGAACACCAATGACATCCTCCTATCTTTCATGTTGGCAAAACGGTCTATGGCTCTGTTATACATTACCCTTTTAGTTTTTGTTGTCATAGGCTGCCTAGTTAAAATGCTTGCAGGCCTAACTTTCTCTCATGGGCATCAACGATCCACCTAAGTAAGGTAGTTAATGTGAGCCTACTACATTTAGGCTAGATATTGAACTTCAATCTTCTCGGGCCAGTAGCACAATATATACATTTATGGTTAGATCAGAATTGCCGTCATAATCATTGGCCTTTGCAGAGAATAAAGTCGTAATCCCCATATCTATCAATGGCTTAGGAAAGGGATGATTTAGCAATCTAGCTACTGCAGGACAACAAAATCCTTGGGGGATGTTTGTGTTGCCAGGACAACCCACAGTTGAGCTCAGCTCAACGCTGATTGGCTAATTATTTTATAATATTTTTATCAAGGGATGCCAAATGAAATGCTTGCTGGCATCAATCAATCAAATGCTACAGTGGCATGTTAGACTAAACCCAGCAACAACAACAAAATAACACATTTCGAATCCCACCGTAACTTCTCCACTATGCAATCTGGTTTCAGAGCTGGTCACGGCTGCACCTCAGCCACGCTCAAGGTCCTAAACAACATCATAACCGCCATCAATAAGAGACATTACTGTGCAGCCGTATTCATCAACCTGGCCAAGGCTTTCGACTCTATCAATCACCACATTCTTATAGGCAGACTCAACAGTCTTGGTTTCTCAAATGATTGCCTCATCTGGTTTACAAACTACTTCTCTGATAGAGTTCAGTGTGTCATATCGGAGGGCCTGTTGTCCGGACCTCTGGCAGTCTCTATGGGGGTGCCACAGGGTTCAATCCTCGGGCCGACTCTCTTCTCTGTATACATCAATGATGTTGCTCTTGCTGCTGGCGATTCTTTGGTACACCTCTACGCAGACGACACCATTCTGTATACTTCTCGCCCCTCGTTGGACACTGTGTTAACTAACCTCCAGACGAGCTTCAATGCCATACAACTCTCCTTCCGTGGCCTCCAACTGCTCTTAAACGTAGGGAAAACTAAATTCAACCGATCCCTGCCCGCACCTGCTCGCCCGTCCAGCATCACTACTCTGGACGGCTTTGACTTAGAATACGTGGACAACTACAAATACCTAGGTGTCTGGTTAGACTGTAAACTCTCCTTCCAGACTCACATTAACGGTCTCCAATCCAAAATTAAATCTAGAATTGGCTATCACAACAAAGCATCCGTCACTCATGCTGCCAAACATACCCTTGCAAAACTGACCATCCTAACGATCCTCGACTTCGGTGATGTCATCTATAAAATAACCTCCAACACTCTACTCAACAAACTGGATGCAGTCTATCACAGTGCCATCCATTTTGTCACCAAAGCCCCATACACTACCCACCATTGCGACCTGTACGCTCTCGTTGGTTGGCCCTCACTTCATACTCGTCGCCAAACCCACTGGCTACAGGTTATCTACAAATCTCTGCTAGGTAAAGCCCCGCCTTATCTCAGCGAACTTGTTCTCAACTAGCCTACCTGGTTAAATAAAGGTGAAATAAATAAAAAAATTAAATGAGGGAGGTGGACGTCTTCCCTGTAACGCACAGTGCTGAGATTACATGCAATGACATCAAGCTCAGTCCCCAGATCATGACGGACCCTCCACCTCCAAATCGATCCCACTCCAGAGTACAGGCCTCTGTGTAACTCTCATTCCTTTGACCGTAAACGCGAATCCGACCATCACCCATGGTGAGACAAAACCGCAACTCGTCAGTGAAGAGCACTTTTTGCCAGTCCTGTCTGGTCCAGCGACGGTGGGTTTGTGCCCATAGGTGACGTTGCTGCCAGTGATGTCTGGTGAGGACCTCCCTTACAACAGGCCTACAAGCCCTCAGTCCAGCCTCTCTCAGCCTATTGCGGACAGTCTCAGCACTGATGGAGGGATTGTGCGTTCCTGGTGTAACTCGGGCAGTTGTTGTTGTCATCCAGTACCTGTCCCGCAGGTGTGATGTTCGGATGTACTGATCCTGTGCAGGTGTTGTTACACGTGGTCTGCCACTGCGAGGACGATCAGCTGTCCATCCTGTCTCTCTTAGCGCTGTCTTAGGCATCTCACAGTATGGACATTGCAATTTATTGCCCTGGTCACATCTGCAGTCCTCATGCCTCCTTGCAGCATGCCTAAGGCACATTCACGCAGATGAGCAGGGACCCGGGGCATCTTTTTTTAGGTGTTTTTCAGAGTCAGTAGAAAGGCCTCTTTAGTGTCCTAAGTTTTCATAACTGTGACTTTAATTGCCTACCGTCTGTAAGCTGTTAGTGTCTTAACAACCGTTCCACAGGTGCATGTTCATTAATTGTTTATGGTTCATTGAACAAGCATGGGAAACAGTGTTTGAACCCTTTCCAATGAAGATCTGTGAAGTTATTTGGATTTTTACGAGTTATCTTTGAAAGACAGGTTCCTGAAAAAGGGACATTTCTTATTTTGTTTATTTTGGTCCAGACAGCATCAGATACATGGGCTACACATACTGTCCATAGACAGAGGGGCGTTGTTTCCTCGCTCTGATTATTTCTCTTGTGAGGTTCAGACACTTGCGAATTGAAGGGAAATTATGAAACCACAGAGAGGGAAGATCAATTATTTTATCATTTGTATTTTTTTATTGGTCAAATATTTGCTTCCCTTGGCATCTATGAGTACACACCACTGCTCCACAGACGGTGGTCCCAGCAGGTCCCCTCTCTTCCAGTACTTCCTGTCTTGGGCTAACTGCAGGATGTAATGAGATGACACAGCAAGCAGTAATGGCTGCCGTGTGTCACCTGCTGCTGTTGCTGCTGCTGTGTGAATACATGGAACAGTAGAGTCTTTCCTACTGGAGAACAGAACAGTGAGCTATGTCGCTGTGTCACAGTACAAAGACAAACTGGATAAGGATTAAATGTTTCCCACCATTCGTTTCATAGAAAAAAAATGAAGGTGTATTTTTTTTCTTCTACTGACACGCACACTGGAGAGAGTCTTTTTGAAATTACCAAAATATTTTAACATAAGACTGCACACACAATGAATGATGAGTGGTAAACATATTGTAACCCTGTCTGTATATCAATAATTGCTAATGCCAACACATTGTCTGGTAAATACACTGAACAAAAATATAAACGTAAAATGTAAAGTGTTGGTCCCATGTTCCATGAGCTGAAAGAAAAGATCCCAGAAATGTTCCAAATGCACAAAAATATTATTTCTCTCAAATGTTGTGCACAAATTTCTTTACATCCCTGATAGTGAACATTTCTCATTTGCCCATATAATCTATCCACCTGGCAGGATTGGCATATCAAAAAGCTGATTCAACAGCATGATCCTTACACAGGTGCACCTTGTGCTGGGGACAATTAAAGGCCACTTTAAAATGTGTAGTTTTGTCACACAACACAATGCCACAGATATGTCAAGTTTTGAAGGAGCGTGCAATTGGCATGCCAACTGCAGGAATGTCCACCAGAGCTGTTGCCAGAGAATTGAATGTTAATTTCTCTACCATAATCTGCCTCCAACATTTTATTAGATTATTTGGTAGTCCGTCCAACCGGCCTCACAACTGCAGACCTTGTGTAACCACGTGGGAGTTGGGGGGCTCATTTCTGATTTGCGCAGCCTGGCTCCCCAGTGGGTGGGCCTGGATGCCAACTGGGTGGGCCTATGCCCTCCTTGGCCCACCCATGGCTGCACCCCTGCCCAGTCATGTGAAATCCATAGATTAGGGCCTTATGATTTTTTTTCAATTGACTGATTTCCTTATATGAACTGTAACTCTGTAAAATCGTTGAAACTGTTGCATGTTGCGCCTATGTTGTTGTTCAGTATAATTCAATTACCACTCATGACAGGTAACTCATCAGGGATTTGGTTTAATTTTTTTTTTTAAATTGGCCCACAAGTTGCTGCCTGCTCGATACTGTTATAAGTGAATGCTGGTGTTAGGATGCGGTTGTAAGACTGTCTTACTGTCTACAATTATGTTTATGTGGTAATATCAGTCCCAGCCAGGTCCGACACCAGAATGCAGCTTTTTCAAAAATTCTTAGAAACTTGTTTATCTGACTGCAGTATGGAAATGTGATCATATTCAGGATGATACTCTCAACAAGATTGCATTGATACTATAGTATATTAACAGTATAAGTGTATGTGCCCCAGTCCCAGTCAGGCCAAGCTCCAGTGTTCCTCTCTCCACATGTGTATTCTGTCCTCTAACTACCTTCAGCTTCTCCCTACCAGCTGCAACCACATAGTTGCTGAAAATGAATTTATATCATTCATTTTAATTACAGATCACACTTGAAATGATGTGGAGTTTAATTTGAAAGACAAGCATACGAAAATACACACAGAGGCGCAGCTAAACAGATGTAACTCACACACAGCCACTGCTCCAGAATACCGACCTGATTTAAATGTTTAATTGCTGAAATGTTTCCTCTTTTGACGCACCAAATGGATTTGGGCAATCAAGCAGCACGAGCAATTTAAGCTGTCTGCAAATTCAATCTATGCACGCAGAGGGATATGATCAAATGGCCACCTCATGCAAACGTGTGGATGTCACCAGAGCACTAAAGCTGTACATTTATGTGTGAGTGAGTGTTGTGCAAATAAATGTGGATATGTATGTTGATGTTTGCATGTTTTCTTATGAGTACATTAGATATTATGGAAATAGATATGTATATGCCCCTCAAATAATAATGAGACGTTAGGACGTCTCTAGTACGTCACGAAATGGTCGTCTAAAGTTTGTCTAGTTCCCGATTTGTCCCGGGGAAGTCACCTGAGGGCACATGCACCATAGTTTCATTACACATCAAGGCCCTGATTGGTGAACCACTGATCCAGTCACAGCTCTTTGTCTGTTGGCAATACTAGGGAAACTCAAATTTCTGAAATACATTTCTGAAATCTAAACTAACTAAAATAGCAGTGCAGATGGCACTCTTTTGCTAAGTGCGTAGGTATTGAATGTCTAGGGGACTTCTGAAACTCTACAGACTTTGTGGCGCAGCAGAGAGATCAGCATACCCCAAATCCAGAGGTTGTGTTTTCAAATCCCAGGTGAGGTCATATTGAAAAGTCAGTACTAAGTGATCATATCAAATGTAATCATATTGATTAACGATTTGCACACTATTTTAGCTGAACAGCATACCACTTACCTGAAAACCCCCATACCATTTCATTACTTTATTTATAATGGAGTTCAGGGGACCATGACACAACATTCCAAGAACGTCCTAAAAACATACACAGAGACGTCCCCGGTACAAACTGAGAACTAGACAAAACCACCATGGGACCAAGACACAACGTACCACGAATATCCTTTTAAACGTTCTCGGGGACATCCCCGGGACCAACCGGGAACTAGACAAAACCTCCAGGTGACCATGACACAACATCCCAAAAAACGTTCAGGGGACCATGACACTACGTCTCAAGAACGTCCTAAAAACGTCCCCAGGCAAACCAGGAACTATAAAAAAGGTCCCCCAGAGAACGTTCCTTTAGGAGCATCATGCGTCATCCTAAGGACTAATCAAATGAAAGGCCTGAGAACACCCTCAAATGCTCCTGACATGGTCCTTAGTGACATGTTGGGAAGTACACAACTACACAAAGATCCCCCAGAGAACGTTCCCTTGGGACAATCATGCAATGTTCTTAGCGCAATCTCAGAATGTCAATGGGATAATGTCACGCCGAAAACTTTATGGGACCTAATGGAAACATCACAAAATGTCCTCAGGACCTCCACTGCTTGCTGGGTGTGGACATGCATGTATAGAAGTATGTGACAATTGTTTTCTCCAGTGATGGGTAAATTCCTATAGTACAGTATATCACACCTGAAGCAGAGATAAAAGGATACACACAGTACATCAAAGTATCTTCGATAGGACATGAGGGAGAAAAAGATTAGCAGTAAATAATAGTTTTATGGGCAGCCATAATTCAGGGACATGTTTGAAGATTTGAATAAACACCATCAATTCAGGCAGCCGTGGCAGGTTTGGACCAGTAATAGAAAATGAAATGAATTGCTGGGATGTTTTAATGTGTGGTGATAGGCATCTACTGGGGCTTTGGGTGGTTAAGGGGGAGAGAGAGAGAGAGAGAGTGCAGCATCAGAGCACAACTCAATGAGTTTTATCTTCTTTGATGCTTTCCTTCCCTTCCTGTGCCTATCTTTTACCCATTACCACATGGCTGACAGATCCACCCATCTGAGGGTGGTGGAAGGGCCAGGGGATCATACCTCCGTCCACAGGGAATGGCCCTGTATCTAGTAGGGTCGAGGTTGCGCTGTTATTCTTTGCCAAGACGTGGTAATATAAATGCACTGTGTGCTATATGGGTGTGCCGTGTGATGCTTTTCCGTGTGTGTGCCGGTGTGTTTCTTCTATCTGAGGTTACACACATTAGTATGTGTGTGTGCAAGCTGCACTCCGCTCCTTTTTCTGACAATGATGCTTCTGATAAGCAGAGTGAAATAGATGGTCTTATTAAATCAGTGATTAAAACCATTGATCTGACACTCTCGGCTGAATGGCAATTCACCCAATAAATTAGATTTTTTTTTTCCTCAGCTGAGTCCTTCAGGCATCATTTAGGTGAGAATATCAGCCACACAGCTCTATATACAGATCTCTGAATGACATCTAAGGTCGTAGGAAACTTTGTTAGATGTGTGTGTGTGTGTGTGTGTGTGTGTTTGCACACTGCCTTGGAGATGGCTTTCCGATTGGCTCGGAAAAAGGTGTGAAGGAAAAACAGACTCCGGGGTTAACGGTGATACCATCACTCAGTTAAGGTTTAAGACAGCAGTGCTGCTGGCGTCAGGTGTTTTAGCTGTGGCTGTGGAGTTGATTTGCTCTGTTTGGATAGCCCTGTGCTGCGTGTCAGAGACAGAGTGGCTCAATCCCTCTTTTATTTTATTTTGACTTACCTTTAAATGAAAAGACCAGCAGCGGGCTGTAGAGGTGAAAGGGGATGCTGTGCTGAGGAGATTTACTCCATATATCAACATCCAGGGCTGACTCCCACGCCAGATAGGCTGTTCATTGGACAATACAGATCTCACACACTGAATCAGTCACAGACAGAATGCTGCTGATTCCTCGTAATGTGTTTCTCTGTGTGTGTGTGTGTGTGTGTGTGTGTGTGTGTGTGTGTGTGTGTGTGTGTGTGTGCCCTCTATCGTATTGTGCTTCTTATGTGTCTATATGTTTTCTAAGTGTATGTGTGTGCATCCCAGTGTGAAGCAGTGAGTCGCTAGCCATGCTCTGATGGTTATCTTCAGATATGGCCCAGTGCCTCATGCTCTGATGGTTATCTTCAGATATGGCCCAGTGCCTCACGCTCTGTGAGGCAGAAGCTGCTATCAGAGATGTTGAATCTATGTTGATAGTGATAGAGCAAGTCTGTGACTGTGACAGAGTCAATGGGGACAAACCATATCTTTGCAGTAGCTACAACACTATATTATGATAGTGAAGCAGTGCTGGCCTTCTGTCTTCCCAACTCACTAGTGACGTTATGGCTTTAGCGCAGAGCATCAGCAATGAGACAATGTCTCTGCAAAGGAGATGAATGCTAACAGCTGAGTGTGGTACCAAATTCCAAATTCAGGACACCAATGTCCCAATTTCCTCAAAGGACAACAGAGCTGAACTGGAGTTCTTGACTGAAGCTCAAGCCCTGGCCATGGATGTTTTATATACTGTTGGGATATCAGCCTAGCCAAGGCTCTATTCCGCGGGATGAAGCATGTAGCAAGTGCCACCTCTAGCCTTTTGGGGGTCCTAAGCGAAATTGGTTGAGTCCCCTCACCCTCGTGGGCATAACATTGTAGTGTCCCCCCCTTTTCGGCAGTGGATAATTGTGCAGTCTTAAAGTTAATTTCTTGAAATTCTTCACATTTTGTCACATATACACAGTGAGTCAGGAAGCAGGTGCAGAAAGATAGTTTAATAATAAAACAAGATAGATGAACAAAACAGGAGTAGCGTACTGAATGTGAAAACAAACCAATACTTCCTGATGACTGAGGCTACTGAGGGTTAAATAAAGGGAAGGTAATCAAGGTTATTATGAAGTCCAGGTGTGCGTAATAATGAAGAGCAGGTGTGCACAATGATGGGGAGCAGGTGTGCATAATGATGGGGAGCAGGTGTGCGTAAAGACGGGGAGAAGGAGTGCGTAATAATGGGGATACGGTGTGCGTAATGATGGGGAGAAGGTGTGCGTAATGATGGAGAGAAGGTGTGCATAATGATGGGGAGAAGGTGTGCGTAATGATGGTTGTCAGGACTGGTGGTTAGTAGACTGGCGACATTGAGCGCTGGAGTGGGGGAGCAGGAGTAGGCGTGACACATTTTGGCATGGAGTGGAGAAAAAATAGTAATTTTAAAACAAATTTCATACAATTCTGCTTATTGTGCAATGGGGAAAATATATCTTTTTGCAGTTTCAAAGGTAATATCCTGCAATTCTACACATTTTGCCATGAGGTGGAGAAAAACGTTTGCACTTTTAAAGCTAATGTCCTGAGAACAGGGAAGAGCTCAGAGTCCAGAGTGTTACAGACCTCTGTGTTGCTATGGCTTCTGTGTCCCAAATTGTACCCTATTCCCTATTTAGTGCAATACTTTAGACCAGGACCCAGCGGGCTACATAGGAGAATGGGTTGCCATTGTGTTCTGACTACTCTGCTGTTATGAATATATTGTTAACAGTTCCACTATGTTATACTTAAAGTTATACTTAAATCCAAAAGGGTTCTCTAGCACAGGGGTTCTTAAACTTGCTCAGCCTGGGACCCAAATGAGAAATTCTGTGTTTTCCTGGGACCCAGGCTTACAAAAGCATGCAACTATACATACTGGTACATTTCATTGCCCTTATGCCCATTAACAAATGCAGCGTAGACAATAACTATTAAATTTAATACCCATAGAAATAGCCAGTGGCGGTTTTATCTTGTATGGCTCCCTGGGCGACCCCCCCCCCAAAAAAAACAAAAAAACAACATTCTGCACTAACTTTTTATTCAGACATTTGGAACAATACAAATATAGAATCAGAACATTTTAAAACTATACAAATATAAAAAATATATACAAAAATAAATGCATCAATATGTCTGTACTGGTTTTATATTATTCTATAAAAATTCAATAGTATTATGAATGAATTGTGATTTATTTGGTAGCAGTGTGACTGATTTCGTAGTGCGACTGATGACTAATTGCATTAGTACTGTACGGCTGCCCATGTCACCTATACCTAAATCCACCACTGTCAATAGCTATTCATGTTTATTTTTCCCCATTAAAAACACTCTTACATATGTGTCTAGGTTGGAACTGTTGCTGTTAAAATACAATAAATCATTTTTATTCTGAACTGGAATAAACTGATTGATCACATCACACAGATGTAGACCAGAACACACACACAGTCCTAATGATAGATGTGTGACTGGTTGAAGTTTTCAACAAGCACGTCTATTCTGGGCTCAGTTTTTTTGACAGTTGAGAACCCTGACTCGCACAAGTATGTGGTGCCAAACTGGATCAGAACATCTACTGCTTTCTCAGTCATTTTCTCAGCCTCAAAAAGCATTGTGCGTCTATCAGTATATTCCAGTTCAGAATAAAAATGATTGCTTGTATTTTAACAGCAACAGTTTTTTTCCATCTTCATCTGTACTGTTACTTAGGGTTGCACTATCTAGATAGCTTGCTTTGGTATCAGTATCTAGATAGCTTGCTTTGGTATCAGTATCTAGATAGCTTGCTTTGGTATCAGTATCTAGATAGCTTGCTTTGGTATCAGTATCTAGATAGCTTGCTTTGGTATCAGTATCTAGATAGCTTGCTTTGGTATCAGTATCTAGATAGCTTGCTTTGGTATCAGTATCTAGATAGCTTGCTTTGGTATCAGTATCTAGATAGCTTGCTTTGGTATCAGTATCTAGATAGCTTGCTTTGGTATCAGTATCTAGATAGCTTGCTTTGGTATCAGTATCTAGATAGCTTACTTTGGCTAACATTAGCTTGCTAGCTATTATCTGTGTACAAGGGGATTGTTTGAAAGAGAAGCTCACATCGACTACTATGAGAGATGGGATTTCCTTTTTTCTGCTTACAGTATGACAACAGTAAAATGACAACGTTGCTAGCTGACCTACTTTTCCACTGTCGAAGCACTGTTTCCTGGAGCATTCTGTCCTGTTCTAAAAGAACTCCCTGGGTTTACTGTCATGCTGTGGATGTTTGGTCAGGACCTGTTGTTTTAATTTGTTTGTTTTGAAAGACTCATTACCAAGCACTTCCCTGCACAAAACACATTGTGGGCGCTCATTGTTATTTCCCAAAGTTTGTATTAAACCACAGGAGAGAAACTCATCGCTGTATTTTTGTTTCGTGACAATTGAACTCAGTCAGACCTTGTGGGTAGCTTGAGTCCATTCAATGACAGCGGTGAGTGACAACGAATGGGAATGACAAGCCAGTGGCTGACAGCGCATCATCTGCTGCTGAACAACAGCACTGCAGCGTGTGGGTCGCATAGTGATCTTCGAGAAAACTGCCAAAAAAAGATCTGAGAAACCTTGAAGCACACGGGCATCTTCCACCCACTCGCGCATCTGCCAAGCAGAGACATCGCTACTAAGCAGAGAGCGCCCGGAACATAGAGTGCAGTTGCACTTGGCCAAAATCCATGCCAGTAATTAATGAAATAATTATAAATGTACTCTGACACGTCACGACCCACCATTAACAGGTCTGCAACCCATACTTTAAGAAAGGCTGCTCTAGCAGATTACTAAAAATGGAACACCCCATGTTCAAGAATGGCCTTTTTCTTTTAATTCGGTTATTTGAAAATGAAATCATCTCCAAATATTGCTATTTTTATGACAAGACATAGAAAGTTGGTTGCAATTTCAGTTTATTCCAACAGAAAAGACAGAACCGATATTACAACACATATTATGGTTCAACTCAATTACACTAATTGATTAAAAAATATATATATATTTTGGGAATTTTTTTTTTTTTTAAGTATCATCTTTGTAAATTATATCATAAATAGGACTGGTGGAGTTATGTCACATATGCAGCGAACAAATGTCTGCTCTACTCAAAATTACAACCAACTAATTGCAGCATTACCGCAAAAATGGAAGAGGAAAGTGGAAGGGGGAGAAAGTAAGGAACTTGTCTTTTGGCACTGCATTAAAGACCAAAATTGGCTCAAGGAAATTGTGATAAATAACAAAGTATACTAGTTTCATCTAAGGACCAAAAAATGGACAGCTGTGCCACATAGATTGCAAAATAGTTAGGAAGAGATTTTCGACGTACCGATTCCATGTCACATGGTTTATGAACTGATACACAAAACAACACTGGATTCAAAACATTTAGTTTTTCAGATTTAAGTATTATATAAAATTATTGTTATATATATATATGGGGGATACCTCCATCCCAGCCCTGCAGATTTTGCTGCAAAGAGACAGAATCATTAGATCATTTGTTTGAAGGTAAGTCCCAGGTGCAGAGAGTGTCGAAGTAACAAAAGTTTATTAATTCGAACACGGGAAGGCAA
Source organism: Oncorhynchus tshawytscha (assembly GCF_018296145.1). Lineage (NCBI taxonomy): Eukaryota > Metazoa > Chordata > Actinopteri > Salmoniformes > Salmonidae > Oncorhynchus > Oncorhynchus tshawytscha. The sequence goes on along the minus strand of NC_056447.1, from coordinate 23,910,023 downwards.
AGGTACAGGACGGCAGACGGGCTCAGGGTCAGATCAGGCAGAGGTTGGTAATCCAGAGTAGTGTGGCAAAGGTACAGGACAGCAGGCAGGCTCAGGTTCAGGGCAGGCAGAAGGACAAAACCGGGAAAACTAGAGAACAGGAATATAGACAAGACAGGAGCAAGGGGAAAACCGCTGGTAGGTTTGAGGAACAAAACTAATTGGCAATAGACAAACAGAGAACACAGGTATAAATACACAGGGGATACTGGGGAAGATGGGCGACACCTGGAGGAGGGTGGAGACAATCACAAAGACAGGTGAAACAGATCAGGGCGTGACAGTCAATCGATTAATAATATAATAATACTTTTAGCAAAAATGTTTATCTTTAATTTGCAATATGTAAAATCTATGAGAATAGAAAGGTTCAGAACTTTTGTGAAACATCACAGCACAGTTGAAAAATAGACCCATCAACCCAATTGAGATGTTTTGGGATGAGTTTGACTGCAGAGTGAAGGAAAAGCAGCCAACAAGTGCTCAGCGTATGTGGGAACTCCTTCAAGACTGTTGGAAAAGCATTCCATGTGAAGCTGATTGAGAGAATGCCAAGAGTGTGCAAAGCTGTCATCAAGGCAAAGGGTGGTTACACACTTTTTTGGTTACTACATGATTCCATATGTGTTATTTCATAGTTTTTATGTCTTCACTATTATTCTACAATGTAGAAAATAGTCAAAATAAAGAAAAACCTTGAAATTAGTAGGTGTGTCCAATCATCCTCTTCTTCCTCCTCCTCAAATCAAATCAAATCAAATTTATTTATAAAGCCCTTCTTACATCAGCTGATATCTCAAAGTGCTGTACAGAAATCCAGCCTAAAACCCCAAACAGCAAGCAATGCAGGTGTAGAATCAGGGTGGCTAGGAAAAGCTCCCTAGAAAGGCCAGAAAATAGGAAGAAACCTAGAGAGGAACCAGGCTATGAGGGGTGGCCAGTCCTCTTCTGGCTGTGCCGGCTGGAGATTATAACAGAACATGGCCAAGATGTTCAAATGTTCATAGATGACCAGCAGGGTCAAATAATAATAATCACAGTGGTTGTCGAGGGTGCAACAGGTCAGCACCTCAGGAGTAAATGTCAGTTGGCTTTTCATAGCCGATCATTCAGAGTATCTCTACCGCTCCTGCTGTCTCTAGAGAGTTGAAAACAGCAGGTCTGGGACAGGTAGCACGTCCGGTGAACAGGTCAGGGTTCCATAGCAGAGGGCAGAACAGTTGAAACTGGAGCAGCAGCACGGCCAAATGATTCAAATCAAATTCTATTTGTCACATGTGCAAAATACAACAGGTACAACAGGTACAACAGGATTGTTCCCCTGGCTATCCGTAAAAACATTTAATAAGAAAAGTATGCAGTCTGCTTTGCTTAATATAAGGAATTTGAATTTACTTTTACTTTTACTTTTGATACTTAAATATATTTTAGCAATTACATTTACTTTTGATACTTGTGTATATTTAAAAACCAAATACTTTTAGAATATAATACTTTTAACTCAAGTAGTATTTCACTGAGTGACTCACGTTTACTTGAATACATTTCTATTAAGGTATCTATACTTTTACTCAACTATGACAATTGGGTACTTTTTCCACCACTGCTGCAGTATCACAACATTAGTCAGCAACTGGTATTTAAGACAGAAATTACACATGGATTTAGTCATATTTCAGACAATTAAGCATGTTGAGTCAAGAGGGGATGCCCCATGGGTTGCTGTTGTCGTGGTTGACAACTGACATACCATATTGAGCATGACATGGTCGCGCTCTACTCTTTCTTGTGTTCACTCAATTACACAGTAAATTGTGAAGGCTATACTGTTGAGAGAGAAATAATATAAAATAATGGAGATTGAAAAAAACTAATGGTTTAAGCACCAGTCTGAGGAATCTATTAACACTCCCTTCTCCTGCCAAGTACAAACTTAGCTTTTTATGATACTACTCACACTGTAAGGTTTTATGTGCTGGCCCTTCCTAAACTATCCATACTCTGACACACATTGCAGAAAAAGACAGTGTTCAACTGTGCTTACAGAAAGATGTGACCAGGTTTGAACTCCAAACTATAAGGCTGGTTATGGTACACATCAAATCCATCATCCCAGACAACCTATGTCCATCTTCCAATAGGACAACAACCCTAAGCACACAGCCAAGACAATGCATGAGTGGCTTCGGGACAAGTCTCTGAATGTCTTTGAGTGACCCAGCCAGAGCCCGGACTTGAACCCAATCTAACATCTCTGGAGAGACCTGAAAATAGATGTGCAGCGATGCTCATCCATCCAATCTGACAGAGCTTGAGAGGATCTGCAGAGAAGAATGGGAGAAACTCCCCCAAATACAGGTGTGCCAAGCTTGTAGGGTCATACCCAAGAAGACTCAAGTCTGTAATCGCTGCCAAAGGTGCTTCAACAAAGTAACGAGTAAAGGGTCTGAATAATTATGTAAATTTGATATTTCAGTTTTTTATTTTGAGACAGACTTGAGTCTGTCAAAAACAAACAGTTTTTGCTTTGTCATTATGGGGTGTAGAATGATGAGGATAAAAGCAATTTAATACATTTTTGAATAAGGCTGTAACGTATCAAAATGTGGAAAAAGTCAAGGGGTCTGAATACTTTCCGAATGCACTGTATCTACCTCTATCACTCCAGTATATCGCCACATTGTAAATATGGTATTTGTCACAACCTAATCTGTTTCACCTGTCTCATCTGTTTCATCTGTTTCACCTGTTATTTTCGAACTGTCTGCATCTGGGTCTTTTATCCTGAGGTCAGATAGTATTGGAACTGACCTTGCGTATAGCTTCAAACTTTCACTTGTTCGTCTTATTTTTTATTTCTTGCATGTTTTTATTCTACCTTATGTTTCTTTTAGTACTATATCGATATTGATTACTGCATTGTTGGGTTTAGAGCTTGCAAGAATGTAATTTCATTGTACTTGTGCACGTAACATTAGACATGAAACTGAAATTGAACATGTAGAGAAAACAAAGAATGTGTAAATGTTTCACGACACAGCAATATGAATGTAGGTGTCACGTGTGAGCCCTCTCCGGCCTCTAGGTCACCAGGCTGCCTGTTATGGCGCACACCTGTCACCAGCGTTACGCGCATTATGACACTCACCTGGACTCCATCACCTCCTTGATTACCTGCCCTATATATGTCAATCCCTTTGGTTTCTTCCCTAGTTGTCATTGTTTCTGTTTCTGTTCCAGTGTCATGTCTGTGTGTTGTTTGTGTTTCTTGTTTTGTATCTCTCAGGGGTGTTATTGCTGGGGAAAGGGTTCATTATCCATCCACACTTGACGGAAGTAGATGTAAACTCAGCAACCAAAAAAACGTCCTTTTTTTCAGGAGCCTGTCTTTCAAAGATAATTCGTAAAAATCCAAATAACTTTGCAGATCTTCATTGTAAAGGGTTCAAACACTTTTCCCCATGTTTGTTCAATGAACCATAAACAATTAATGAACATGGACCTGTAGAACGGTCGTTAAGACACTAACAGCTTACAGATGGTAAGCAATTAAGGTCACAATTATGAAAACTTAGGACACTAGAGAGGCCTTTCTACTCACTCTGAACAACAGCAAAAGAAAGATGCCCAGGGTCCCTGCTCATCTGCGTGAATGTGCTTTAGGCATGCTGCAAGGAGGCATGAGGACTGCAGATGTGGCCGGGGCAATAAATTGCAATGTCTGTATAGTGAGATGCCTAAGACAGCGCTAAAGGGAGACAGGATGGACAGCTGATCGTCCTCGCAGTGGCAGACCACGTGTAACAACACCTGCACAGGATCAGTACATCCGAACATCACACCTGCGGGACAGGTACAGGATGGCAACAACAACTGCCCGAGTTACACCAGGAACGCACAATCCCTCCATCAGTGCTGAGACTGTCAGCAATAGGCTGAGAGAGGCTGGATTGAGGGCTTGTAGGCCTGTTGTAAGGCAGGTCCTCACCAGACATCACCGGCAATAACGTTGCCTATGGGCACAAACCCACCGTCGCTGGACCAGACCGGACTGGCAAAAAATGCTCTTCACTGACGAGTCGTGGTTTTGTATCACCAGGGGTGATGGTCGGATTCGTGTTTACCGTCGAAGGAATGAGCGTGACACCAAGACCTGTACTCTGGAGCGGGATTGATTTGGATGTGGACGGTCCGTCATGGTCTGGGGGCGGTGTGTCACAGCGTCATCGGACTGAGCTTGTTGTGGGGTAACATTTCACAGCAAGAACTGGCAAATCTGGTGAAGTCCATGAGGAGGAGATGCACTGCAGTACTTAATGCAGCTGGTGGCCACACCAGATACTGACTGTTACTTTTGATTTTGACCCCCCTTTGTTCAGGGACACAATATTCAATTTCTGTTAGTCACATGTCTGTGGAACTCGTTCAGTTTAATGTCTCAGTTGTTGAATCTTGTTATGTTCATACAAATATTTACACATGTTAAGTTTGCTGAAAATAAACGCAGTTGACAGTGAGAGCACGTTTCATTTTTTTGCTGAGTTTAACTGTGTGAGATGGAACAACGAAACTCCTCTGAGAATTCATGTTGGAGCTCAACACAATAGAAAATACACTTAAATATCAATTGGTTATGTTAAAGAAGCAACACACAGGAAGGGTTGAAAAGTTGAAAATATTCTAGAATTGGTGTGGTTGATGAGAAAACAAGGGTTCAATATGTTGCTGCTCTTTTACTTGAACAAGATTTACTTAGTATGTAGTATGTAGGGGATGAAGCTCACCTATGTTGACTGATAAGACTAACAACTGATGTGAACATATTATGCTGTAACTTCCCTATAGTGGGCTAAACAGCTGATGTGAACATGTTGTCCTGTATAGTGGGCTAAACAGCTGATGTGAACATGTTGTGCTGTACCTTCCCTATAGTGGGCTAAACAGCTGATGTGAACATGTTGTGCTGTAACTTCCCTATAGTGGGCTAAACAGCTGATGTGAACATGTTGTGCTGTAACTTCCCTATAGTGGGCTAAACAGCTGATGTGAACATGTTGTGCTGTAACTTCCCTATAGTGGGCTAAACAGCTGATGTGAACATGTTGTGCTGTACCTTCTCTAGTGGACTCGTTACCTAATTACAGCCTATGTTCTGGTGTTTGAGTCCTTGACTGAATCCTCAGGGACATCAGAAGCGTGCTCTCACTTTAATATCATAGAGTAGGACTCTAACTCAACCATATGGCCCTGTAATGGCACCAACTGTTGTTGATGTTACCTAACAACTGTACCATTGAGGTGAAGTAGAAGAGGCACAACTTTATTATGTATGTGTGTTGGAGCATTAGCCCTGCACCCAATGAGTTCACAAAAGTGAAAACTGTTTGATATTGGGACTTTCACCTCACTGCCTTCTCTCTAATCATCCAGAGCTCATACTGTACATGACTGTAACGTCCTAATTTACTCGTCTCCTGCTCTGCTCTGATAGTGTAGTGGCTGGTGGGGAATGTAAACAAACAGCCACGGCCCTAATTCCATCTTTAAGCTGTCACTTCCACTGAGGAACTGCTTTTAAATAACTGTTGCAGGGAAAAGGATAAGAGGACTCTCAGTGCATTTTTTATGAAATTCACTTTCGATGCTGAAAACATTGATTTGCAGCTCCACATGCGGCTGAAAGTTCAGCAAATTAACATTGACATTATTTATCCTCATCTTTTCTCTCTTTGACTGAAGTTGAGCTCCCACTGACAGCTTATTTAGACAGTTGTAAATAAAACAAATAAACATATTAGATTGGAATGTTTGATTATGTGTCTTCAAGTTCAAGTGTGTGTGTGTGTGTGTGTGTGTGTGTGTGTGTGTGTGTGTGTGTGTGTGTGTGTGTGTGTGTGTGTGTGTGTGTGTGTGTGTGTGTGTGTGTGTGTGTGTGACATACCAATATAAATGTAGTCTCTCCTACATGTAAAAAAAAATATACCTAATTAAGGACTGGGTCTTAAAAATGTTTTTATTATCAATGGATAGGGTAGTTTATCAATGGATAGGGTAGTTTATCAATGGATAGGGTAGTTTATCAATGGATAGGGTAGTTTATCAATGGATAGGGTAGTTTATCAATGGATAGGGTAGTTTATCAATGGATAGGGTAGTTTATCAATGCCAATAACAATGGTCTATCTAGACTATAACAATAGTTTATAGCAGCCAGGGCATGTTCTGTAGCTCTGTCTATGAAGTCATATGTTTGACCTCCCCAGTCCTGAATCAATGGCTGTAAATATTGTTACTTAAGATGTCCATAATGGCATTAGAATAATTTTAGAACAAGGAGACGGTTTAAGAAAAGAAAGGTACACCGAAGTGAGATTTTATAAGCACCCTGAATCACAGCAATTGGTTAACCATTATTTGTTCAGTGATGAGTTTGTGGGATCCTGTTCGTATTATGCAGCGTCTTATGCAATTCACATAATAGGTACAGGGACACCACTTGTTTGTCTGTCGAGAAGTAGCGGCATTGCAAACACAAGTTAATACTGTCGGGGTCAATACTGAATGCATTACAGGTCAGGACAGAGACACCATAACCTGAGAATGTCCAGACAGAGTTGCATCATATCAGTTGATGCGGTAACCATAGATGCAGGTGTCATTTGGTTAGGTCGCAAGAAATGAGAATCACTTTGCTGGCTAGTTATGCTGAACTTGAACGACTGTTATCCAGACAGCATATCTCTTGCGTTGGTAAATTCACTCTGGCTATCTACTCCGATTTCAGAGCACTCTTGTCTGAGTGTGCCAGAGCACAGAATAACTGATGAATTTACGAACGTAAAATGCTCAGAGTGAGATGTTCTCTAATTTGTGTCTGGAAGTAGCAGTTAGCTTAGGTGCTTGTTTGGGACAAGCATGCACTGGCAGGGAAGCTGCAGAAGGATGAGCAGGCTACTACAATACCCCATCATTTATCAGTGCAATTTTGACAGCCAACTAGCTGAAAGAGTTTGAGAGGGTTTATCTAATGTTCCTTCGTTATTTTTTTTTAGCTCATCTTGCTCTGGCTAGCATTAGTTGTTGATCTTGTTGTTTTTTCATCAATAGGACTGTAAAGTTCCCAAATGTAAGAGGGCTCCAGTTATATTTACATATTAGCAGAAATCCATTCAGGTGTATTTTGTGGCTTTTGCCGAATGCGTTCTAATGATCTAAAGACATGCTGTTGCAACTGCCTGTAAACACAGTCCAGTTCAAAGTGAATGATGGCAGGCTGGTCTGAGTGGACTCCAGTCCTGGACGAGACAGATGTTTTTATTAGGTTTAATTAACTGCAGTGTCTATTAAATGTCCAAACGCACGGACACTTTCCTACTCTATATGCTATAACATTTTCACAAATGCCTTACTATACGTAATTCCAAAAGATTCTATGAATTCATGAAAATGCAAAACAATGATATTTAAGTGCCCACTTTTCAGAAAATGTAAGAGGGGCGGGCGCTGGTGAGCAACAACGTGTAAAAATATGTGTTTTTTCCGTGCTCATGTCAAGGGCGAACAATTTACTATTAATATTTCACCAAAACCTCTCTACCACGTTTATTTTCTAATATTTTATTAGGAATCAAACGCAATTCACAAATTTGTCAATTTTTCCTGACATTTTTGGCCTTTTCATCGTAACATGTCGAAACAACAATGGCCACGAGTCACAAAAGAGCAGGCCTCTAATAACGCCTTAGGCTCACCGGACACTGACACGGAATCTGACCCCCCCCCACCCGATCTAGCCAAGGTACTGGCGGCTATCAATAAGTCTGAACAGACTGTGCTGTCTAAGATGGAGTCACTATCCACTGACCTATCCGCACAAATAGCCTCGCTACCGAGGTCAACACAAAGACTGACTGCGTTAAAGAAGACTTGGCGAAACAGGACACCCGTCTGTATAGCCTGTAGGGTGACGCAAATACTTACTTCTAACAAAGCGATGATACTGGAAGAGCAAGTCACCCGGCTATCATCAGATGTCGTCAAACTGACTTCCAAGGTCGAGGACCTCGAGAACAGACAGCGCCGGGGGAACGGTGGCATTTTCGGCATGAGAGAGGAACTGGAGACCATAGGCCTCGATTACGCCCCCACCCTTGACTTTGTGCACAGAAGTTTACAGTCCGCACCGAAGAATGGGGAGCCACCCAGATCCTCCGTAAGGCATCACGAGCGGCTCCCATCGCCCACGAAGGCAAGGCGATTTGCATTTACCCGGAATACACGGCGGCAGTCATGAAGAAGAGGTCGGCCTTCAACGAAGTGACATGGCTCCTACATCGCTGTCGGGACACCAAGTTCGGCATTCTCTAACCAGCAGTGCTGAAGATCACTACTCCCTCCGGCGAGCAGAAGACATTTGTGGACCCAAAACCAGGGCCAAAGAATATATCGTCACGCATCTACATCCACATGAGGACAGGCGGCATACAGCTAACTAGCCATTGTAGGCCCGTACTCTGACCCTGACCCTACACTAGCCCACCTACCACGACCAGTGAATGACTACACTAGCCCACCTATCAACAATTAGTGAACTCATCTCTTGATTAGAAACGTGCCTCCACCCTGCTACCAAAAATGACAATTATTCTTCCAATAACTTGACGTTATGAACAATTATGGTATGTAAGGTACCAGTCAAAGGTTTGGACACTCATTCAAGGGTTTTTATTTATATTTACTATTTTATACATTGTATAATAATAGTGAATACATCAAAACTATGAAATAACATACGGAATCATGTAGTAACCAAAAAAGTGTTAAACAAATCCAAATATTATAGATTTTAGATTCTTCAAAGTAGCCACCTTTTTGCCTTGATGACAGCTAGGCACACACTCGGTTCTCTGATGCATAAGATACATTAGAGAACTGAGGTGGTCCCTCTAGAATTCCTTCCCTATGTGTAAACTTGATTATGTTGGTTATTGTGTTTTTTTTGCTGTTTTTTCATTTTCTTTATATTTTATTATTCTGACCTTTCAGCACGCTGGCCATGTGATTGTACTAACATTCATTTTGAATTACTATGACTAAGCCTAATTCACATACTCTATGGTCCACTCGTGTAACGGCTTTCGTCATCGGATGTGGAAGAGTAGTCGGACCAAGGTGCATTGTGGTAAGTGTTCATATTATTTATTGAACTGAACACTAAATACAAAAATAACAAGAGAATAAATTCAACCGAAACAGTCCCGTAAGGTGGAAACACTGATACGGAAAACAACTACCCACAAAACCACTGTGAGGAAAAGCTACCTAAGTATGGTTCTCAATCAGAGACAACGATAGACAGCTGTCCCTGATTGAGAACCATACCCGGTCCAAAACAAAGAAATACAAACACATAGAAAAAGAACATAGAATGCCCACCCAAATCACACCCTGACCAACCCAAAAATAGAGACATAAAAAGCTCTCTACGGTCAGGGCGTGACAACTTGCTTTATCAGCTGGAAATTAAAAGGAATTAACCATGTGGTTGAGCGTATGTATGCTCAACTTAATTCTTTAAGTCCAGACATTGACCCATCTCCGGTCCAGCAACCATGATAAACTAAAAAGAATATGGGTCGACCAGATATTTCACTCCAACTTTGGTGTTAAGGCCAGAGCGGCAGCCATCCTTATCAGAAAAAGCACCGTGTGTCTCCTCAAGTCATTTCAGATGCTAATGGCCGATATGTTATAGTGATGGGGAAATTGTTTAGCCTAACCTTTCTGGTCCTAATTGGGATGACGCTCAATTTTTCTCTGACCTCATTGCAACACTTCCTGACCTCAACTCTCAACATTTGATATTTCAATTGTGTATTACATCCTAGACTAGACTGAACCAGACCAAAGCCTGGCGCGTGGCGACTTGACCCACTACAACTATCCTGTAATGCCTTTAAAAAATACATATCTAAGGGGCCTAATTATTTCATACACAGCTTATGACAACAAACAGCACACTGAACGCTTATTGGAGCTATCTCAACTCTTTCTAGATGTGGACAAGAGATATGCCCCTTCTCCGACTCCTGAACTCTACAAAGAGAGACTGCTACACCAATCAGAATTCGACAATCTTTCCATTAAACTAACGGAGCAGCCTCTGTTTAAGTCGAGGCAGACATTTTATGAACACGAAGAGAAAGCTGGCAAGTTGTTATCTCACCAGCTTCAACAATCCGCTGCTAGCATCACCATTCCTGAAATCTGTGTTGCAGCTGATTTAATTTATCCAAATCCCAAAGAAATCAACAATCAATTTAAGCAATTCTACTCTGGTCTTTACTCGTCAGAGAATCTTCCTGACGCATCATGTATGCCTGCATTTCTAGACAATCTGGACATCCCCTGTCTCAATTCAGATGAACAAACTAACATGGATGCCTCAATAAGTGATAATGAAGCTACTCTGGCAATCCAGTCCATATAGAACAGTAAAACTCCTGGGCCTGATGGCTACCCTATTGAATTTTATTAAGCATTCTCCTCCAAACTGTACCCTGTCCTCGGCTCAATGTACAATGAAATCCTTTCTAATCAGAAACTGTCCTAGACGCTTACCCAGGCGACTATTTCGGTTTTGCTTAAAAAGGACAAGAATTCCCTAGACTGTGGCCCATAAGCCTCTTGTGTTTCATTTATAAAATTCTCACTATTGTCCTCTCGCGCTGTTTAGAGACAGTGATGCCTAATATAATTAACTCTGATTAAACCAGATTTCTCTCAGGTAGGTAATCTTTCTATAATATGCACCGGCTAATTTAATGTTCTTTATTCGGCCCACTCAACTCTACAGCCAGAGGTCGTCATCTCTCTTGATGCTGAGAAGGCTTTCGACCAGTTTGAGTGGGAATATGGATTTACAGTACTAGAGAGATTTGGGTTTGGCCCGTCACTCCTTTCCTGGATGAAGATTTTGTACTCGTCCCAAGTGGCTTCTGTTCGCTCCAACAATGTTTCCTCCTGCTACTTCCCTCTCCACAGGGGGGCCCAGGCAGCGATGTTATTTATCCCCTTTCCTGTTTGATATGGCTATTGAGCCTCTTGCTATCTCCCTGCGGGCGGATGAGAGGATTAAGGGAATACTAAAAGGGTGACATAACTCACAAGGTGTCCTTATATGCAGACAATCTTATTTTATACATCTTTGTCACGCCCTGATCTGTTTCACCTGTTCTTGTGATTGTCTCCACCTCCTCCAGGTGTCACTTATTTTCCCCAGTGTATTTATCTCCTTCTGCCTGCCCTGACATCGAGCCTCTTTACCTGTTGGACTCAGGATCTGGTTTTGACCGTTTGTCTGTCCATGACCATTCTCTTGCCTACTCCTTTTGGATTATAAACAAACTACAAAAACTCTAACCATCTGCCTCCGGTGTCTGCATCTGGGTCTCGCCTTGTGCCCTGATACCCAGTGGAGTCTATACCCTATCTCTTGGACCTGCTACAAGGTTTTGGGACATTCCCTGGTTAGTTAAACCTAACAAAAAGTGTGCTCTTCCCCATTAATCAGTTAGCAGAAGGTATTGGGTATGCCAATTTCCCGGTATGCCAATTTCCCGGTATGCCAATTCCTGTTTAAAAATAACTTCAAAACACTGCCAGAGCGCACTAAGCAGGATTTCACAAGGTGATCGTCTCTTCCCATTTCATTAGCAGGTCGCATTAATTCTGTTAAGATGACTGTACTACCTAGGTTTTTGTACTCATTCCAAAGTTGATGTTCAAACAACTGGACAGCTGCAAGTCTAATCCCATTTTTTTTACACTACCATTGGTCAGAAAATATATCTAAATGTGTTCATTGGGTTTCTATATTTGAAAACAAGGATGGTCCAACTTGTTACAGTCAAACCTTCCAACTTATCCTGTCTCGCTCCTGTGCTCCCCACTGCCCATGAAACTTGGCACCCATGTTTTGAATCCCATTGTCAAGTACTCCCTTATAATCTAGTCCCAATTCTGAAGTCACTTTAGCCTTAAACAATCTCATCTCTCCATGAACATTTAATCATCTCTTCCCAGCGTCGCTGATTGACACGGCTTTCCAGTTCTGGCATAGGAACGGTCTGGTGTTTTTTGTGACCTATTTGTTGATAACACGTTCGTCTCATTCGATACTCATTCCCAATACCCACTTTTTCAGGTACCTGCAAACTCGCAGCTTTGCTAAAAAACATTTGCCTTCATTTCCACTTGAGCCCACTATATGTCCAGTCGAGAGGTGATTAGTTCTTAACCTGTATCTGAAGGGCACAACCTCCAGATTATACAACATAATACAGAACAAAAATCCGCCTTCCTTAGCAAATACAAAATATGCATGGAAGCAAGACATGGGTAGCGAGCTACCCGATGACATATGGCAACATAGTATTGGGCGTATCCACACCTCATCATTTAGCATAAGGCATGGGCTCATTCAGTTCAAAGTTTTGCACTGTCTCCATAACTCAAATTACAAACTGTCAAAAATATATCCAAATGTTGACCCAACTGTTTGAGAAGCCATCAGTCCAGTGACTGTGGGATACATGTTTTGGTCATGCCAATCTTTGAGTGGCTTCTGTCAAAATGCTGTCAGTTCTACTTTAACTTCCTGTTGTCCCTGCTGGTGCTACATGACTCCTTTTATGAGTCTGACAGCACCCTCAGTTGCCTCGCAGGGATACTTTACACACATCCCCAATTTTAGATGGGGAAAACATGTGAGACACTTAAAGAGATATGTGTGTTGTCCAGGAAGAGATGGAGGTAAGTAATATAGAGGATGCAAGGTACAAGGTGTAATAAAGCATTCGATGTCAGACCAATTTGCTCCAACGGGCCTGCAAAAGGACAGGGCTCTCTCTCTTTCTGGCTGGCTCTGGCTCAGGCAGTATGTCACCCCTTTCCTCCCAAGGACCAAACTCTGGCCACAAAGGGCTGCTGATCCCAGGACAGGGTCCAGAATGGAGATGGGCAACTTCATCCCCACCTAGTGGTGTGATAGGAGAATAACACACAGGAGCGACCAATCCCATCCACCTTTACACACCATTGAGTCATCCAAATGAGATTCTGGATCCGGTCCAATTCATAGGAATGCTTTGATTTTGTAAGACGTTCCTCAGAGATGACACAGCATTCCCAGGCGGGTGATAAAGACATGAATATATGTTTCATCAGCACTGGAGCCTTGAGAGATGGTCTGTTTGCTGCATCTGATAGTAGCCTAATACACTGTAAATCAACCAAATCAGGCTCCTCAGTCCATGTGTCCTCTGTGTGTGCTTGTTTTTGTTCCAGATGATTCAACTAATGAATCTATATAATTGAGAATATGCATAGATGGTTTGATTCAACTCAGTTTAGTTTGGGTTCATTACAGAGGGAATCAGTATTCTCAGGGGTGGACACTGGACAGCACCTGGGGGCAGATTTCATTGGGCTAATTCAATATCCCTCAATCATTCACTGAGCTATCAATACCTGTCAATTATTCACGTTAACTTATAGGCCTGTTCTCACAATTGTCAGAGAGAAAATCCTTGAATCAGGAATCATTGAATCGTGTAAATGTGAATGGGTTAAAATGCCTGGTCAATTGGTCACATAGATAGATTTTGCTATCCTTAAGCACCCAATGACAAGACAATGTTCCTGGATTTCCACAATAACTAAAACCCCACCAATCATGGTAAACCTACAGCACTCCATGATGAATTTCATAGTGTACCATTGACCCCTGGTTCTTTGAGGCTGAGTTGATACAGTAGAAGGATTATTACATCTCCTGGTCCACTCCTGGGTGCACTTTCTCTCTGCCCCAGGGTTTGTTCAAAGTTAATCTAGCCTCTGGTCCTGGCAGCAGTTCTTAACCTCTCCTCCTAACTTTATACTCTCTGCTCCTTCTCCTTCCCTGCAGCTTGATGAGTCAAACCCAAGAGGACCATTACACATCTCCTCTTCTTCTACCGAGGTGGAGAGCCATGGCGGATGCCCTATGCTTCTAAGGGGGCCAAGAGGATTAAGGCAAGTAAGTACTGTATCTGCTCCATTCATCACCAATGAATCCCAAACCTACACCCGGCCATTTCCATCACAGTCCTCAACTAGAAGCAAGTACCAGTGTATTGTATGTAGAGACACTCACATTAGTAATAAACCCGGGACACAACAAGGACAATCTCGTCATTAAAACAGACGATAAAAGGAACCTTATTTGCATTCATTACTTTAGTTAATTGTGCTATTTGAATATTACACAGCCTGTTATTCAACATTAGAAGTCAATTAATAAGTGACTGATGCATGTATTAGCCCAATCAAGGCCAAACTTCTTTGGATGCTGTCAAATTGAGTAAAGCCCTAAATGCCTTTTTCAGTATGCAGAGATTCCACTTTTGAATTGTAGACTCGCAGCATGAAAATCAGACCGAAGTCTGAACATTTGACTAAAAACATTCAATTTCTGACATCTAATATATCAAAAGCAATTCAGGAATATGTCCCTAGATGTTGTTCTATTTGACATTTCAATTCTTATCCACCATTATGTCATACATTTAATGAACTATTACTGTATTCCCTATTTCTACTCATTTATTGAATTCGATCACCAGAACTTATGGACCTGAAATAGAGCTGTCAGTGTTGATGTGCTGTATCCCCTCCTAATCTGTTGATAAACAAATATATCGCAAAAATTGTGCAACATTGTCTTGGAAAAGCAATTCCTCAGACCGTCACAACAATTCCCGGCCTCATTTTTCACATTCGGAGAGAAGAGTAAGGAAATGTGACTTCTTTCCTGGGCAGAAGGAATACAGGGAGCCAGCTGTGTGGCATGACCTTTTCCCTCCCATACTAACAATGGATATATGCACACATTTTTTCATCATCATAATATGCAACCTGTGTGTGTGGGGCTCTGAATTTTGTCACACTTTTTTTTTCTTCATTATCTCTTGGTTCAAAGTTCATCTCATCTTTCTCTTCAGGAACATCCCTCAGCTTCATCCCTCTTCAGAGTTATTTGTCTGGCATAAGAAGACTGAACGACACTTAGCATGAAGATTAACTTTGCACATTGACAGCTCTGCCACCTAAGAAGGAGAGATGGGCAGTAATAATAGACACCTGACCTTTGGGCCTAATATGGAAAAGTTTTATATTCACAAGGTAACCTTCACTGATGGGCGTGGACTTTCTGCTCTCCTCATGATGCCTCCCCTGACATTCATTCAAACCAAACCTGTCACGCCCTGGCCATAGAGAGGCATTTTATTCTCTATTTTGGTTAGGCCAGGGTGTGACTAGGGTGGGCGTTCTATGTTTTTTTTTCTATGTTTTTCTATTTCTTTGTTTTTGGCCAGGTATGGTTCTCAATCAGAGACAGCTGTCTGTCGTTGTCTCTGATTGAGAACCATACTTAGGTAGCTCTTGCCCACATGGGTTTTGTGGGTAGTTGTTTTCTGTGTCTGTGTTTTCACCATACAGAACTGTTTCGATTTTCATTTCGTTTCACTTGGTTATTTTGTATTTTGTGTTCAGTGATATTAAATTAACATGGACACTTACCACGCTTTGTTTTGGTCCGATCTTTCCTGTTCATCAGACGAAGAAGAAGTTCGTTACAGAACCCATGGCCATCATGCAGTACCAATACCTATAAGAGATGCAAAAAAATCGCAACATTCAATTCTATTAAGCAGGTATTAACAAAGCAACCATACAAATCATATACCATGTTATCTTACATTCTCAGGCACTATAACTGGCAGTGTCATGCTTCAGTAGGATTTAGACAAGTCATTGGATCACCCTGAATAACAATCAAAAGGGTAATGTCTCTAAACAAGCATAATTGGTCTTGGACTGGCATCTCGACATACCACAGCTAATATCCTAACAGTCTATGTGGTTCAATATCTCTACAATCAGGATCACATCAGATACCTGTGGCTATGGGTTTCAGACAGTTCATCATTTCCTGAACTGAGGAGAGGAATAACAGAAAAAGTTGAACATGACTGAATAATTAAAGGAATGTGGGTGCTGACAGACATGTTGAAAATGTATCTCATAAAGCCTGTCCGGCTCTACTAATTACTTTCCTCTTCAGAAAGACAAAATAATTATTGTGTATGTCTCTAAGCTATTACTGAAACATCCAGCCCTTTGTTTAGCATGGTCATGATCATATGACATATTAGCAACAAATTATAATAAAATGGAGCCCAGTTGGGGTCTCAACTTACTGTTGAGAGTTAGAATAGTACAATACACAAGATCGCTCTGTACATATAAATTTGAGTTTTCAACAGTGACACAACTTTGGATTTAGTGCAGGGAGATAACTTATTTCAGTAAGATAAACACTCCAAACAGCCTACCCGACCGCTCAGAGGCGTCTGCATGGTCCTAAAGCCTTGTTTTGTTTCACATTCCAATCATAAAACTGGGGGGAATGGAATTTCCTCCCCAGTGAAAGTTGCAGCTCTGGTTTTTAAACCCGGTGCTGAGTTAATGTGTAGCGGCTAATTGTATAGCTAATAGGCTGTCTGCTTATAGATCGACTGAGGTGAATGAATGTACAGCAACCAATGTGGTAATGGGTGGGGTAATTTTTGCTTGTTTTTGCTGTTCTCCATTTTAACGTTTTTAAACTGTATATAAATGAGCTTCAACTTTCTTAAAATGTCTTAGATGCAGGGATACAGCAAATGCTGCACTGCATAGTGCAAGTTCAGAGAAGAAGACCAGACCACATCATAGTGCAGCAACTCACTCCCTCACAACTTCCCCTGATAACATCTGAGTGAGTGAGTGAGTGAGTGAGTGAATGGAGTGAGTGAGTGAGTGAGTGAGTGAAAGAGGGGGAGAGAGAGAAATACAGAAATACAGAGAGGAGAGAAGGTGAGAGAGAGAGGGATTCGCTTGCTACTATGGATAGGGAATTCTTATTTACCAAACAGCACCTGCGTATTGGAAGAGAGCCATAGCATAGGGCCACAGGCTATAAGACCCATCAAATCCTATTATTTTTTCTAGCCTAGAGGTAAAGAACACATTCTGTGTTAAAGAAGTCATATTTTTCTGAACTTAAATGTGTTCGATTTACCAAAGTGAGGTCACAGCAACCATCCGTTTTTCTGGGGCTCCGGGTGAATAGCGTTGAGAGGCAGTATTTTCCACCCAAACGCTACTCTCCGCTGCCACGATTTCATCTCGCGCCCTCGGAAAAAAAACATGCCCCGGGGCTCAAGGCGCGCAGACTGAGGGAATAAAATGCCACTTCTGACGGGCTGTCAAACTCCCACATATTTCCAAATTAACTAGAATACATTATAGTGAGATGATGAAGCCAGCGCTTCTTCAATAACGTCATTTCACGAAACAGTGCATGTCAACACATTTAACGTTAATATATTGGCTATGTTCTCGATCTTTCATTTTAAATTACTGATATCTCTCAATAATGAGACATGCATTTGCTCATCTGATATGCAGGCATATCATTATTTACAAATCGAAAAAAATATATCAAAGGTTGAGGGCATCTACTAGTTGAATATTCAAACACATATGCATGTGTGTCAGTCCATGTAAATTGTCTATAGATAATACAAATCAGACCCAATACTTTTTTCAGATTGATACAGATGCGTTATTCCGGCTGGTCTAAAAAAAAATCCCCCTATAAATCTATTGGTTGTGGTCTCGGCGGCGCCTCTATCCAATGCTTTGCTCATGAGGCTGCAGTTCTATTTGGGAAGTTGGCAGCTCGCGACAAGCTCTTTACTCTCACGCTCGCAGTTCGACTCTGGAATTATGAGCAGAGCTGGTCAAACCTGTACCTTGTTTTGAAATTTATTCCCAGAGAATTGAGACCATGGAGATTGGCATCCGCATCCTCATTGTGTTCCTCGTCTCACAGGTAAGCAGGATCGTTTTATGTGGCAATGCATAGCTCCCTCCCGCATTTGTTCATCAATGATTTATATTCCAGTCTTTAACATGCACTTAACTAACTGCAAGGGGGCAATGTATATTTGCATTGCATAGCCAACGATATTGCATGCTTGTCTACATAGATTGAATGAAACCTAAATATAAAATAAAATACATTAAGCCAATATAATTTCAGAACGGTGAATCGTACAGTAACTTAATAGCACGAAATATATGATTGGGAAGCAGTCGAGGAATAAGACTGCCAATTATTTACATGTAGCATTTGCGGCACCTAGTCGTTTTGGGGAGTGAGTGTCGAGTTTGGCATTAATCTGCAGCGGTCAGACATTCTGTTTAGATATGCCGTTCATATTTAGCCGTCCATTAAGGACATTGGGGGTAATGTGTGGAGCTATGTGCAAATCACGGCCGAACATTTGTCTCTAGCCACATCTATATTCCGCTCAGCTACAAAGTTGAGCGTTTCTTTGGCTCTGACTGTGTTCATGTGGGTGAACGAACGGTGTGAGGGGAGGATTCACATGGCAGGCAGCTCTTGAGCTCTCTGAGTATAACTGAAGCAGTCAGTGTCTAACTTGAATAATAAGGCCAGGGTGGTATTGGACGCTAGGAATGCAATTTAGATGCATGTTCTTGTATTTATTTCCCCTCTCCGTTTCCCTTTGACAGCCGCCTCTAATGTAGGCTATACTTGCTCAGATAACTCGCTGCCAATCTTATCTGGCATTCCTTTGGAGAGACTGATAACTTGGAGCAGATGCCTCCTTCAATCACACTTTGCTCTATTTAAGTGCTGAAGGGCAACATAGCTGAATAATGACAGAGCAAAATCAGCCTAGTAGGCGACCAATTTTCAAAGCCTTGGTTGTTTGTAGGCTATTGTTGCTCATCATTGCAGAATGAAGTCGCAATGAAAATATGAAACATGGGGACATTTTACAAAGTGTTCACTCAACAGGTGCTGTCAACTGCCTTGTTTGAGACCTGGATTCCTAGTAGGCAGCATCAAAGGTGACCGCTGTCCGGTGAACACCCAGTTGTCTATCTCCGTCAAAGGGCAAGGTGCAAGCAGTGACAGGCGCAGAATTAATGGCCGGCTTTTCCTCCGCATTTTGACCATCACGATTGGTAGCTTTACTTTTCATATTTATTAGTGTTGATAGATGACATGGTTATTATTGTGTGTTGGAGCCCAGATGTTTGTTACTCAAATTTTGCTATGAGTAGATGCATTCTCAGGCTACCAAACAGACTCCGTTTTGTACTGCTGCTAAACTTAAACTGCATTTATTTCCACTGATGTCTGGCTAAAATGGCAGAAATAAACATACATTGTTAGATTAATAAATAGAGTTAATCGGGTGCTGGGTGCTACATGTAAATGAAGGAGAAATAAAAGTTCATTCCTGCTGCATCTGGAGAGAATGTGTCCCAGACTGTTACTGCCAGAGTTGTCTGGCTCTCTGTTGGCCCAAATGCCAGATCAACACAACTTACATCCAAGTTCTTATAGCTGTACCCTATGCCTCTACCATGTCCTGTTATCCCATGTGTACTATCCCATGTTAATCTGTCTATAACCCACTGAATACAGGCCAATATCAGTATATTACTGTACACTCTGTGTGTGATCAAGTGAACCACTGTTATTTATAGCAAGCAGCCCAGGTAGGGCGCCAAGTTTGCCTCCAGAATAAGCTGCTGCTGTGCCCCCCATAAATCCCTGTATTTGAAATGAAACGCTAAGCAGTTGAGAGCCTCAGCGATGATTCAGAATAAGAACACCACAGCCGGGAGGTGCAGGTGCCAATATTTCTCTATCTCTCTCTCTGCCTTTCTCCCTGTCTCTGGCTCTCCTTTTCTCCCTTCCTTTTTTTACCTCTTTTCCTCTGAAGCAGTCTTGTGGACCTGGAGACGGTTTATTTTATAGACTTATCTAAGTATTTCCTCAAAAGGCTCAGCACAGTGCACTGTGCAGGTGGTTTTAGGGAATGAAAAGGGAAAGATAAAGGGCAAGAAAGTGATGGGCCTCTCTTCTGTAAGATGACTGCAATACAGGCAGTAGTTATTTTCTTCTCCGCTAATACCTGGGAGTCAGTCAGCGAGCTCGGCCGGAAAGATAGATTTGTTACTCTGGACGTTTATGGGTCTGGTGGTCAACAGACTGTTAAAGTCCCCTCTAAGCCACCCTGCAGTGTGAGTGTGACAGGGGGGTGTTGGCAGGGTCCTTTAAGGTCATGGAGTCCAGGGGAATGTTAAAGAGACCGTTCAAGGGGGAATGGGAGAGCGAGCGTTACCTTGGTGGCTGAAAACAGACAGACAGGAGTGCCCACCTCAGTGACCCTCCTCTCCTCTAGCCCACGGCTCACTCCACTGATCCAGCAGTATCAAAGAGAAGGGACACAGCCATGGCCACATGTCAACTCCATTTATTACTGCAGCAGCAGGTGCAGGGACAGGGGACTACACACACACCCCACTGCCTGCCCGTGGCCAGTTAGACAAACACACACACACAAACACACACATAAACACAAAGACACATACGGTCATATCACTGCCAAAATTCGAAATGCACACAAGCAAATTTGATTTGCTGAGAATATAAATCTTAGCCCTACTGAGGCGAGTGCTCAGAGGTAGAAAACATCTCTGTTTTAGTGATCTTATCAAGCTTAGCTAAGCCAAATAGTATAAACTCATCCCTCCCTTCCCCACACACACAATTCCTAGCCATGCCCTCAATTAACCCTTTAGCCTACTTTTACATTGCACCTTAAAGTTTGGGAGACGTTTTGGATACAGAGCAGGCTAAACCACATTCCTCCCAACATTCTGTATCTGATGTTTGGTGTTTTGAGGAGCTTTGTATTTCCTAGTGTTAATTATGTCTGGTGAAGGATCACAATAAGTCCAATGAAGGAAGCCAGTCATTAGTGCAGATGGCTATCACATTCTCTCTCTCTTCCTCTCCCCCTCTCTCGCTCTCTCTCTCTCTCTCTCAACTTGTGAGGGGTGCAGCACTCCACCCAAGGTCAGCCATGGACCTGATGATTCTCCTAATTGCAGATCTCTCACCCCCAGATCTATTTGTGGGACTGGGTTACAGATGAACACCAAAACAGGCTGTTATCACGTCATCAGCCCTGGGCCATGAACACACAGGTCAGGTGGCTTGACCCCAGCATCCTCCTACATGTCACGGATGAGCTGTGTGTCCAGTAGTAATGAGTGATTATGGAGGCATTAGCCGTTGGAGGGTTGAAAGTCTTGCTCCCCAGTGGTGTAATGAAGGGAAGGTATGAAAGGAGAGAGCCAACCCTGTGATGTTAGAGACGTTGGAGAGCTCTTAAGAGTTTATTTGGGTGTAGCTGTTATTGATGGCAGCCATACTGGAGTAAAAGCTTCCTGGAAATGATGATGCTGACGGAAATGCACCTGCGTGAATGCACACACGCACACACGCACGCACACACACACACGCACACACACACGCAGACACACACGCACGCACGCACGCACGCACGCATGCACACACACTGTCTTAATGGAAGACTAAGCGAAGCAGGGAGCGAGCAGATCTCCAGTGCTCTCTCCCCTGATGATTGTGGTTCAGCGGTTCACTTTAATGGACTGTAAGGTCTTAACTCTGTTCACGGAGGGTTTGACCTTGTGGGAAAGTGAACCATCCATATCTTCTCTGCCTGGAGCAAAGCAATTTAGCTCTCATGGAATGGAGGGGTAGAGGACTGCAAGGTAGGACTGGAGGGGGATGTTTTCCCGGCCAGGAAACTCTGATAATTAGAGTAAATACTGTATGTCCCCAAACAGAGAGCTCTCCATTTGAATATATCCAGGTTTAATATCGGCCTGCTGTAGCCTAATTATACAAAATGCCAATGGATATAAATTCAATGAATGTGACAACTGAAAAGGTTTCTGTCATGGGCAAATGAAATAATGGCTTGTTTGTGTGCCTGTGTTAGTGTAGAGAGAGAAAGAGAACCTTGTGAACTGGCAGACAGTGTTTGGCTGTATTTATGTTATGAGCACACACATGCACAATCACACACACACTATCCTAGTGGGCACCAAAATTAACTTCCATAAAAAAATCCTATTTTCCCTAACCCTAACCTTAACCCATAACCCAAACCCTAAACCTAACTCCTAACCCTAAATCTAACTCCTTACCATTACCCCTAACCCTAATTGTAACCCTAACCCTAATTGGGGTACCCTAACAGGGTAGCCTAGTGGTTAGAGTTTTGGTTAGAGTGGTTAGAGTTTTGGACTAGTAACCAAAAGGTTGCAAGTTCGAATCCCCGAGCTGACAAGGTACAAATCTGTCGTTCTGCCCCTGAACAGGCAGTTAACCCACTGTTCCTAGGCCGTCATTGAAAATAAGAATTTGTTCCTAACTGACTTGCCTAGTAAAATAAAAAAAAACTAACCCTAATTGTACCCCTAACCCTAATTGTACCCCTAACCCTAATTGTACCCCTAACCCTAATTGTAACCCTAATTGTAACCCTAACCCTAATTGTACCCCTAACCCTAATTGTAACCTTAATTGTAACCCTAACCCTAATTGTAACCCTAACCCTAATTGTACCCCTAACCCTAATTGTAACCCTAACCCTAATTGTAACCCTAATTGTAACCCTAACAGTAACTGTAACTCTAAACCTAACCCCTAAGCTTAAAATAGCCTTTGTTCTTGTTTTACTATCCTTGTGGGGACGTTTGGGGATTTTACGTCCACACAAGGAAAGAAGAACCAACACACACACACACACACATGCAGACGCACACGCAGAGCAGAGTAAAGTGGAGGAGGAGGGGAGATGGCAGTGGTATGGCGTCACCCTGTTTCCACGATGTCTTCATCTCTTCGTCTGTTTGCTGTCATCCTTCCGTCAGGCAGATAATTGCTGGGGAAGAGCTGCAAAGCCCGGGACTCCCAAATCCTCAGTACAAACAGAAACAGCCAGGCAGCCAGAGAGAAAGGGAACCAGTGACTGTCTGAGGCTGAGCATACTGCACTGCTAGCAGGCAGTCTCTGTTTCCATGCCAGACTCTGTCTGTATCACTCTCTCTCTCTCTCTCCATTCTCTCTCTGCTCCCTCATTCTCTCACATTTAAAACATGTATTCATGAGTACTCACGACTCACACTCTCTCTCTGTTTTTCCTACCTCCCATTCAAATTCACCAACAACACAGACAGAACACATCCCAGTCAGAGATGCACACAAGCACACATTGTGGCTTTAATTTGTGTCTATGTGTATGGGGGGGTGACAGAGCACATGCTCATTATAAGGCTGTGTTCCTGTGTCCTCTGTCTGTGATGATTCCATCCCGTTGTATAAGTAAGAGCTACTGCGTGTGTCTGTGAGGCTGAGACTATAGGAGATGGTAATGATCTATCAGTGTGTAGTAAGGTATTGAGAGAGAGAGAGCCGGTATGTGAGTGCTGCTGAACCCTGGGCAAGCATCATCTACTCAGCAGGCTCTGTGGGAGCCAGACAGACCAGCCTGCTGAAAGATGAGAAAGACGCTACATGAGGCATGGTAATATGGAGCTGCTTACGGTGTACTGTATTATACGCTGTACGATCCCCCTGTATTATACAGTGCACTATCCCCGTGAATTATACAGTGCACTATTCCCCTGTATTATCCGCTGTACTATCCCCCTGTATTATACAGTGCACTATCCCCGTGAATTATACAGTGCACTATCCCCGTGAATTATACAGTGCACTATTCCCCTGTATTATACAGTGCACTATCCCCCTGTATTATACAGTGTACTATCCCCTGAATTATACAGTGCACTATCCCCGTGAATTATACAGTGCACTATTCCCCTGTATTATCAGTGCACTATCCCCCTGTATTATACAGTGCACTATCCCCCTGTATTATACAGTGCACTATCCCCCGTGAATTATACAGTGCACTATCCCCCGTGAATTATACAGTGCACTATCCCCCGTGAATTATACAGTGCACTATTCCCCTGTATTATCCGGTGTACTATCCCCTGTGAATTATGTATATTTTTTAATATTTTACCTTTATTTAACTAGGCAAGTCAGTTCAGAACAAATTCTTATTTTCAATAACAGCCTAGGAACAGTGGGTTAACTGCCTTGTTCAGGGGCAGAACGACAGCTCGGGGGTTTGAACTTGCAACCTTCCGGTTACTAGTCCAACGCTCTAACCACTAGGCTACCCTGCTGCACTAGCCCCACTGTATTAAAAGGGTTGTGAAATACTAATGAGTGGCGTGATGATGACTTTGGTTCTTAACAAGGAGAAGCGCTTCCCTCTGGATGGGGAGGTGTGTGTGGACGCATGGCGATGGGAATGATGGATGACAGGGGGGAAGATAAGTGGGAGGCAGAGAGAGATCTGCATCTCCCTGATTTATGATGAGTGCTGTGTGTGTGTGTGTGTGTGTGTGTGTCACACTCCCGCTGATTGCTGCACTTTCACTGGAGCAAACTTTTTACATACTCACCTTTTCACTTCTCTATTCCTCTGCCTCTCTAACTCTGTACCTGTGATTTTATGACTCTGTCCCCAGCCAGTGCGTCTCTGAGGGGCTGAACTCTCTGTGCCATTTCAATGTGGCCTAGCATTACAGCAGTCTCTTGGAACAAGCCAAATGGAACACTTGTTCTGAATGTAGCCCATTATGCCCTTTCCCTGCCACCCTCCCAGCTCAGCGAGAGGGTGGTAACCAGTGGAGACATTAGAGGCCATGGCTCTCTTCAGAGAGAGGTGGTCCTTTTTCACCCCTGTCTCGTGCTCTCCCCCCTGCTCGCTAGTCCGCCTGTTGCCTTTCATCTTCTGTAATCCACATCAGAAGGTGTGAGCAGAATGTCACATCTGGGAGAGAGGGAATCAATCAACCTGCCTCCACCCCGACAACCGCAGTACTTCCCCTGGACTGCAAGATGGCGACATGGAGCCAGATATCCTATTGGGATGGAGACCGGGACAATGCTTTTCAGATCTGCCTACCTACCCAGCCCCATTGTTTGAAGTGTGTGTTTTCGAAAATGCTTTGCCAAAGCAGATTGGAGATTAAACATGTGAACTTGGCTGTCAGAAGTGAGTTCCCATTGGAGGACTAGGAAATAGAGCATACAAACACACTATATTGGTAAGGAGGTCGCTTGCAGGCAATTAGAATAGCTTTCCCCTTTTATTGCTTTTGATGTCATCGTGTGGTGGATGAGTGAGCCAGTACTTTAGTCTGCCTTTGACTGGGGGCTGGAAGTTAAATTGATTTCATTTAGATCCAATTAATATCCTCTTTTAAGGGTTTGGTGGTTGTGTAATGCAGTCTGAAATGATGGGTGAAATAGAAGGGATGTTATTGCCAATGATCTTTTCCATACCATAGTCATCATCCACCATATACAGTGGCTATCATAAGTATTCACCCCACCTAGTATTTTTTCACATGTATTTGCATTACAAAGTGGGATTAAAATAGATTTAATGTGATTTTTTGTTTGTTATTGATCTATACAAGATACTCCATTATCTCCATGGCTCCCGAGTGGCGCAGCGGTCTAAGGCACTGCATCATAGTGCTAGAGGCATCACTACAGACCCCGGTTTGATTGCGGGCTGTATCACAACTGGCCATGATCGGGAGTCCCATTGGGCGGCACACAATTGGTTCAGCATCGTCCAGGTTAGGGGAAGGTTTGGTCGGGGTAGGCCGTCATTGTAAATACGTTTTTTAATATTTTTTAAATAATAATAATAATGTCATTGTAAAAAGAAAATAATATATTCTATAAACATTTACAAATTAATACAATTAAATAACTAATAGCCATTGCATAAGTACTCACCCCCTTTGTTTAGGCTTAAAAAAGTGGCTTAACAAATCACATCAATTAAATGGACCTATGAAATAATAGGGGTTGACATGATTTTTGAATGACTACCGCTTCCTCTTTCCCCATACATACAACATCTGAAAGGTCCCTCAGTCAAGTATTGAATATCAAGCACATATTCAACTACAAAGACCAGGGAGCTTTTTGAAAGCCTCATAAAGAAGGGCAGTAATTGGTAGCTGGGTAACAATAACAAATCAGACATTCAATATCTCTTTAAGCATGGTCAAATTAGCATTATAAATTGGGTGGTTCGAGCCCTGAATGCTGATTGGCTGACAGCCGTGGTATATCAGACCATATACCACAGGTATACGTTGGTAACCAGTTCATAATAGCAATAAGGCACCTGGGTTTGTGGTATATGGCCAATATACCATGGCTAAATCCTCTATCCAGGCACTCCGCGTTGCGTCATGCAAAGAACAGTCCTTAGCCGTGTTATATTGGCCATATACCACACCTCCTTGTACCTTATTGCTTAATTATATTATGCTGTGGATGATGTATTAAACCACCCAGACACATCAAAGACACGGTCGTCCTTCTGAACTGAGCTGCAGGACAGGGTGTCACCATGAGGTCAGGAGGTCATTGGTGATTTTAAAACAGCTACGGGAACAGCTGTGATCGGAGAAAACTGAGGATGGATCAAAAACATGGTAGTGACTCCACAATAATGACTTAAATGACAGAGTGAAAATAGATGACAAATATACGAATACAAATATTCCAAAACATGCATCTGTAAGCAACCAGTGGAGGAAAAAGTAGCCAATTGTCATACTTGAGTAAAAGTAAAAATCTACTTGAGTAAAAGTTTTAAAGTATTTAGTTTTAAATAGACTTAAGTATCAAAAGTAAATGTTATAGCAAAAATATACTTAAGTATCAAAAGTAAAAGTATAAATGTTTTCAAATTCCTTATATTAAGCATAATTTAATTTTTAATTTTTAATTTATGGCAAGGGGCACGCTCCAACACTCAGACATCATTTACAAATGGAAGCATGTGTTTAGTGTGTGAATTAGACCATTTTCTTGTCCTGTTAATCATTCAAAATGTAATGAGTAATTTTGAGTGTCAGGGAAAATGTATGCAGTACATCATTTTCTTCAGGAATGTAGTGAAGTAAAAGTAAAAGTTGTAAAAAAATATAAATAGTAAAAAAAACTACTTAAGTAGTACTTTCAAATATTTTTACTTAAGTACTTTACACCACTGTAGGCAGCAAGGCACTAAAGTAATACAATTTTTAGCTTAAATGCAAAGCCTTATGTTTGGGGCAAATCCAACACAACACATCACTGAGCAACTGCCTCCTTATTTTCAAGCATGGTGGTGGCTGCATTATGGTATGGGTATCCTTGACATTGGCAAAAACGGGAATTTTTCAGGATGAAAAGAAACTGGATGGAGCTAAGCACAGGCAAAATCCTAGAGGAAAACCTGCTTCAGTCTGCTTCACACCAGACACTGGGAGAGGAGTTCACCTTTCAGCAGGACAATAACCTATAACACAAAGCCAAATCTACACTGGAGTTGCTTACCAAGAAGATGTTCCTGAGTGGCCAAGTTACAGTTTTGACTTAAATCTGCTTGAAAATCTATGGCAAGACTTGAAAATTGCTGTCTAGCCATGAGCCCCAACACCTTGAAAAGAAGAATGGACAAATATATTGCACAATACAAGTGTGTAAAAACTCTTATGAGACTTACCCAAGAAGACTCACAGCTGTAACTGCTGCCAAAGATGTATCTAACATTCACTCAGAGGTGTGAATACTATTTTAATCCAGGTATGTTAGTGTTTTATTTTTCATTCATCTTAAAAAATATCTATAATTTTTATTCCACTTTGACATTACAGAGTATTTTGTGTAGATTGTTGATGATTAATTACAATTAAATACATTTTATCCCACTTTGTAACACAATCAAATGTAAAGAACTCCAAGGGGTGAATACTTATGATACCCACTGTACTTTGTTTTGTAACCTGTACAATGTTTGATGTGTAGTATCACATCCATCATGTAGCATCTTACTGTAATTCCATTACATCAAACATGAGAAAGGCAAAGAATCCCTTTGAAGATTGTATGACCGATGACCGTCACTTTGATATGAACATTATGTGATAGTAACAGAATAGGCAATTAGAAACGGGGAGCTGCTGTGCCTATTTTGACACATAAAACCCAGCCCATTTAATTTGTGTGTACAGAACACGTCTAAGTATAAGGACATATCTATTCAAAAAAGATCCCTCTTGAATGCTGTTCTAAAGAAACCATTTTATGCCACTGAAGTAGAAGAGAAGCTGTGATTGTTGGTGTATAGAAATCTCAAAGCGTGTTAGTTATTAAGCGGCTTTGCATAGCTATTTTGGGGGGGACTGGAAGCTATTGTTCTAGTGTTGAGATAAGATTTAAAGGTGTCTGATTGCAGCTCTGTCATGTGTTCAGTCAGGCACTAGCGATCAGGAAACAAATCTATACAGTTACATATTGGTGCATTCTTTTTGACAAACTATCATATGGTACCGTTTTGACAATATTGCCACATTATTTTTGCGTGAGTTGGTTGTACCTGCACCAAACCTCCAGTATTTTTCCTTCATATCTTGTTTTGCATCTTCTTTTTAAGTAGGTGGCCAATTTGTTTTCAGCACTTTTATTTCCATGACTGATCAAAACTCTATTTTTTTCTCATGGCTCTCTCTTGTCCTTCTGCAGAAGACACATGGTGAGCATTATGTTTGGATCATGGAATCGCAATAAAATCACAGTAATTGAATCGCAATACAAATGTGACTGACCAGCTCAATTTGCTCTTATCTAGCAAAATTGGAAATTGTGTTTTTTTGCATTGGATAAAAGTACAGACTCAGAGCTAGAAAATGGTATATCGTGCACTATAGTTGAGGAACAATGGGAAAGTAATTCTGCTTTGAAAGTTGTAACCCCACTTTTGAGAAAATGGCACTGGAGAGGTATTCTTTGTCTACACCCACTCTGCATCGTTCACACCCTCTTAAGCCTTAGCCGCACACATCTTTTAAAGGATTTTCACAAGGCCATGTGCTAAAGAGAGTGAGTACAGTAGTGTACTAAACAACCAAATATTTATAGACTAAAGGTTAGTTTATACTATGTCTATCGTGTCTGTAGACAGTAGACAGTTAACGCAATGACATCATGAACTATCTATTGTCGTCCGACATCAAACTTGTCGTTGTCGTTATGCAAAAGTATAAACACAAAAACGACAGGCTCCATGACAGCCTGGTGGTCCATAGCATATATATATCCCCCCCCCCAATAAACCCATCCATTTAACCTTTTCACACGTACCAACAAACCGGGTGTGATCATTCTACAGTGGTCCCTATTGCGTACAATCAAACCTGTGTGATTAGAACACTTGATTAGAACGCTTATTTAGAATGTCCATTTTCGATTGACGCAACAATTAGCATATGAGCTGGCCACACTTTTTTTTTTCACAGAAACATTTTGCACGAACACAGTCCTTACAAAGTTATGTCCAGAATGTGACCAGTTTATTATAGGATGGAATGATGGAATGATCCAAACTGGAAAAAAGTAGGCTACATTTGTTCTAGCGCTAACTGAGGAAAGATTGACTTAACACAAGCTGCCATGCTTGTTTTTTTTGCATCAACCAAAGATAATAAGAGGAGACAAGATGAGTTTGGTCTGTTTATAGTATGCATGTCGATGGGGGTGTGTCGTCTACGAGCATCTACTTCCCTTCATTCACTTTCGGAAGTTTACCCGAACGATGAGTGAACCATTCCTTCACCTCATTATAACATCTTTGGTCTGACAGATTACATGACACCCAGAATGCATTGTATAATGTCAACAAACATGGCGCCATACATAGCTGGCAAATAGCTTAGCTCACTATAATCAGTACAACCTTCCAAAAAGTATTTTACACACATCATATGTGTCCATTACAATATATGGAAACATCTAAATGCATTATTTGTCAGTAGTACTTGAAAACATGTGAATAAAACTGTAACTACATTATGGTCCATATGTATAATATCTGAAAATGTAGCTAGCTAGACCCTCATACCCGAATACATGGATGAAAGCTTCTCCCTCTTTGTCACGGATGTCATGGTTGCCCAGACATTCCACTGATTTCAAAACTCGGTCCTCCAGAAAGTGTAGAGCATCTTTCAAAAAAGTAGTGTTAGAAGGATTACCTACACATACTGAGCAGCTCATGTTATAGCCAGAAGCGTGCTACATGGCAGACCAATCTGAACTCATCTCTCGGCATGTCCAGCCCATTTGTATTTTTATTTTATTTCACTTTTATTTAACCAGGTAGGCTAGTTGAGAACAAGTTCTCATTTACAACTGCGACCTGGCCAAGATAAAGCAAAGCAGTGCGACAAAAACAACAACACAGAGTTACACATGGGATAAACAAACATACAGTCAATGACACAATAGAAAAAGCTGTATACAGTGTGTGCAAATGAAGTAAGGAGATAAGGCAATAAATAGGCCAATAGTGGCGAATTAATTACAACTTAGCAATTTACACTGGAGTGATATATGTGCAGATGAAGATGTGCAAGTAGAAATACTGGTGTGCAAAACAGCAGAAAAACTCAAACAAATATGGGGATGAGGTAGGTAGTTGGTTGGGCTATTTACTGATGGGCTGTGTACAGCTGCAGCGATCAGTAAGCTGCTCTGACAGCTGGTGCTTAAAGTTAGTGAGGGTGAATAAAGTCTCCAACTTCAGTGATTTTTGCAAGTCATTCCAGTCATTGGCAGCAGAGAACTGGACGGAAAGGCGGCCAAAGGAGGTGTTGGCTTTGGGGATGACCAGTGAAATATACCTGCTGGAGCGCGTGCTACGGGTGGGTGTTGCTATGGTGACCAGTGAGCTGAGATAACGACTTATAGATGACCTGGAGCCAGTGGGTTTGGCGACGAATATGTAGCAAGGACCAGCCAACGAGATCATACAGGTCGCAGGGGTGGGTAATATATGGGGCTTTGGTGACAAAACGGATGGCACTGTGATAGACTGCATCCAATTTGCTCAGTAGAGTGTTGGAGGCTAATTTGTAAATGACATTGCCAAAGTCAAGGATTGGTAGGATAGTCATTATCTGTCTTTTTCCGTGGCTAAACCAACTAGACTTGTAATTTAACAAATGTATTTATTCATTTAATTTTAAGGTAAGTTCCAGAAGGCATTTCTGACACAAAAAAAAACACATTTTGATTAAAAAATTTTTTTGTTTACATTCAAATGGCTCTCCTGTGAAGTAGTAACACACGACATACACCTAGATTCCTGAAATGAGTCACATAGAGAATCAATAGAATCGTGAGGATCACAATTAGGGCTGACCTCAATTAGTCGACTGGTCGATTGTTTGGTCTATAGGCTGTTGGTCAACCAAGATTATTTTCCGTCGAGCAGTACCAGTCAACAGTATGGACACAACTACTCATTCAAGGGTTTTTAAAATGTATTTTTACTATTTTCTACGTTGTATAATAATGTGAAGTAATGTGAAACTATCATATAACACACATGGAATCATGTCGTAACCCAAAAAGTGTTAAACAAATCCAAATATATTTGAGATTCTTCAAAGTAGCCACCCTTTGCCTTGATGACAGCTTTGCACACTCTTTGTCACACCCTGATCTTTTTCGACTGTCTTTGTGATTGTCTCCACCCCCCTGCAGGTGTCACCCATCTTCCCCATTATCTGTCTGTTCCCCTGCTCTGTTCCCCGCTTCAGCATTAATGTTAATATGTTGTGTTACCCGTATGCTGACGCTGTTCCTGGCTTGTTTCATGTCTGTTCCTCATTAAATGTTCAACTCCCGTGACCTGCTTCTCTTCTCCGGAGTCGGTCCTTACACTCTTGGCATTCTCTCAACCATCTTCATGTGGTAGTCACTTGGAGTGTGAAGGAAAAGCAGCCAACAAGTGCTCAGCATATGTGGGAACTATTTCAAGACTGTTGGAAAAGCATTCCATGTTAAGCTGGTTTAGAGAATGCCAAGAGTGTGCCAAAGCTGTCATTAAGGCAAAGGGTGGCTACTTTAAAGAATGTAAAATCTAAAATCTCTTTTGATTTGTTTAACACTTTTTTGGTTACTCCATGGTTCCATATGGGTTATTTCATAGTTTTGATGTCTTCACTATTATTCTACAATGTAGAAAATAGTAAAAATAAAGAAAAACCCTTTGTCAATTAAACTAAAATGCAACTGTTTAATACAAATCATTTTGCGTTCAACTTGTAGCCCTGATTGTCCGTAAAAAAAAAGGTTAAACACTCAATTGTGAGGCTAGATAGTGTATGAGGGCTGGACATGCAGCTAAATGAAAGTCAGATAAATGAAAGTCAGATAAATGCAAGTCAGAAAAATGAAAAGACGATGTTTGCTGGGGTCTCGGGACTGATGGGGTTAACACTCATTCTCTCAATATGCACACTAGACTACACACAGAAATGCACACGCACACAGAGCACAGAGCACACACACATGCAAGCACACATATGCATGCTCATTATACATTTACCTTCAACCACATGCCATTATCTGATTTTCACGGCCCCGATCTGTGGGGAGTTTCAGCGAGCAGTCTAGATTTCTCTCTGGAACCAGCGGGCTGGATTTGATTTTCATTAGAATTTCATGTCTTGGCTGTCATATCCTCTCCCCACCCTGCACGCTTTGGTGGACACAATTTTCCGCTGCGGTGGACCCACACACGGTGGACTGGTTAGCTAGAGCCACAACGGGTGGCTGGTTAGCTAAAGCCACACCGGGTGGCTGGTTGTCAGTGTGTTGCACTGTTGAAGGCCTCTCTCGCACTGAAGCACTGTCCGACATCTATCATCAACACCACCCCCTGCTTCTACACACAAAATCAAATACCATTTTATTTGTCACATGCGCCAAATACAACGTGTCAACCTTACCGTGAAATGTGTGCTTATGAGTCCTTCCCAACAATGCAGAGTAAACAAATTATAATACACACACACACACACGCACACAAACACACACACACACACACACACACACACACACCCCTATACACACACACACACACCCCTATACACACACAGGCATACACCCAGTGACAACACACATGGGTGTGTTGACAGTGTGTTGCTGTGTGTTGACAGTGTGTTGATATTTGCGACAGAGACTCTGCTGAATGTTTATCCTATTGTGAGAGAGCTGAATCGATGTGAGATAATTTGGTGCATCACAGTGCTAATGGAATCAGAAGAGAAGTAAGGTGTGGCTCTGGAGGAAATGTCCTGTTCATCATCCACTCAATGATTTCCAAATGTAAATGTCACACAGACTGCCCAGAGTATTTAACACAGGCAAACAGACAGCCAAGTGCCAAATCACTGTGAATGTTAACCTTCATAACATATCATGGTCAGACTCACTCAGCACATGGCAGGCTAGCATTATGACTCACTAAGCTCTAAGCAGACAGTGGGAAGGACTCCAGTTCCTTAAATAAAAGCTTCTGTCTGTCTAACACTGCTGGAAATATACTGCCTGTCAGCACCATAGTCATTACTGAGTGATTCATGTTCCCCTCCGTTTACAGTATTCTAATCTACCAGCTCTAATTTATAATGCAGTATTGATGATACCGATAGAGTGTTGGGGCAATCAAATCATTTCGTCAAGTCAATCTTGACTTGTATTGGGAGTCCATGCACTTTTGGCTCCTGTGTCGCTGGTTATCTCGTGGGTCACAGACCCTGTCTGTGTTATCTCACCAGTAAGAGAACCCACAGTCATTAAAGGCCTAGTGTGGTGTGTAGCAGACATGCTTAAACTAGCATGCACTGTCTGATGATTTATTGCCTGGTGAACCCTCCTGTCCCAGCACATTTACTATGTTCACTTTCCCTTACACATGTTCTGCTGCAGTCTCTAACCCTCTCTGAGAGTCTACACGGTAGTGCTACGTTTCTCACAACTAAGGTGCTTTTGGCATCAAATGAGTGCGTTTGTTCTTTACTGTGTGTATTGTGTATAGTAGAGAGGCTGTACAAAACAGGCAGGCTACCAAGCCCACCATAACAACCGGTTGTGTGTTTCCTGAGAGCTCACATTATTGAAGTAGGTATGCATTTGATCCTGTTTTGTACTTGGAGTTAGGGCTGTGGGTTCCGACAGAGATCATTGTGGCATCAGCCCTTTTCATGCTGCGGATGGGAGCGAGCGGTCAGACAGACGACTTTGGAATTAAACATTTGTTTTGTTCCTCAGATTATTTGGAAGCGGTTGTCTTTCTTCTTTGTATGGATTAGCCTAGGACTACCTATTGTGTTAAAAGCACATATTTGTCACATTATTCACAAACTCAGAATTCGCCGCTTCAACTTCAGTAACCTACCGCTCCTCTCTTAGTGTGGCGTGTGAGATCAAGTGTGCCTAGTATACGTGTGGTCTCAATGAAATAGTAGGTTGTAGGCTGCCTATGCATGGGCGGAACATCAGACAGCGGTTATCTTTCCAAGGAAATTAACTTAACTATGATTAGGCAATAGTTTACTACAGTGTCTGACACTGCAAATACATACTGATAATGGAGGAAGTGGAGGGTGCTCAACCAACGTGAGTCGAGGTGCAGTCGAAACATTCGATTATCATTGGAAAGGAAAACACGTGGACAGGCTACCATGGTGAGAGAGCGTTGCACTTTTTAATTTTCAATAAATATTCATTACACGTGTATTCCTCTCTTCCTGCAAATCGTCCTCCTAAAAGGAAGGCTAAATCCTACATATATGCAAAACGTAGCTCACAAGGGAAAGTGAAAGTGTCCGCTGTCATCATTCTTGCTGCTTCAAGTTGAGTAGCCATACCTGCGAGATTAGGTGCGCTTGTGGTCTCAGTTAAATAGAGTAGGCGATAGCCCATGCATAGACCGAGAAACACAAAGCAGTTATCTTTCCAAGGAAATGTACTTCCTAAATATGATTAGGCTATAGTTTACTACATTGCCTAAAAATAAATATTGATCACCCGTATTTGTCTCCGTCTGAAAATCATCCCACTCCTAAAAGCTCAAAAGAAATTCTCTCCAACTCTGCTCTCTTGAAACTATGTCTAGTAATACCGGTAGCATAATAGAATGGGCCACATTTTGATATTGCCTATAGGGCGCAAAATCGCTACGACCATGGCTGGCAAGTGAGCTGTGTCACATATGCCTAAAATAACATTGCGGGACTGTGGTTGGGTTCGGACCAGTTCTTGCGGTAGCGGCTGGGAGTGTCGGACAGAAAGCCAGCAGGTGCTGACAGGGTTCAGTATTAAAAGCTGCTGGTTTCAAACTCCTCTCTGTGTTCAGTGGGTATTGCTATGCTACTCCACAATTGGGAGATACTTTCATTTGGAGGTTTCAGTTCTCTCTTGACTTTGTCGAGTTGACAGTGTCACTTTTCATGTCAAAAAATCTAATTGAAAGGTTGAAAGAGACACTTTATATCACAGTCACTTTCCTGTCCTGACTAGCATTTTGCTTTAAATAGATCTCATCACATCTCATCATGTTTCCCTCCCTCTCTGCTGTGTCTGACCTCTCTGGGCTGTGCTGACTTGGCTCTGCTTGGCTGCCTCATGGAAAATTCACCTTCTGTAGTGTGGTGTTCTCTCTTCACACCCCAGGGGAAGTTATTGACAGGAACGTAATGAGCATGTAGTGTCTGACCAACAGCTGCATCCCCCCCAGCATACCACCAGACTGCCAGCTCACTCAGAGGGCACTTAGGGGTCAAGAGCTCAGCCTCAGACACAGAACGGCTCTCTGATGATCACAAACTAAAGCTCTACCTCTCTAACTAACATTTTCACAATCTAATGTTTAAGACAAGGATATAGTTTGATGTGACATCTCGATAGGCCCCCAGTGTCGTAAGGCTAGACTGAGGTTTTAAGGTCATTAGATCCCAGCTGGGGGTCCAACCTCAAGGTATATGGCAGGAGGTCCCCAGTCCACCTCAAGGCATAGTGCAATAGCTGACTACTTGTTGCTGCAAAACGTCTCATCTGTCCCCTGAGGCAATACCGGTCACCTTCACTGAGAGAGGAAGCAGCAGTGACATCAGTTTTAGCCTTCGGTCTGTGACACTGCCCTGTGTTCTACATCCTATCTTGTCCTACCACTTTGGTTTTTAGGACTTACTGTAAGTCCACATGATAAGTGTACTACACCTGTTGTACACATTGGATATAGCTGTGCCCATTGGATATGACTATGTTGAAACTAAGCTTTTCAGCTAAACAAGAAGAGAGATGATATTTCATCAACACACTCCGTGTTATTTTAGCTTCTCTATGTGCCAGCTCTGTCTTCATCTCTTCATCCAGTTGATGTGTGCTTCCTGGACCTGTCACCATGAAGAAGGAAAGTTGGTTTAATGTCTTAATGTTCTGTTTACCAAGCTGTTTTCTTGATGCTCAGCCTGAAGGTTGCAGCACTATGCCTGCTCATTTAAAGCTAGTGGCTTTGAGTCTTTATTTAGCTGGAGTCAAGGCAGCCCAGCAGCATTCGGTCACTGAATTTAACCTCAGCACCCCCCCTCTCTCCGAAAGGCCTCTCTGAAAGGCCAAAGTCCCCTAGTCTTCCATCAATCTTCGCTGTATCAACACCAGCACCATACCCAGCAGCACACACAGTCTTGAGCTGCTGTGCACACAAACACACTTAGCTGGGAATTAATATGCTCTCCCTAGTGCTGATGGAGAGGAGGGGGAGATTTAGGGAGGTAGGGAGGGTGTTTCTCACTCTTGAATGCCTCTTGGTGATGGGAGGACGTGGTCACTGAGTTGTGCCACAGAAATGGGTCCTGACAGACTCATTTCTCATGCTCAGATTTCCTCAGCGTCCCCAAGTGGTGGGCGGTTGGCGCCGCAGTCCCACATAGAAGTGATTCATATTTATTTTGCTTGTGCGCAGATACTGATGAGCAGGGTACACTGGCCTCTTTGTCTCCCAGCCTTTAGGACTGTCAGAGCCCTCAGGGGAAGGTAATGAGGAGAACTCATCGCCCTATCATCCCCTCTCTTTCTCTTTCCTCTCCTCCTGCTAATTTATAGACCTCAAAACAGCCACCATTTAAGATGATGTTACCTGTTTGGTCATATGATCTTTGCCCTCAAGCTTGAAACCTGTATCACTGAGGTATATGATTAATCGTACAGCACACACACCACACTAAATGTTGGAGAGAATAGCCACCAGTCTTTCTGTTCCAGTTCTCCATCTATTGTACCAGGTAAACAGTACCTAATCACATTCCTACCTTTCCAACACCTACAAGAATTCAAGTGAGAGATTTTTCTATACAAGTATTACCCAGAATGCGTCAGGATCGGCCTTGCCACAGAGTCAGGCGTGAACGGGAAATGTCCAGAAGGAATAGACAAGCTTCTCGCTCATTATTCTGATGGTTTCACTTTCCCCCTGAATTGTTGGTTGTTGCAGTGGATGCAGCTTTGGATGTGACAGATTTCAGTTCATTAGGCAAAACACATATTCAGTTATAGCAGGCCTTTCTGCTAAGTGGTTGTCATCATGGTAGCAGCAGAACCAGCAACCAGTAACATGCATTCACTCCCACTGACCACCCTCAAATATGTCTCTTAACACGCTGTTCCATTCTTTACTGTGATAAAGTGAAAATAGAAAATGAATTGAAGTTAGGAAGGAAGAGGCATGGATGCAATTTTCCATTAAACATTGGTGACACAAACACATTTTTTTATTATCAATAAAGAAGAAAGAAAGGGATAGCAAATAAAAGTAGACTTATTTTCCATGATTGAATTTTCTATATGCCTTGGTACGGTCATAAGCTAGGAAATGAAAACTGACAAACATTAAACAGCCTTGTGTGTGTTTGTGTGTGCACCGTGCATGCGCTGTGCATGTGAGAGCATTTGTGTGCCTGTGTTTATGCGTGTGTGGATGCTTGCATGCCTGTGTGTGCGCAAGCGCCAGGTGTGTGTTTGTGTGTTTTGTTGCTGGAGTGGAGAGTATGTGGTGATGTGTGATTGGTTCCAGGCAATCACTTTTATCCTGCTGGATCTCTCTCTGGGTAGAGAGATTGGCCTTTGTAGTTGTGATTGGAAGGAATTAAGGGCTGCCTTTGGTAGCTAGCAACAGCAGCCAACAGGGAAACAGCTTTAGCCATGCACTTTTGAATGTGGTGTGTGTGTATGTGTGTGCGCGTGTGCCCGTACATATGTGTGTGTGTGTGTGCGTGCGTGTGTGATCAGTGATTGATTTATCGCTGTGTAAAGTTGTCAGTCATGATGCATGAAAGAATAGAGGAGCTTTACTCAGTCGGAGCCTCAGGTTGTGAAACATCAAGCAGAGCCTTAATTGAGTTAACTCTTTGAGGTGCTGCATCTACACTCTTAACAAATTTTTTTTTTTTTTGGGGGGGTGACCCAACTGCTGGGTTGCAGGTATTGGGTCACTAAGTTGGGTTGTTGTCTTTAAAAACAGAAAGATTGGGTTGTTGATGCTGGGTTGTTGAGATATGGGACAGCCGGTCAGATCAGAAGACTGGGTTACCTGCGCTGGGTTACCAAACAACCCAAATTGGGTTGTTTTTAACCCACCATTTTTTGGAGTGTATCCCTTGTAGATAACTGGGAATTCTGTTACACATAACCCACCTACTGGAAGGCAGGTTGGCATTTATATTAATGAAGCTTGCCCTGGAGGCAGCTCTGCAGAGTGGTCACTAGCTGGCACAGACACAAAGTCATAAAATCTGATTTTAAATCTAACCCTAACCTTAACACTTACCTTAACCACACTGCTAACCCTAATGCCTAACCCTAACTTTAAATTAAGATCTAAAAGCTAGCCCATCTGTCGGAAATCGCTCAGTTCTGCCTCCAGGGCAAGATTCATGACAATAAATGTCAACCTGCCAATACATCAAGTAGTACTATCTGCAATAGCGTAGATGTATTGACTGTGTACTTGCCCCTTTCCCCCAGGAATGTACAACATTCCTAGAGAGCATCATACCTAAAACATATAGAGCAGAACAGCTAATCCATAATATTCACTGATGTCCTCTCTTCAGTGAGTGAATAATGGAATTTCCATGTAATGATTGAGATAGGGAGAACAGTTCTTTCATTGGTTACTGGCCTTTTTGAAGCAGTGAGAGGTTAAAGCAGAGCAGCCTGTTGATATTCCCCCTCATTATTGTTTTCCTGCTCTGGGTTCTATCACAACAACAGCACCACGCTGTCTGATAGCAGCCTCCCTGTGCTCTGCCACGGGGAATAACAAATTGGGCTTGTTTTACAGCGAGGGAGCGTGACTGCACAAAAGCCTTGGATTTGTAGCGGGGGTGGCTTGAGAGAATGGTCTTTCCGCTTGAATGTAACTAAGCACAATGACGCAAGAGTTCAGACACAGACAGGCCTTGCTGTTAGGGTTCGCGGGTAGCCTTGGTTATCAAACATGTGATGGGAGGGATGGTAGTAGTGGTACGGGAGGTAGAATCCCCTTCTGGTGTGGGTGTCTGTGATGTGAACGTCCACACCAGGAACATCCCATTAATTCTAAGGCCCACACTGCCCAGAGGAATCTGGCCTATCCAGTTGCTCCTCATCACATACCCATTAAACCACAGACAAGTTTACATGCAGGGTTGTCTCTACGGGGCTCAGCCCTCTGGTCATGGGGAAGCTACCATTCAGTAGCCAGCACAGAGCTGGAATTAAAGGGCAACAGTAAAGTGGCAGAACTATATTGTTATCGCTAAACAGACAACAATGTGTTATCATCATAAGGGGCCAGTGATGGGCCTCTGGCTGGTGGCCACAGTGTGTTAGTGGCTGAAACAGCAGCTCTTGACTTTAGGCCCTTTCTCTTTGAGCACTTCAGGGCTGAAGTATCATTTTGTGGTGGGAGGCCTGGGTTGTATTCCCCCTCCCCTCCTCCCATCATCTCAGGCTGGTAGCAGTGAGGGGAGCCAGGGGTAATGGCAGGCCACTCCAGGCCTGATCAGGACTCTCTGGGGCTCAGGAGGGACACTTAGATGACAGACAGAGACAGAGTACATAGTGCCTAAGGGTTCTGATTAGGCTCCTGTAGAGAAATATAGTGAGTGGGAGGGATTCTACTCTGGCTATCAGCGGTATCTGTTGCTGTGAAAAGTGGGAGGAGGGAGAGGGAGTGTGAGGGAGAGGGAGAGAGAAAATAAGCCAGAAAAGTAGAGTAAAGAGATTGACCAGTAAAGAGATAAGATTGGGAGAGAAATGGAGGGAATTAGAAAGGCTTTGAAAGAGAGGTGAGGGAAAGATGGAGAAAGAAAACCATATATTCAAAGAGAGAGAAACAGAGGGATAGAGAGAGGGAGAGACTGTCTAAGCTGATTTTTTTTAATGAGATATCTTGTGTGTTTTGGCTCTGTATTGGTTTTTCCCTATTCGTTTCACATGATTCCCCATCACCTTTCTCTCTGGACCTTAGCCCCTGACTCCAGCCTGTGCTGCCCAGTACAAGCACCTATTTTTGGGCTTGGCCATGCGCTGAGGGGGGCTTAGATACACAGTAGTCAACAACCATGGCCTTCATGGCTTAGTTACGGTAATGTGAGTCAGCCTGTGAGAAGGCTGAGCTTTCCAGAACCTTACACAGGAGATGGAGGGGGGTGAGGGGGGTGTGTGGAGGCACTCAATGTTTGTAAATTAATATCATGAATTGGAGTTTTTTGAAATCCTATTCAGTATATTATCAATGTCAATTAATCCCCAGAGTGTCTTTGAGGTGCCATAAAACCAACAAC
Source organism: Oncorhynchus tshawytscha (assembly GCF_018296145.1). Classification (NCBI taxonomy): domain Eukaryota; kingdom Metazoa; phylum Chordata; class Actinopteri; order Salmoniformes; family Salmonidae; genus Oncorhynchus; species Oncorhynchus tshawytscha. The sequence goes on along the minus strand of NC_056447.1, from coordinate 23,869,145 downwards.
ATTTAAATGAAGATTTACCCGGAATGATATGAAGATAATACTTGGCAATGAGAAAACAGTGGCATAATTCACTCAAATGAATCAGAGCGTGCTAATGACAGCAGCAGAGAGAGACTAGTAATAATGATAGAGGATGATGAAGAGGTTAAAGCACAACACAGGACCAGCTGCTACTCAGATTAGAGTGAAATTAAAACAAAATGACTACATCACATCAGAGATGGAGACAGACGACCGGGTGATCAAAGAAAATGATGACAAACAACCCAACTCAAGTCCAACCCAGAGACTATAATATACCCTGAGAGGTCTGAGTCCCTCAGGCTCTTGTCTGCATCTGGATCTCCCTCTATCTATCCCCCGTCTCCATCTCTCCCTATGTTCCTTTGCTCCTTCTGTATCACCTCTCAGTCCTTAACCCGCTGCTGCCGTAGTGTTGTGGTACCTACAGATACTCTACTGTGTAATCAGATGCCTTCCATCCCCCTCTTGTTAGCCCTATAGCCCTGGCCTGTCCTGCTGCTGGACCATTGAACACATACTGTAATGAGATACGTGAAGGTGCCTGTTGTGTGGGCTATAAAGGCAGTGTTTGAAGCTCAGTGTTCAATTGAAGTCTCACTGCCATCATATCCAAGCCAATATGACAGGACTTTCGATGAACATTTGCAAATCAACTTGATTGAAGGTACACAACACTCTCCCCGTCTCTTGTCATGAGTAGTCCATGACCGAGAACCACATACCAGATTTTTAACAGGGTTGTTAGCATCAGGGGGGAAAAGTCAATGCCTTGCCCAGATGTAGCTCAATATCGAGGCATCAGAGAAGAATGAGAATACAGCATCCATAAAGTGACCATGTAGTGTGGCAACAGCTTTGATCAAATGTATCATTCCTAAACAAAAGCACATGAACACTTGTAAAGGATTAATTGCATAAAGAAATATATATTGATGACAAGATATAAAAACTGTCATTAGTTGATTGCATCGGACACTGTATTGTGCCCTTATACCCGTGCCTTTACACATGAATCAATTGCGTCTTCTCTTGATACTTCGGGTCCACAGTCAGCACACAGCTTCAGGGCTTTGTGTGAGCAAGCCTCACAAACAAATCGGTTGCACTGCACACAGTTTTCATGGGCCTTGTTTGGTGTGCACCTGCCGAGTTGACATTGTGTCTTCTTTTTACCGAGGGGGAGCTGTGGTGCTTGGGGAAGAGGGAGAGCAGGAACTGCTGCCTTGTAATATCCTGCTTGGCGGCTGTAGCTTCATTCTTGGCGCCCATGTGGTTCTCACGAATCTCACATGCCAGATCCATGATGAAATCTCTCCTGCTGACTGTCTTGTCAAGGCATTGCTTGTTCTGTACAACACGTGCGCGTTGATAGCAGCCATGTCGAGCACGTTGTAGAACATCGCAACAGGCCAGCGACGACGACCTCCTTTTACAGAGTACAGTCTTGCCATCTGGTCGAGTGCATCCACACCAAACTATTAAATAAAGTAAAATATAATAGAAAAGGTTAGAATAATATAGAATAATACTACTAAAAGCAATAACAATAACAGTCATGTAATAAAAGGGGATCATGTTTGGCAGATGGAAAGGCTATCTGTAAATGGCAGAGATCTATATCTTTGTGCGATTGTAGTCTGTCACCGTCTCCGGTATCTTCTTCTGGTCACTGCCAATGGCAACAGTGGGATGCAAACACTTGTATTTCATTTGCATCTGTAAACCGCGAGTGTTGCTTTTACCACTCTCCATCACTGACGTGGGGTACAGCTCCGCTGCTATGTTGTTTTGTGCAGAAGGGGGCTGCTCCCGCCTTTGTTTGTTCACTGTTCCGAGCAGTCTAGTCTTCTTTGCAATCAACTTGTCTGCCAGGGAAATTGATGTGAAGAAGTTGTCCATCGTCACATTTCTGCCTTTGCAGAAACACACGTAAGCAGAGCCTCAGTGCAGTTGTGCACTAGTTTTGATTGGCCGGCTGTGCAGCCTGATTGGCATCTTTTGTTTCCCGCTCATCAACTTGGAGGACAGAGGATTTTTACACTCTACGCGCTGCAGCACTTGGTGGTCCCGTTCTGTGAGCTTGTGTGGTGTATCACTTCGCGACTGAGCTGTTGTTGCTCCTAGACGTTTCCACTTCACAATAACAGCACTTACAGTTGACCAGGGCAGCTCTAGCAGGGCAGAAATTTTACAAACTGACTTGTGGGAAAAGTGTCATCCAGTGCCATGTTGAAAGTCACTGAACTCTTAAGGCCATTCTACTGCCAATGTTTGGATATGGAGATTGCATGGCTGTGTGCTTATACACAGGTCAGCAAAGGGTGTGGCTCAAATAGCCAAATCCACTCATTTGAAGGGGTTTCCACGTGCTTTTGTATATATAGTGTATGAACCACATTAGAGGTCGGCTGAATAGTTAGGGCCGATTTCAAGTTTTCATAACGATCGGAAATTGGTATTTTTGGGCGCTGATTTAAAAAATATATATTTTGTATTTTTTATACCTTTATTTAACTAGGCAAGTCAGTTAAGAACACATTCTTATTTTCAATGACGGCCTAGGAACGGTGGGTTAACTGCCTTGTTCAGGGGCAGAACGACAGATTTTCACCTTGTCAGTTCGGGGGATCCAATCTTGCAACCTTACAGTTAACTAGTCCAATGCTCTAACCACCTGCCTCTCATTGCACTCCACGAGGAGCCTGCCTGTTACGCGAATGCAGTAGAAGCCAAGGTAAGTTGCTAGCTGGCATTAAACTTATCTTATAAAAAACAATCAATCAATCATAATCACTAGTTATAACTACACATGGTTGATGATATTACTAGTTTATCTAGCGTGTCCTGCTTTGCATATAATCGATGCGGTGCGTATCGTTGCTCCAATGTGTACCTAATCAGAAGTATCAATGCCTTTCTTAAAATCAATACATAGAAGTATATATTTTTAAACCTGCATATTTAGCTAAAATAAATTAATGTTAGCAGGCAATATTAACCTGGTGAAATTGTGTCATTTCTCTTGCGTTCATTGCACGCAGAGTCAGGGTATATGCAACAGTTTGGGCAGCCTGGCTCATTGCGAACTAATTTGCCAGAATATTACTTAATTATGACATAACATTGAAGAATATTTACACTTAGGGATGCCACCCATTATATAAAATACAGAACGGTTCCGTATTTCACTCAAATAATAAATGTTTTGTTTTCGAAATGATAGTTTCCGGATTCAACCATATCAATGACCAAAGACTCGTATTTCTGTGTGTTATTATGTTAGAATTAAGTCTATGATTTGATAGAGCAGTCTGACTGAACGATGGTAGGCAGCAGCAGCCTCGTAAGCATTCATTCAAACAGCACTTTCGTGCGTTTTGCCAGCAGCTCTTTGCAAGCACAGCGCTGTTTATGACTTCAAGCCTATCAGCCTAATGGCTGGTGTAACCAATGTGAAAAGGCTAGCTAGTTAGCTGGGTGTGCGCTAATACTGTTTCAAACATCACTCGCTCTGAGACTTGGAGTAGTTATTCCTCTTGCTCTGCAAAGGCCGTGGCTTTTGTGGAGTGATGGGTAACGCTGCTTCGAGTGCGGCTGTTGTCGATGTGTTCCTGGTTCGAGCCCAGGTAGGGGCGAGGAGAGGGACGGAAGCTATACTGTTACTTTGGCAATACTATAGTGCCTATAAAAACATCCAATAGTCAAAGGTATATAAAATACAAATGGTATAGAGAGAAATAGTCCTATAAATACTATATTAACTACAACCTAAAACCTCTTACCTTGGAATATTGAAGTCTCATGTTAAAAGGAACCACCAACTTTCATATGTTCTCATGTTCTGAGCAAGGAACTCAAACGTTAGCTTTTTTACATGGCACATATTGCACTTTTACTTCTCCAACACTTTGTTTTTGCATTATTTAAACCAAATTGAACATGTTTCATTATTTATTTGAGGCTAAATTGATTTTTATTGATGTATTATATTAAGTTCAAATAAGTGTTCATTCAGTATTGTTGTAATTGTCATTATTACAAATACAATTTGTAAAAAAAATCGGCCGATTAATCGGTATCGGCTTTTTTCGTCCTCCAATAATCAGTATCGGTATCTGCGTTGAAAAATCATACTCGGTCGACCTCTAAACCACATATAGTTCATGGTTGAACCTCAAACGCACATGTAAACACGAAGTGTGCAAATGTATGCTAGCATCAGACAATGTTCCAGACTCGACTGACAGCCTCGCTGTTTCAAACATGTAGAATACATTCCAGCTCCGGCTACGCTCCCTCTCCTGCCTTCTTGTCATTATTGTAATCCAAATTTGTGCTGACTGATTAACACAGTGTCAAGTTACTTTCAGTGTGTACCCAGAAAATCTGAAGTCGCCATCCACAAGTAAAAAGTTGTCAGGGGGTGCGGGTGCTGCACACGGTGTACCCAGGTAAAACAACATCAGAATCACTGAAGGGGTTAGACTAATCTCAGCCGGGTGCCCATGTAGCGGGCGTGAGCCAGGTGCCCCACTCTGTCAGACGGTGAAGTCGGCTCAGAACAAAAGTGACGTATTTAAGTATGTGTAGTAATGAGTAGGATTCTATTTTTTCACATGCAAAAGTGATTGCTTTTGATAAAAAGTGATTGCTTTCGCCCGATGACGTGATGGGCCGTAGCCCGGTGTACCCCGGGCCAGATTAATCGAACCCCTTCTCTACTTGCTTAAATTGTGTGCCAAAATAAAATGACATGCTTGCTTAGTTAGCTACATGAATGATTTAGCCTGTTTTCAACAAATCAACTGTTTTAGACTATTGTATTTCAGCCAAGCAAGAGAAGTAAACGTTCAGTACAGAGTGAATTAACCAAATCAGTTTGGAACAAACGCTTCCAGACTGACCATTTACATGGTCTGTCGAAATCAATGTTTTAAGAACAGGGTTCATAGTGTAATGGTTAGAGTTACCACCTGTAGATCTGAAGATTCTGGGTTCCCCGCCCGGAGGATAGATTTTGACTAGTGTTTTGTTTATAGTTTTGACAGCCCCCTCCCAACACACACACACACACACACACCCACACTCAGTTATTTCCATTTATTATGTGGCTCTTAAAAGAGCCTTCGAGTTTGTGAAGTGGCAGGCAAGTGGAAGTGAGTGTGGTGGTGTGTACTACTGCGTGCATCTTGTTAGAATGAAGGAGAGATCAGCTGTCAGACTCTCAAGGAAGAGGTCATTGCCCTCATCCGTGAGATGCACGCCATCCCTACGGTACTGCCCAAAGACACAGAGCTTTTTGTCAGAGTGGTGGATTGTGGGCATGCGCCTGTCATGGAAAAATGGTCCATGTGGAGCTGACAAACTACTTATGCCAATTCAAATGCACGTTGTACAGTGGCTTGCGAAAGTATTCACCCCCGTTAGCATTTTTTCCTATTTTGTTGCCTTACAACCTGGAATTAAAATAGATTTTTGGGGGGGTTGTATCATTTGATTTACACAACATGCCTACCACTTTGAAGATGCAAAATATATTAACTACTCACCCCCTCCAAAGTGAATACTTTGTAGAGACACCTTTGCAGCAATTACAGCTACAAGTATCTTGGGGTATGTCTCTATTAGCTTGGCACATCTAGCCACTAAGATTTTCAACGCAAAACTAGCATTTTAGTTAATTAGCTACTTTTCAACTACTTACTACACTGAACTAAAATATATATGCAACATGTAAGGTGTTGGCCCCATGTTTCATGAGTTTTACTGATGTCAACATTATGAACAGAGTGCCCCATGGTGGTTGTGGGGCTATGGTATGTGCAGTCATGAGCTATGGACAAGGAACTCAATTGCATTTTATTGATTGGCAATTTGAATGCACAAAAATAGCATGATGAGATCCTGAGGCCCGTTGTAAAGCCCTTTTTTTTTTAATGTAACCAACAAATGCGTATCTGTATTCCCAGTGATGTGAAATCCATAGATTAGGGCCTAATGAAGTTATTTACATTGAAGGATTTCCTCATATTAACTGTAACTGTAACAGAGGGTAGTGTGTACGGCTCAGTACATCACTGGGGCTAAGCTGCCTGCCATCCAGGACCTCTACACCAGGCGGTGTCAGATGAAGGCCCTAAAAATGGTCAAAGACCCCAGCCACCCCAGTCATAGACTGTTCTCTCTATTACCGCATGGCAAGCGGTACCAGAGTGCCAAGTCTAGGACAAAAAGGCTTCTCAATAGTTTTTACTCCCAAGCCATAAGACTCCTGAACAGGTAATCAAATGCTACAAGGACTATTTGCATTGTATGCCCCTCCCCCCCAAACCCTCTTTTACGCTGCTGCTATTCTCTGTTTATCATATATGCATAGTCACTTTAACCATATCTACATGTACATACTACCTCAATCAGCCCGACTAACCGGTGCCTGTATATAGCCTCGCTATTGTTATAGCCTCGCCACTGTCTTTTTTACTGTTGTTTTTATTTCTTTACTTATCTATTGTTGACCTAATACCTTTTTTTACATAAAAATTGCACTCTTGGTTATAGCCTGCAAGTAAGCATTTCACTGTAAGGTCTACATCTGTTGTATTCAGCGCATGTGACAAAGAAACTTTGATTTAATTTGAACTCAGTCAAATCTTTGAAATTATTGCATGTTGTGCTAATATCTTTGTTCAGTATACTTTTTTAGCTACTTTCCAACTATTTAGCATGTTAGCTAACCCTTCCCCTAACCCTAACCTTGAGCCTTGTAGCTAACCCTTCCCCTAACACTATACCTTAACCCTTTAACCTAACACCTAACCTTTACCCTAACCCCTAGCCTAGCTATTGTTAGCCAGCTAGCTAACGTTAGCATTAGCTTCCTAGCTCCTGTCAAATGTGAGCCATAATACATTTGAATTTGTAACATATATGGTTAACAAAGTCGTAACATGTATGTTTTGCAAATTCATAATATATCATACAAATTGTAATTCATAACATATCATATGAAATGGATGATGGAGATCCACAAACCATACAAAACGTGACATATCATACTAAATTGAGTGTCCCGCATTTACATGCAGAATAATATGGAATAATCTGAGACTAGGTTGCAGCACACATGGTATGTCGCACACTATCAATACTTAAATTGTATGCTCTGTTCCGCATCTGTGAGTTCTCCCACCTGTTTTCATATTTATACTGCCATTTATAAATGAGGATGGGTGCTCTTTTGCTGGAGTTAGACAGCTGTTTTCAGCATTACTTAGGATATTTGTAGCTTAAGTTTTTTAGAGCAACTATTTTCCTTAAGAGTTGTGTACTTGTTCTGTATACAGGTGTTTCTCAGCAGTTTGTCATTTGTCACATTGTTTGTATCAGGAGTTATCAAAATTGCTCTTGACGAGCCACGAGCTTGGCACGTCTAGCCACTGGGATTTTTGCCCTTTCTTCAAGGCAAAACTGCTCAAGCTCCTTCAAGTTGAATGGGTTCCGCTGGTGTACAGCAATCTTCAAGTCAAAACACAGATTCTCAATTGGATTGAGGTTTGGACTCTGACTAGACCTTTCCAAGACATTTAAATGTTTCCCCTTAAACCACTCGAGTGTTGCTTTAGCAGTATACTTAGGGTCATTGTCCAGCTGGAAGGTGAACCTCCGTCCCAGTCTCAAATCTCTTGAAGACTGAAACAGTTTCCCTCAAGAATTTCCCAGTATTTAGTGACATCCATCATTCCTTCAATTCTGACCAGTTTCCCAGTCCCTGCCGATGAAAAACATCCCCACAGCATGATGCTGCCACCACCATGCTTCACTTTGGGAATGGTGTTCTCAGGGTGATGAGAGGTGATGGGTTTGCACCAGACGTAGCATTTTCCTTCATGGCTAAAACACAACATTTTAGTTTCATCTGACCAGAGTACCTTCTTCCATATGTTTGGGGAGTCTCCCATATGCCTTTTGGCCAACACCGAACATGTTTGCTTATTTTTTTCTTTAAGCAATGACTTTTTTTCTGGCCACTCTTCCGTAAAACCCAGCTCTGTGGAGTGTACAGCTTAAAGTGGTCCAATGGACAGATACTCCAATCTCCCTGTGGAGCTTCTGAAGGTAATTGGTTGCACCAGATCTTATTTAGGGGCTTCATAGCAAAGGGGGTGAATACATATGCACGCATCACTTTTCAGTTTGTTATTTAATTTATTTTTTGAAACAAGTTATTTTTTTCATTTCACTTCACCAATTTGGACTATTTTGTGTATGTCCTTTGCATGAAATCCCCCAAAATATCCATTTAAATTACAGGTTGTAATGCAACAAAATAGGAAAAATGCCAAGGGGATGATTACTTTTGCAAGGCGCTGTAAATCAGGAATGCTGACAGGCTGTATCTATGTGAGCTACTTTGTCCAAAATGCCACCACCTGTTGGGTACCTACTGACCAAAAAAAAAAAATTTTTTAAATGACATTTATTGCTAAAAAAAAAGGTTTAGGATCAGGCATGCATCACAAAATAGCTTAATCAAGCCTGATGGTCTTGTAAGTATAAAAAGTTGCTTTCATTTAAATTTTAAAAAGCATGAAAACGTTGTATAATTGGATAACGTCTTACTGTGGTGTGTGAACATTCCACTACTTTTGTATGCGGTACAAATCACATTATTCTGGGAGCACCTCCTCTAAGAGTATGCATTAGGCTGTTTGAGAAGTGTGAATCCTAAGCAACCTGACTACACATAGTTTGAAGTAAAATACCAACATAGCTACTGTAGTAGGTCAAAGCTGTGTACTGGGACACCTTGCTAAAGCATGGTTGGAATAGGCATTGTGGTGCTTTCTTTTTTTCTTTTTCGGCTTCAGAACAATGCGTACTTCTCACTTAAAACAGCTTTTTGTTTTTAATAAACAGCACTTTGACTATACACAGCACAGTGGCTGCTGAACGACAGAGGGCATCCCCAGTGTGTGGCGGAAGAAAGGCAAGGTGTGGCTGCCAGGGAAGAAATGTGCCTGCCTGTCTTCTGGGAAACTTTATTGAACCCCACATCATCAGCTCTCATCTCAGCTACAGTGCCATTACTCTTTATTCTGGCCAGCACAGCAGTACTAGCCCAACATCAGCACTAGCCCAACATCAGCACTAGCCCCGGCTGCAGTCCCAGCCCCAGCCCCATACCTAGCCTCGGCTGCAGTCCCATCCCCAGCCCCAGCCCCGGCTGCAGTCCCAGCCCCGGCTGCAGTCCCAGCCCTAGTCCCGGCTGCAGTCCCAGCCCCGGCTGCAGTCCCAGTCCCAGCCCTGGCTGCAGTCCCAGCCCCGGCTACAGTCCCAGCCCTGGCTGCAGTCCCAGCCCCGGCTACAGTCCCAGTCCCAGCCCTGGCTGCAGTCCCAGCCCCAGCTGCAGTCCCAGCCTTAGCCCCGGCTACAGTCTCAGCCCCAGCTGCAGTCCCAGCCTTAGCCCCGGCTACAGTCCCAGCCCCAGCTGCAGTCCCAGCCCTGGCTACAGTCCCAGTCCCAGCCCCAGCATTAGCCCCGGCTACAGTCCCATCCCTGGCTGCAGTCCCAGCCCTAGCCCCGGCTACAGTCCCAGCCCCAGCATTAACCCCAGCTACAGTCCCAGTCCCAGCCCTGGCTGCAGTCCCAGCCCCAGCTGCAGTCCCAGCCCTAGCCCCGGCTACAGTCCCAGCCCTAGCCCTGGCTACAGTCCCAGCTCCAGCATTAGCCCCAGCTGCAGTCCCAGCCCTGGCTGCAGTTCCAGCCCCATCTGCAGTCCCAGCCCTAGCCCCGGCTACAGTCCCAGCCCTAGCCCCGGCTACAGTCCCAGCCCTAGCCTCAGTACCAGCCACAGCCTGACTATGGTATTCAGGGATTGAGTGTAATTATTCCCTTTACTGTGTGGCTCAGCTTTATTTATCTTAGTCTTGACAGAACAGAGCGTCCTGCCTCACAGTCACACCACTGGAGTATGAAGGAGCTGCTCCCCTCTTAAATGGATTATGGCCTTGATGGAAGCTACCAGGGCTGGTGAGGTGCGAGTGAGAGGCGTGTGACTGATGGAATTAACCATCACAGTGGGAAGTACGGGGGGTGTTCGGGGGTGGTGTAGAGGAGGATGACTGATTGGAGAAACCATTGCCGGGAGGTATAGAATAAGGAAATGTGATTGATAATGCAAACTCATGCGTCAGGGTATAGGAAATGTGGATGTGAGTGATGGAATGAACCATCGCTGAAGGGGAAGGAAGGAGCAGGAGTAAGTGTTGCCATTGTTGGTGAGGGTAAGGACTATGTGTAGGACTGTTAGGGGTGTTGGCAGGGGAGCCAATCGTTGCTCTGTGGGCTGGGGGGGAGATTGGTATGCAGGGCTTTGATTAGCTGAGGGAAGGAAGGCCAGTGCACTGCTTTGATGGATAACAGCCATGTATGACGCCAGGGCACAGTCAGAGTGATGATTTAGACTGCCTAGAGAGGATGGATGGAAACTCAGGTGCTGCTCTGTTTTGTTAGACACACCAGCCTCCCTTAAAGAAAGCATTTATTGCAATACACCAAGTCTTGTCATACAGCTTATCTCTGAATATAGACAGAATGTATTAAAACATCCTTATCATTCTCCTTGTTTCGCTGCAGGGTTTACTCAATTCCCTAATATGCTCATCCTGGGGGCAGGAATACGAGCTCATGAGAAAGCATTCAGCTTATACTCATAGAATAGATGATGAGTCAGGTGTCTCTAGACCTATGTCTATTACCCTTTAACAGCCCCATGGTGACCTGCCTGGCCACAGAGAGACCTGAGAGAAGGGATTGGATGCAGAGAGACAGAGTATATCTGAGTCTCAGTCTATTTCTCTTTTTACGACCCTCCTGTCACGTGTTGCTCTGCTGCTGGTGTCTGCAGTTCTCTGGTTGGGTTGGGTCCGTCCATCAGCGGCCAGGGACCAGGGGTGGAATAGCCCTCTCCTGCAATCAATGACCAAAAGTGCCCTCTTTGGCCACATGGGTGGAATGTTACAAATATTTTTCATAATTTCATAATTTGTAAAGATGAATTATTTTTTAATAACGAAAATCCGGTTTCAAACAGTTTTGTTATATGTGACCGACGGCCAGGATACGGTCTTATGTAGCAAAATTCGAAATTGTGTTTTTTACATTGGATAAAGGTAGAGCCTCAGAGCTAGGAAATGGTACAGTATATCTTACACTGCAGTTGAGGAACAATGGGAAAGTAATTTTGCCTTGAAAGTTGATAAACCCCACCTTTTGAGAATATGGCCCTTGAATAGTTTTGGTACACCTACTGGAAAGCTCTTCTCTGTCTACACCCATTCAGCATCGTTCACACAGTCTTAATCTTTTCCCCCACCCATCTCTTTAAGGAGTAAAATGTGAGGCCATGTGCTAAACATAGTGAGTAGTTTAGTAAACATCCGAAGATTAAAGACTAAAAGTGGTAAAAGTAGTAGCCTACAATAATGAAAAACTCCAGGTAAAAATATACTCTATCCAGTCCTTGGCCTATATCCTAATCTGACTTTTGTGCAAGTCATGTTGTTATTCACATAACCATCTCTGGTAAACACGCACTATATCAAATAAAATCTATGTTTATTTGTCACATGCACAGGATACAGAAGGTCTAGACACATGTTCATGAAATACAAAAGATGGCCATAATCACTCCCAGACACACCTGGCTAACTTGATGGGTCGTATAATCATCTGGCGAAGTGGAGTCTTTTGTTTAGACATGTAGCTAGCTACATTGCCTTGCGAAAGTATTCGGCCCCCTTGAACTTTGCAACCTTTTGCCACATTTCAGGCTTCAAACATAAAGATATAAAACTGTATTTTTTTGTGAAGAATCAACAACAAGTGGGACACAATCATGAAGTGGAACGACATTTATTGGATATTTCAAATTTTTTTAACAAATCAAAAACAGAAAAATTGGGAGTGCAAAATTATTCAGCCCCTTTACTTTCAGTGCAGCAAACTCTCTCCAGAAGTTCAGTGAGGATCTCTGAATGATCCAATGTTGACCTAAATGACTAATGATGATAAATACAATCCACTTGTGTGTAATCAAGTCTCCGTATAAATGCACCTGCACTGTGATAGTCTCAGAGGTCCGTTAAAAGCGCAGAGAGCATCATGAAGAACAAGGAACACACCAGGCAGGTCCGAGATACTGTTGTGAAGAAGTTTAAAGCCGGATTTGGATGCAAAAAGATTTTCCAAGCTTTAAACATCCCAAGGAGCACTGTGCAAGCGATAATATTGAAATGGAAGGAGTATCAGACCACTGCAAATCTACCAAGACCTGGCCGTCCCTCTAAACCTTCAGCTCATACAAGGAGAAGACTGATCAGAGATGCAGCCAAGAGGCCCATGATCACTCTGGATGAACTGCAGAGATCTACAGCTGAGGTGGGAGACTCTGTCCATAGGACAACAATCAGTCGTATATTGCACAAATCTGGCCTTTATGGAAGAGTGGCAAGAAGAAAGCCATTTCTTAAAGATATCCATAAAATGTGTTGTTTAAAGTTTGCCACAAGCCACCTGGGAGACACACCAAACATGTGGAAGAAGGTGCTCTGGTCAGATGAAACCAAAATTGAACTTTTTGGCAACAATGCAAAACGTTATGTTTGGCGTAAAAGCAACACAGCTCATCACCCTGATCACACCATCCCCACTGTCAAACATGATGGTGGCAGCATCATGGTTTGGGCCTGCTTTTCTTCAGCAGGGACAGGGAAGATGGTTAAAATTGATGGGAAGATGGATGGAGCCAAATACAGGACCATTCTGGAAGAAACCCTGATGGAGTCTGCAAAAGACCTGAGACTGGGACGGAGATTTGTCTTCCAACAAGACAATGATCCAAAACATAAAGCAAAATCTACAATGGAATGGTTCAAAAATAAACATATCCAGGTGTTAGAATGGCCAAGTCAAAGTCCAGACCTGAATCCAATCGAGAATCTGTGGAAAGAACTGAAAACTGCTGTTCACAAATGCTCTCCATCCAACCTCACTGAGCTCGAGCTGTTTTGCAAGGAGGAATGGGAAAAATAATTCAGTCTCTCGATGTGCAAAACTGATAGAGACATACCCCAAGCGACTTACAGCTGTAATCGCAGCAAAAGGTGGCGCTACAAAGTATTAACTTAAGGGGGCTGAATAATTTTGCACGCCCAATTTTTCAGTTTTTGATTTGTTAAAAAAGTTTGAAATATCCAATAAATGTCGTTCCACTTCATGATTCTGTCCCACTTGTTGTTGATTCTTCACAAAAAAATACAGTTTTATATCTTTATGATTGGAGCCTGAAATGTGGCAAAAGGTCGCAAAGTTCAAGGGGGCCGAATACTTTCGCAAGGCACTGTAGCTAGCTAAACATTGAACCAGCATAATCCCAACACATTGTACTCCCAATACAAACATTGTCATAGCTGTAGTATGAATCTCCAGGTAGCTAAAGCTAACCAACTACATTAGGCTATAACTGGCAATGAAAATGGTATTCTGATTCGAATAATTGTACTACGCAGATCATAGATGTAATGTTAGCTAACGAGCCAGCAAGCTAACGTCCGCTAGCTAGCTAACATTCCACTTTAACTTGCAATAAAAAAGACTTTCTGACAAAATTAGAAACTTATAATACCTGAAAATGTAGCTAGACTCTTACCCGCATATATGATTGAACACTTCACGGCAGACTGGAACCATTTATCTCAGTTTTGCTTGTAGCTAAATCTTGTTTGGCCAGCTTTGTGTCAAATCACTTCTGTTCACACTGACCGTGGCATGTGCAGAAAGTAGCCCATTACTTTTGTCTGTCTGTCGATAGCACCCGCTAAATGTTGTTGAGAAATGTAGCAAAACTTTTGTAGTTCTCAATGGCTAGCATTATATCTTTCAAAAATAGTGCAGTAGAAAGAACTATGAACACATACTGAGCAGCTCACGTTATAGACAGAAGCATGATACATGGCAATCCAAACTCTGTCCAGCCCATCTAATATGTCAGCCAATCAAATCAAATCAAACTTTATTTGTCACATGCATCGAATACAACAAGTGTAGACCTTACCGTGAAATGACTTCTTACAAGCCATTAACCAACAGTGCAGTTCAAGGGCTGTATATAAAAGTTCAAGAAGAGTATATCAAATATTTACCAACTAAAGTAAAACATATATTTTTTAAATAAAAAGTATCTCAATAACATAACAATAATGAGGCTATGTACAGGGGGTACCGGTACTGAGCCAGTGTTTGGGGGTACAGGTTATTCAAGTAATTTGTACATGTAGGTAGGGGTGAAGTAACTATGCATAGATAATAAACAGCGAGTAACAGCAGTGTACAAAAGAAATGGAGGGGAGGGGGGGTTCAATGTAATAGTCCGGGGGCCATTTGATTAATTGTTCAGCAATCTTATGGCTTGGGGGTAGAAGCTGTTAAGGAGCCTTTTGGTCCTAGCCTTGGCGCTCCGGTAACCTTTGCCGTGCGGTAGCAGAGAAAACAGTCTATAGCTTGGGTGACTGGAGTCTCTGACAATTTTATGGGCTTTCCTCTGACACGCCTATTATATAGGTCCTGGATGGCAGGAAGCTTGGCCCCAATGATGTACTGGGCCGTACGCACGAGCAGTTGCCATACCAGGAGGTGATGCAACCGGTCGGGATGCTCTCGATGAGGATCTGGGGACCCAAGCCAAATCTTTTCAGTCTCCTGAGGGAGAAAAGGTTTTGTCATGCCCTCTTCACGTCTGTCTTGGTGTGTTTGGACCATGATAGTTTGTTGGTGATGTAGACACCAAGGAACTTGAAATTCTCGACCCGCTCCACTACAGCCCCGTTGATGTTAATTGGGGCCTGTTCGGCCCGCCTTTTCCTGGAGTCCACGATCAGCTCCTTTCTCTTGCTCACATTGAGGGAGAGGTTGTTGTCCTGGCACCACACTGCCAGTTCTCTGACCTCCTCCCTATAGGCTGTCTCATCGTTGTCGGTGATCAGGCCTACCACTGTTGTGTCGTCAGCAAACTTAGTTATGGTGGAGTCGTGTTCGGGCCACGCAGTTGTGGGAGAACAGGGAGTACATGAGGGGACTAAGTACACACCCCTGAGGGGCCCCAGTGTTGAGGATCAGCGTGGCAGACGTGTTGTTGCCTACCCTTACCACTTGTGGCAGCCCGTCAGGAAGTCCAGGATCCAGTTGCAGAGGGAGGTGTTTAGTCCCAAAGGGCCTTAGCTTAGTGATGAGCTTGGTGGGTACTATGGTGTTGAACACTGAGCTGTATTCAATGAACAGCAATCTCACATAGGTGTTCCTTTTGTCCAGGTGGGAAAGGGCAGTGTGGAGTGCGATTGAGATTGTGTCATCTGTAGATCTGTTGGGGCGGTATGCACATTGAAATGGGTCTAGGGTATCTGGGAGGATGCTGTTGATGTGAGCCATGACCAGCCGTTTAAAGCCCTTCATGACTACCGACGTGAGTGCTACGGGCCGGTAATCATTTAGGCAGGTTACCTTCACTTCCTTGGGAACAGGGACTATGGTGGTCTGCTTGAAACATGTAGGTATTACAGACTCAGTCAGGCAGAGGTTGCAAATGTCAGTGAAGACACTTGCCAGTTGGTCCACGCATGCTTTGAGTACACGTCCTGGTAATCCATCTGACCTTGCGCCTTTGTGAATGTTGACCTGTTTAAAGGTCTTGCTCACATCGGCTACCGAGAGCATTATCACACAGTCATCCAGAACAGCTGGTGACCTCGTACATGCTTCAGTGTTGCTTGCCTCGAAGTGAGCATAAAAGGCATTTAGCTCATCTGGTAGGCTCACGTCACTTGACAGCTCGGGTCTGGGTTTCCCTTTGCAGTCCGTAATAGTTTTCAACACCTGCCACATCTGACGGGCGTCAGAGCTGGTGTAGTAGGGTTAATTCTTAATCCTGTATTGATGCTTTGCTTGTTTGATGGTTTGTCTGAGGGTATAGCGGGATTTCTTATGGATTAGTGTCCCGCTCCTTGAAAGCGGCAGTTCTAGCCTGGCTTCTGGTTGGAATATGTATGTACGGTCACTGTGGGGATGATGTCATCAATGCACTTATTGATGATGCTGATGACTGAGGTGGTATACTCCTCAATGCCATTGGATGAATCCCGGAACATATTCCTGTCTGTGTTAGCAAAACAGTCCTGTAGTGTAGCATCCATGTCATCTGACCACTTCCGTATTGAGCCAGTCACTGGTACTTCCTGCTTTAGTTTTTGCTAGTAAGCAGGAATTAGTAGGATAGAATTATGGTTAGATTTGCCAAATGGAGGGCGAGGGAGAGCTTTGTACACATCTCTGTGTGTGGAGTAAATGTGGTCTAGAGTTTTTTTCCTCTGGTTGCACATGTGACATGCTGATAAACATTTGGGAAAACTGATTGAAGTTTACCTGCATTAAAGTCCCCGGCCACTAGGATCGCCGCTTCTGGATGAGCATTTTCTTGTTTGCTTATGGCCTTATAGAGTTGGTTGAGTGCGTTCTTAGTGCCAGCATTGGTTTGTGGTGGTAAATCGTGACTAGCGGGAAGATTCCTGTCTTTTCCGTTGCTAAACAAACTAGGCTCATAATTTAACAATTATATTCGTATTTACAGATGGAAGACAAGTTTGTTATTAAGGCACATGAAATTTGACATGTTCCAGAAGGCATTTCTGCCCAAAAACGTACTTCGATTTTTTAAAAATTATTCAAATGCCTCTTCTGTGAAGTAGTGACGTGCGACATACACCTAGTTTCCTGAAATGAGTCACATATTTCAGTCTTCTGTGATGTACAGTTCCAGTCAAAAGTTTGGACACACCTACTCATTCAAGGGTTGTTCTTTATTTATACTATTTTATTAATTGTAGAATAATAGTGAAGACATCAAATCTATTAAATAACACATATGGAATCATGTATTAACCACAAAAGTGTTAAACATATCAAAATATATTTTATATTTGAGATTCTTCAAAGTAGCTACCCTTTGCCTTGATGCAGCTTGGCACACTCTTGGCATCTTGGTTGTGTACAAACATTTGACTGGTACTGTATATAAAGTGTAATATTGAGATGAAAACTCAAAATGTAATACATTTCAACTCTATATCTGACATGGTACAGGTGTCTTATTTTTTTAAGCCCATAACAATGTGTGTGAGGTGTATACATTTGTTTTTAAGTAGATTTGTTTAAGACTACAAAGAATCACTCTGGGTGGCACTGATTTAGCCCATTGCAGTAAAACTTTCATCTTTCTGCTAAATGGCAGCGGGAAGCAGTCTGGAGTCATCCTGGAGTCAGTAGATGCCCCCATCCCAGGTGGACATTAGTAAGCCAACACTCAGTCGCCAGCCGGAAATAAAAACCAGGCGTAATATAGAAAACGCCTCAATCTGCCTATGGTCAGTCAGGTCTGTTTTATCTCTGTGTGCGTAGGCTCTGGTCAGTAGTCTGCAGACCACATGGGTCTGACCTGATGCCACTTCTACAGACCTCATGCCACTGCAATCATACGCTCCTCTTCCTTCTCTACCTCTACTCTGTTAGCAGAGAGTGCTACTGCAGCCCAGGATGGGCAAGGCGAGAGAGGAGTCTGTGATTATGATTGATGGATGAATTCAGCGACTGTATGTGTGTGTGATGAAATATTTTGGTCAACGGTGTAACATCCTGTATTCTCCAGTAATTTTGTTGGGCTGACTTTGGAGTTTTTGCCCACGTCCCGCCCCTCTGGAAACTTATTTCTCAAATCTAAGGATCCAAATCACGTGTTATTTTACACACACATTCACGTTTCTCTCTTTAGTCACTCTCTTCTGAACCCTCAGTGAATTTCATCGATATGATGATGTATTCTATGTCTCTACCTCATATTTCTGAACAGCTGCGATTTGAACGAACGTTCCAGAAATATACACTCTGTTCAAATGTTTGGGGTCACTTAGAAATGTCCTTGTTTTTGAAAGAAAAGCACATTTTTTGTCCATTAAAATAACATAAAATTGATCAGAAATACAGTGTAGACATTGTTAATGTTGTAAATGACTATTGTAGCGGGAAATGGCTGATTTTTAACGGAACATCTGCACTGGTGTACAGAGGCCCATTATCAGCAACCATCACTCCTGTGTTCCAATGGCACGTTGTGTTAGCTAATCCAAGTTTATCATTTTAAAAGGCTGATTGATTATTATAAAAACATTTTGCAATGATGTTAGCACAGCTGAAAACTGTTGTTCTGATTAAAGAAGCCTTCTTTAGACTAGTTGAGTATCTGGAGCATCAGCATTTGTGTGTTCGATTACAGGCTCAAAATGTCCAGAAACAAAGAACTTTCTTCTGAAACTTGTCAGTGTATTCTTGTTCTGAGAAATTAAGGCTATTCCATGAGAGAAATTGCCAAGAAACTGAAGATCCCGTGCAACGCTGTGTACTACTCCCTTCACAGTACAGCGCAAACTGGCCCTAACCAGAATAGAAAGAGGAGTGGGAGGCTCCGGTGCACAACTGAGCAAGAGGACATGTACATTAAAGTTAGTTTGAGAAACAGTCATCTCAAAAGTCCTCAACTGGCAGCTTCATTAATTAGTATCCGCAAACACCAGTCTCAACGTCAACAGTGAAGAGGCGACTCCGGGATGCTGGCCTTCTAGGCAGAGTTGCAAAGAAAAAGCCATATCTCAGACTGGCCAATAAAATGAAAAGATTAAGATGGGCAAAATAACACAGACACTGGACAGAGGAAGATTGGAAACAAGTTTGAATGTTTGGATCACAAAGAAGAACATTCGTGAGACACAGAAAAAATGAAAAGATGCTGGAGGAGTGCTTGATGCCATCTGCCAAACATAGTGTAGGCAATATGATGGTCTAGGGGTGCTTTAGTGTTGGTAAAGTGGGAGATTTGTACAGGGTAAAAGGGATCTTGAAGAAGGAAGTATATCACTCTATTTTGCAATGCCATGCCATTACCCAATGGATGGCGCTTAATCCTCCTACAACAGGACAATGACCCAAAGCACAGCTCCAAAGTATGCAAGAAGTATTTAGGGAACAAGCAGTCCGCTGGTATTCTGTATATAATGGAGAGGCCAGCACAGCTCCCGGATCTCAACCCTATTGAGCTATTGTGGGAGCAGCTAGACCTTATGTACGTAAGAAGTACTTATCAAGTCAATCCAACTCGTGGGGGGTGCTAGATTGCAAAAGGTCTGCAAGTCTGTAATAGCTGCAAATGGAGGATACTTTGACGAAAGCAAAGTTTTATTATTTCAATTAAAAATCATTATTTATAACCTTGTCAACATCTTGAATATATTTCCTATTCATTTTGCAACTCATTTCATGTATGTTTTCATGGAAAACAAGGGCATTTCTAAGTGACCCCAAACTTTTGAACGGTAGTGTATATGAAGGCTACAACCTTCTCGGATATTGGGAAAACTGATTGAAGTTTACGGATATTGACGTAGCACAAGCACGCACAGTTTTCATCGGGGCAAAACAAGTAGCGTTTTTTGTTGTTGTGATGATGTAATCTTTATAGGTATGCTGCCTTATAGTCAGGATTCCAATTATTGCAATGACGATGAGAAAATAAAATGTAATCACTATTGACTTCCTGTCTGTCTTGCACATCTTACTGTTGACCTAAGTGTTTCATCACACACACACAGTCGCAGAATTCATATTCAGCTGAAAGGAGGTAGGTTAGTGGATCCCGCATGTGCAGAAATCTCCGTATTTTTAGCAACAGCAAGTTGGGTTCCAGAGAATCCTGAACCGCAGCTGAGGGGTTGTGCTTTGTGTACAGAGAATATAAAGCTGGGATATGCAAGAGAATCATGCTGCGAGTGGAAAACCCCTTAACTCTATCAGCTCAGGTTTACTGCAGGTAGAGACGCAACACACACACACACACACACACACACACCCACACACACACACATTCACACATCTCCACGGCCCTCTCACTGGGTGAATGCCAGATGTCCCTTATCTCCCCCTACTTCTCCGTGTTTAGAATGCGGTGGGCAGACGTACGGAGCTGATCTCACTGTGTTCCTTTCAAGTGTTTAAATCCTGTACCTCGCATCGAATGCCCTACCCCAGGGTACACTTCTACTCATTTTCACAGTTGTCGGCTGGAAGAATATCCTAATTGAATTTAGCCTGTTTAGGAAAGCAGAGGCTTCTCTCTGGGCAAGTTTAGAAAGCACAAGAGAGGGGTGACCAGTCAGCTTTGGTCAATGATATACACTAGCTCTTTCCTATTAGAGTTTAGTTACATATGGTATGCTAATCACAGAGCAGAATAACTCCCTGGAATAACCCAAGGGCACAGGCTCATTCAGCAGAACTCTGCATTTAGTTCCCCCATTAGCTTCTACAATGTCAGACTCTCTGTTTGTCTCTCAGAAGGTCAACATGCTCTTGAGTGACACTGTTTGTTCATAATAAAACAATTAAACGTTGCTTCACTAGCGTATGTATTTTTACCTCATAAAAGACCATGATTGATTTGGCAGCATGCTTTTGTTGATATGCAAATGAATCAAAACTTGCATTGACAAACCCACGAAAAACAAGAGCACGTCTATGTATTCCATCTGTGTTGTTATAGTGGCTTCTCCTAACATGCAGTCTTAGTGATGAAAGCTTTCCGTGTTAGTGACAGATCTGAATCAATAATCGCTACCTCTAGGTTCCTAATCATAGTCCTGTAACCTTGTCCTGTACCTGTCCTACTCACACTGAGCCCTGACACAACTGACTGGTTGGCTTGGACAGGCCTGTTGGATAACCCAGCACTGTAGAACAATGGCTGGTAGGAAGGAACTGCCCCTGCCAACCGTCACTCAACTGTTGGTCTCATTGGGGAGGAAGTGACCACTGACCACTCCTTTGTGTTGGTGCATATCCATCTCCCCATGTAGGGTCTGACCCTTCAGCTGGGGTCCAGGACAGCACCTCCAAGGCCCATCCCCATCCCCAGGCAGACTACCACAATAGAGAGCACATACAGATCCATGGATGGTGACATTTCCGTGGTTCCACACCAACCTAGAGGAACCTGGTCCACCTGGACCCCAGCAGGAGTCTATACTGACATTTTCAGGCCTGCTACATTGCCAACCTGCATGTCATTGCCTTTTGATGCCTCCTCCTCCTCCATTGTGCATTTGTCTGTGTAGCAGACAGCCGTTGGCAGGCTGATGGCACTGCTATTTGAGACTGTCTCAGAGAGAGAGAGAAGGGGGCCTTTCGTCACCCTGACCGCTGGGGAGGCCGTCAGCTGTGGTTTTGTTTGCTGGTCTTTATCAGCCCAGTGCAGTGAGTGATGAGTGTCTAGTCTGTTGGAGCCCGTCCAGCCTGCCATGCCATGCAGGGTGTGGTGTGGACATCAACAGGAGCTGTCTCTCTGTCATGGCCACCAGGGCCCTGGGTTTCTGACTCCAACATCAGCCCACATACCCTTCACGGTCTTTACTCTCTCTCTTTCTCTTTCTCTGTCTCTCTCTGGGTTCTCTCTTTCTTTCTCTCTCTCTCTCTCTCTCTCTCTCTTTTTCTCTCTGTCTCTCTCTGATTTCTCTATTTCTCTCTCTCACTCTCTCTCTCTCTCTGTGTATGTCTGTCTTTCCCTCTCTGTCTCTCTCTGATTTATCTATTTCTCTCTCTCTCTCACTCTCTCTCTCTCGCTTTATGTCTGTCTTTCCCTCTCTGTCTCTCTCTCTCTCTCTCTCTCTCTCTGGAGTTTATGTACAGAGGGACTAAACAGAAGGGTCACTCTGTATGAAAGCCTGGAGGCCCAGTATTGAGTATCATACATCATGTGGGGGGAATACAAACTATGATATACTCCATGCATTCCATTCCTCACACCTTGGTTCAATGATCAAACCTCTCAGCACCCCAATGTAGTGGTAAATAAGTCTAGCAACAGTGGCAGACATAATGCAATGCTAAACTATTTTAAAAGTTGTCAGGTTTGACTTTATGATTACAGTGCAGTGGTATGCTGTGCAGAGTGTGAGAGCAGGATCCAGTAATTCAATTCAAGGTTAGAATAGTCACACATGGGGTGCAGGGTTTGGCTCCCTGGTTCTAATAAGTGTTTTGTGCTAGCTAGTTCAATTACCGCTGTAAATCTATTTTAACATGGATTAACTCAGCAGACAGCTCATCCCACAGCCTTTGTTGTACAGCTTTGAAATGTAGAGATATAGGGCACAGGGAAGGTGGAAAAAATATAATTTGTGTGTGTGTGATAGATTTCTCTTTTCCATTCCACATGTACATTGGCAGTCCCACATTGGTAGATGAGGTTGAGCCTTAACCGTAGGTTTGAAATTGGTCCAGTTGGTCTCTTCGACTCATAACCCCATTTAAATGCATTAAAGCTGAGAAGTGGGTCATATATCACAGGCCTGACATGTGGAGCTGTGACAGCCCTGGACCCGGGCAGGGTGGGAGAAGAGATGACAAATCAAATCAAACTTTATTTGTCACATGCACCGAATACAACAAGTGTAGACCTTACCGTGAAATGCTTACTTACAAGCCCTTAACTAACAGTTCAAGAAGAGTTAAAAAAATTTTTTACCAAATAAACTAAAGTAAAAAATAAAAATAATTGTAAAAAGTAACACAATAACATAACAAAAACGAGGCTATATACAGGGGGTACCGGTACCGAGTCATTGTGCAGGGGTGCAGGTTAGTTTAGGTAATTTGTACATGTAGGTAGGGGTGAAGTGACTATGCATAGATAATAAACAAGTAGCAGCAGTGTACAAAACAAATGGGGGGGGGGTCAATGTAATGGTCAATTTATTAATTGTTCAGCAGTCTTATGGCTTGGGGGTAGAAGCTGTTAAGGAGCCTTTTGGTCCTAGACTTGGCGCTCTTGTACTGCTTGCCATGCGGTAGCAGAGAAAACAGTCTATGACTTAGGTGACTGGAGTCTCTGAATTATGGTCAGATTTGCCAAATGGAGGGCGGGGGAGAGCTTTGTACGCATCTCTGTGAATGGAGTAAATGTGGTCTAGAGTTTTTTTCCCTCTGGTTGCACAAGTGACATGCTGGTAAAAATTTGGTAAAACTGATTTAAGTTTGCCTGCATTAAAGTCCCCGGCCACTAGGAGTGCCGCTTCTGGATGAGCATTTTCTTGTTTGCTTATTGCCTATAGAGTTGGTTGAGTGCGGTCTTAGTTCCAGAATCGGTATGTGGTGGTAAATAGACGGCTAAGAATAATATAGATCAGAACTCTCTTGGTAGATAGTGTGGTCTACAGCTTATCATAAGGTACTCTACCTCAGGCGAGCAATACCTTGATACTTCTTTAATATTAGACATTGCACACCACCTGCTATTGACAAAAGGACACACACCAACACCCCTCATCTTACCAGACGGAGCTTCTCTGTTCTGCTGGTGCATGGAAAATCCGTGTCGTCTTTCAGCCACGACTCAGTGAACCATAAAATAGTACAACTCTTAAAGTCACGTTGGTAGCATAATCGTAATCGTAGGTCATCAATTTTATTTTCCAATGATTGTCACGCATGCTCCCTCTCTCCCTCTAACAGATGTGTAGCCCGACCACACGATTAATGCCCAATAATGGTAATCATTCGCTAATGGTTTGTTTGATTGGAACAAGTGCTGTCATCACCATTCGTTATATTGAAACCATGTGTGACTGATGACAATCAATCATTTTAAGCTTGACAAATAGTAATGGTGAGAAGTGGAATTAACCATCGCATGTAATGTACTCCTGTTTGCCCGTGATCTTATAGTACATCTCAAATGTCCTTAGGATGTACTATGCGTACGGTAGCTAGTGATCCATCAAACCCTGTAGCTCCGTATTGGACATTAATATGGAATGTTGCTGCTGTTTGCTCAGCACCAGCTGATAGGGGATCACTGAGCAGCATCCGACTGTGAAATTGAGTCAGGAGTGGTTCTGTATGGCAGCAGGTTTGGAGTTGGGGCTAACATTAGGATACTTGAAATAGGGGAAACTATGCTGTGATAATTTTGATTAAACCATTCCTCTTGGCTGTGGTCTTTGCATGTCTCCTCTGCTGTGGGCTACACTCGTTTCTTCTCTCTCTGCCTGCTGAGCTACATGTTTATTATTTCTACCGATAAATCACCTTTTATAAGGCCTGATAAAACTGGGTTATGTGTTTGTGTTCGCCTCTGAACAAGTAGTTGAAAAGTCTTGACAGCGCGACAAGTATGGGACCACCACAACAGATCAGTGTGTGGTCAGCACTTGAAACGAAAAGAATGAAATGGATGTAACAAAAAATAAAGCTCCAAGTGGGCCAGTGGTGCAGACTGGAGGGAAAGCATCGCACGGTAGAGAAATAGAAGAATGCCTGCTGTCCTTTTATCAACGCTGGACAATACAGCACAGAGACAGTATTGTGTAGCCAAATACGCCTGTCTTGAGAGAGAAAGGAACCTAAGTGTCCCTAGTCTACCCTTGGAGAAGCTTCTTCCTGTCTTGATTATGTTTTTTCTCTTATCGGAGGCCTAAGAAGTCATGCGTGTTCGGAGCTCTCTGAATAGCTGGCCCTGTCAGACCTCGCATTCCAGGAGGCATGTGAATGGCCAGCCTTGTTTTCCCATGATGCCTCAGGGCAGACAGTATTCAGTAGTCTGAGTGACTCATATGGGAGACATTCTGAACCTTCTAATAAAAAGAAGTTACATAATAGTTGTTTTATGACAGCGTTTCCCAAACTCAGTCCTCGGGTCCCCAAAGGGTGCACATTTAGTTTTTTTCCCTAACACCAAGCCAATTCAAAGGATCAAAGCTTAATGATTAGTTGATTATTTGAATCAGCTGTGTAGTGCTAGGGCAAAAACCGAAATGTGCACCCCTTGGGGTGTCAAGGACCGAGCTTGGGAAACGCTGCTTTATCATAGGAAGATTTCTGCATTTTGAGATTTTTTTTTACAATAGAGCTGTACTTTTTAAAATCTGGAATCCACAGTGTTCCTTGACATTGAGCAATATGCTGAAAGAATATGCACTCTCTAAAAAAAGTTACAGACAAATGGGTAAACTCTAGTGGTACTCGATGGTACTTGCATTTATTTCATTGCAGCACTAATGTTTTGGCTCACAGTCCTACAATAAAGACAGTGGAGGAGCGAATGTTTCCAAGCAATTCCACATTCAACTGTACTGCACACACACTTACAATGTGGTTATTACAGAGTAGAAATACAAATGTAGCGCCAAATGACACTCTCCTGCAGAAATCGAGGACACTTCATTCATTCGTTCCTCCATCTTTTTATCTAGCTCCTTTTTATTTTTTTGTATAATTGTAAATGACTAGTACCTACCACTCTGATGCATTGTATTCTTGGCCTTAACCATAAAACTACCTCTCCACTCTCCTTTGTAACATAAACAAGCCAGGAAACTCTCGTAATCACAGATCCTTTTAGCACAGACACCTGACTTGTGGCATTGTGGGAAAAATTGTCATCATTGTGCTTTTGGAAGCTTTACTTCTGTCATTGCTGTTCTCCACTTTTATCCATTACTCTATTTGTGCTACTACCAATTTATTCAACCACAAAATGCATCGAGAGGTTTGCCTCTGAGGCGGTTTTGAAACAACATAATGGCAGTTGTTCTATCTGTCATTGTTCTCCTCCTGAAACCAGTGGAAATTTTCCCTTTTTACGCTTCCCTCATTTCAGCTGATGGTGGTGTTGGATGGAGGAGGCATGGAGCGCTGAGAGTCAGTCTGTTCCATTACCAATCCATAGTCAGTTAACAATGGCCTGTACACGGCTCTCAAACAGAACACTGTGTTTTTCTCTTATTACAGTCACATTCAGTAGGCGTGCTTTGGCCACATATCTGTGTATTATTGCACCAAAAAAAAAATCGGAACAATGTGAGCGCAGGGGTGTGAACAGGTGTTCTTTTTTTTCCACACACAAAGACCCTGGCTACCTGGGCAGTGTCCGAGTGGCCTCGGCGCCCAGGGGCTGACAAGCTGTGGTGTTGTGGGGGCCGAGGGGCAGTGGACCTCTGGCTATCCATAGGGGAACCCTCTGAGTAAGACCACAGGCAGCTGGATCAGACAGACTATCACATGCCCCCTCCCTCTACTGTAGCCTATCTCTCCGTCCCTCTCTCCCTCTGTGTGCCCAGTGTGCCAGATGGCAGAGCTACCAGTTCTACTCCTGGCAGAGGGGCAGCTTTTCCCATCAAACAGCCTCGCCTCTTCCAGTACTTCTTCCATGTGTGTTAGTATGCACACGAAGGCTGCTACACAAACGCTCCAAATCTCTGTGCTTCTCCAGAGGATACCAACATGTTCTCTTCAGGTCAGATTGGGAGAGGTTCCCCATACTACTCATGGCCCATGTGTTCTAAAAAAAAGTTTAGAAGAGAGGAGAGATTCTCCTCTTGATGGTTTTATTCTCTCCCAGAAGCCACTTCTCGGGATGTACAACATGCACAAACGTTGTAATTGTCCGAATGAGTTCTTAACACCAAATGGTATGTGTTTCTGCTTCCTTAATGAATCCCAAAGAAAGCAGAAAGTAATTCGGCCAATGTGGGTAATATTAGCTCATTCCAATTTGCCCATGTCATTTCTTTATAAATATTAGGTAAACAGTGGGCTGTAAAGTAAAAGCGTAGCTAATATCTGCTTATTGGACCCAGTTAGAAACAGCAGAAAGGAGGACAGTTGTTGTCACATAAACCCCAAAGTCAAACACAAAGGAAAGGCTTATATCTGACGTCAGTTCAATCCACCAAAGCTTTGACCAATATACTAATGTCACCCTTTATATGTAAGATATATCAACAAATCTTTATGTTCTCTCTAATTCAGCCCCTTCAGTCCCTGCCTCCCTCCCTCCCCCTCTCTCCTCATCTTGCCAGCGCAGCCCGGAGGAGCTCTTCAGCACGCCTGCCACCAATTAACTTAAAAGCCGTTTAAAGCCCTAATCTAGATGTAGTTGTGCATGTAGCCGTCAGATTCGCTCTTTTCTTGTGTTTTTATTTCCTGACAAGAGTAGGCGTACATGGGGCCCTGGGGGATGCTGTGTACTGCTGTGTTGTGGGCGGATCTCGCCATGATGTAGATGATCTCATCACGGCCATGTGTAATGAAGCACTCCTTCAGTCTGACACTCTCTGCCATGCTGCTGCTGCTTTGTTCCAAGCTCTGTTTTGTCCTTCGCTAAGCTACTCTAAGTAGACAGTTAGGATGTCATTTTAATGGGCCCCTCCATTATTAAATGAGAGATCTTTGGAGTGTTTAATTATTGCGCTTTGAGCACTTGTTTCAGCAGAGAAGTAAATGGTGGAGATGTGACGTTTTTCAGATGTGCTTTTCACAGGGTCACGGTGTTCTACTGTAAGAGAATAGCAGGCTGAGGCCTGGAGACGTTATCCTCCTCTGACTGAGTCTGTACTGCAGCCAACCACACGTTTCTATCTCCACTTTCAGCCAAGCCAACAGATTAGAGATACTGCTTCATTCATAATGCTGCCTATACACACAGACTTGAAATCACTGGCCACTTTAATAAATGGAACACCAGTCACTTTAATAATGTTTACATATCTTGCATTACTCATCTCTTATGTATATTCTGTATTCTATCCTATTCTACTCTATCTTAGTCTATGTATTACTCATCTCTTATGTATATTCTGTATTCTATACTATTCTACTCTATCTTAGTCTATGTATTACTCATCTCATATGTATATACTGTATTCTATACTATTCTACTGTATCTTAGTCTATGTATTACTCATCTCATATGTATATACTGTATTCTATACTATTCTACTGTATCTTAGTCTATGCATTACTCTTCTCATATGTATATACTGTATTCTATACTATTCTACTGTATCTTAGTCTATACCGCTCTGACATTGCTCATCCATATATTTATATATTCTTCATTAGATTCCTTTACTTAGACTGTGTGTATTGGGTATATGTTGTGAAATTGTTAGATATTACTTATTAGATATTACTTCACTGTCGGAGCTAGAAACACAAGCATTTCGCTACACCCACTATAATATCTGCTAAACACGTTTATGTGACCAATATAATGTCATTTGATTTGTAGTCATTAAGCATCCTTACAGTAGTGAGTGCATAGATTTTCACACTGGTCCCACGTGGGAATCAAACCCGCAACCCTGGAGTTGCAAGCACCATGCTCTACCAACTGAGATGTGGACCAAGGTCAACAGATCGCTGATATCACTTCATTTGTTAAGTCGATTACCCACTTCCTCGTCAGAAACAGCCAAGACGAGGTGAACCGATCACTTGCATTGCATCATTAATAAAGGGACTGTTTTGCATGTGTGGGTCTTGCAGTGTTGCGTTGCGTTGCGTGGGGCCATATGGTGGAAGAAAAATGAATGGGTGAAAAGATCCGTCACCTAGGCATCATTGCTGGTCCCTTCCAGCCCTCTTGCAGTGCCCACCCTGCGTCTCCATGGGTCTCCCTCCCTAAGCCCTACAGCAGAGCCTGGCAGGGTGGGGATCAGCATGAAGGGCAGACCTGGCGTTACGCGGGCACGCAGGGCATCAATCACAGTGCCAGGACACAGTGCCACTGTAAACCTTTAATAAAGAGTGTCGTTTGAGCCGAAACCCCTGTCAAGGACTTATTAGACGTGACACGTCGTGATTAACGCGAAGTGCTGCATCTGCCAAGATGGGCCTCTACTGCAGGGGTTGAGGATGCACTGCAACTAGAGGGGCGAATGGTAGGGGGTTGGCCGCTACTGCAGGGGGTGAAGGGAAGGAGGGAACAGTCCACTACTGCAGGGGCGAGGGGTAAGGCTGAACAGTAGGCAGCAGATAATATAGGCTTACACACAGGCACATTCGTTTTTTTCTATAGTCTACTTTGAGTTTACTGCATGGATTTCTTACTAATGGGTCATAGTGTTAGACTCTGGAACATACACAGCCCTGCATTGTAAATAGCCACAAAGAAGAAAACGTGGTTCTTTTCAGACTTGTTCCTTTGCTTTTAATCTGAGAAAATGATTGAGTATGACTCCTAGGGTATTATGTCAGCCTGTACAATAGAGGTGAGAGAGGATGAGTGGCGTCTATATTCCCCAGAAACCCCTGGTGTACTCGCCATGGCCTCATCATGAATACATACATAGAAACAACCATGCACTGTAACACTGAGCACTCACACAATACAATGGCATGAAGACGTGCACATGAACACAGCCATGCATTACTGCACTGACCTCACCAATGCACTCACTCACACAGGACGGAGAAACACACAGACAGGCAGCACGACTTTGCTCTTCTTGATGGGAGTGTGTTTGTCTAGCAGTCCCCAATTTGTTAGCAGATTCAGTGCAGTGTGATATTAGAGTCCATTTCTCTCCCCCAGTCGGTGAAAACTAAAAGAAGGGATGAGAGAAATAAGAGCGAGTTGATGGATCATTGGATCAGAAACAGAGTAGACAGAGGACAAGAGGGGATATATACCTTTTTATCATTCACTACCTGTGTTGTGGTCACTGGTCTGCCTGTGTCTGACCTCCTACCAGACGTTATACCTATGGCCTGTGTTGTGGTCACTGGTCTGCCTGTGTCTGACATCCTACCAGACGTTATACCTATGGCCTGTGTTGTGGTCACTGGTCTGCCCCTGTCTGACATCCTACCAGATGTTATACCTATGGCCTGTGTTGTGGTCACTGGTCTGCCCCAGTCTAACATCCTACCAGATGTTATACCTATGGCCTGTGTTGTGGTCACTGGTCTGCCCCTGTCTGACATCCTACCAGACGTTATACCTATGGCCTGTTTTGTGGTCACTGGTCTGCCCCTGTCTAACATCCTACCAGACGTTATACCTATGGCCTGTGTTGTGGTCACTGGTCTGCCCGTGTCTGACATCCTACCAGACGTTATACCTATGGCCTGTGTTGTGGTCACTGGTCTGCCCGTGTCTGACATCCTACCAGACGTTATACCTATGGCCTGTGTTGTGGTCACTGGTCTGCCCGTGTCTGACATCCTACCAGACATTATACCTATGGCCTGTGTTGTGGTCACTGGTCTGCCCGTGTCTGACATCCTACCAGACGTTATACCTATGGCCTGTGTTGTGGTCACTGGTCTGCCCGTGTCTGACATCCTACCAGACGTTATACCTATGGCCTGTGTTGTGGTCACTGGTCTGCCCCTGTCTAACATCCTACCAGACGTTATACCTATGGCCTGTGTTGTGGTCACTGGTCTGCCCCTGTCTAACATCCTACCAGACGTTATACCTATGGCCTGTGTTGTGGTCACTGGTCTGCCCCTGTCTAACATCCTACCAGACGTTATACCTATGGCCTGTGTTGTGGTCACTGGTCTGCCCCTGTCTAACATCCTACCAGATGTTATACCTATGGCCTGTGTTGTGGTCACTGGTCTGCCCCTGTCTAACATCCTACCAGACGTTATACCTATGGCCTGTGTTGTGGTCACTGGTCTGCCCGTGTCTGACATCCTACCAGACGTTATACCTATGGCCTGTGTTGTGGTCACTGGTCTGCCCGTGTCTCTAACATCCTACCAGATGTTATACCTATGGCCTGTGTTGTGGTCACTGGTCTGCCCCTGTCTAACATCCTACCAGATGTTATACCTATGGCCTGTGTTGTGGTCACTGGTCTGCCCCTGTCTAACATCCTACCAGACGTTATACCTATGGCCTGTGTTGTGGTCACTGGTCTGCCCGTGTCTGACATCCTACCAGATGTTATACCTATGGCCTGTGCTGTGGTCACTGGTCTGCCCCTGTCTAACATCCTACCAGACGTTATACCTATGGCCTGTGTTGTGGTCACTGGTCTGCCCCTGTCTAACATCCTACCAGACGTTATACCTATGGCCTGTGTTGTGGTCACTGGTCTGCCCCTGTCTGACATCCTACCAGACGTTATACCTATGGCCTGTGTTGTGGTCACTGGTCTGCCCCTGTCTAACATCCTACCAGACGTTATACCTATGGCCTGTGTTGTGGTCACTGGTCTGCCCCTGTCTGACATCCTACCAGACGTTATACCTATGGCCTGTGTTGTGGTCACTGGTCTGCCCTGTCTGACATCCTACCAGACGTTATACCTATGGCCTGTGTTGTGGTCACTGGTCTGCCCTGTCTAACATCCTACCAGACGTTATACCTATGGCCTGTGTTGTGGTCACTGGTCTGCCCGTGTCTAACATCCTACCAGATGTTATACCTATGGCCTGTGCTGTGGTCACTGGTCTGCCCCTGTCTAACATCCTACCAGACGTTATACCTATGGCCTGTGTTGTGGTCACTGGTCTGCCCCTGTCTAACATCCTACCAGACGTTATACCTATGGCCTGTGTTGTGGTCACTGGTCTGCCCCTGTCTAACATCCTACCAGATGTTATACCTATGGCCTGTGTTGTGGTCCTTCATTCCAGTGTGTAGAACATGATGTAGTGCTAAGGATCAGTCTGCTCTCCTCCATCATTCTAATCCTGGAACATTGACTATTCTGAGCTGCTGTGTTTTGATGGTGGAAACCTGGAGCAGAGTCAAGCTTCAGACTTTTACCTCAAGCACACGGTTTGGTGGTGTATTCTGAGTACTCCGTCACGACCTGAACTCACTCCCCAGTGCCTGGGGTGATGTATTTTTAAACACGCCTTTTTTATTTTCTGTTTTGCTGGAAGTGACTGTGTGCTGCATCTCATGGCTTATTGATGAACCTGCTTCAGTATGGATCTCCCCCAAACACCCCTCTCCTGAGAGGGACCAGGGACCTCTGGGTATTACTGTATTCATATTCCGCCTGAGGCCGGGGGCAGTGATGGTGTGGGGAAGCTGATAACGCTTGTGGTTGTGATGTTGGTGGTCATGATAATGGTGGTGGTTGTGATGATGGTAGTGGTGTTTGTGATGGTGGTGGTCATGATACTAGTGATGGTTGTAATGATGGTGGTGGTCATGATAATGGTGGTGGTTGTGATGATGCTGGTGGTGGTCATGATAATGGTGGTGGTTGTGATGATGATGGTTGTAGTGGTTGTGAGAATAATGGTGGTGGTCATGATAATGGGGGTGGGCATGATAATGGTGGTGGTCATGATAATGGTGGTGGTTGTGATGATGGTGGTGGTGGTCATGATGATGGTGGTGGTTGTGATGATGGTGGTGGTGGTCTTGATAATGGTGGTGGTTGTGATGATGGTGATGGTGCTCATGATAATGGTGGTGGTTGTGATGGTCGTGGTCATGATAATGGTGGTGGTTGTGATGGTGGTGGTCATGATAATGGTGGTGGTTGTGATGGTCATGATAATGGTGGTGGTTGTGATGGTGGTGGTCATGATAATGGTGGTGGTTGTGATGACGGTGGTGGTGGTCATGATAATGGTGGTGGTTGTGATGACAGTGGTGGTTGTCATGATAATGGGGTGGTTGTGATGATGGTGGTGTTTGTGATGATAATGGCTGTGGTCATGATAATGGTGGTGGTTGATGGTATGATGGTGTTGGTGGTCATGATAATGGTGGTTGTGATGGTCGTGGTCATGATATTGGTGGTGGTTGTGATGGTGGTGGTCATGATAATGGTGGTGGTGGTGGTGGTCATGATAATGGTGGTGGTTGTGATGACGGTGGTGGTGGTCATGATAATGGTGGTGGTTGTGATGGTGGTGGTCATGATAATGGTGGTGGTTGTGATGACGGTGGTGGTTGTCATGATAATGGGGGTGGTTGTGATGATGGTGGTGTTTGTGATGATAATGGCTGTGGTCATGATAATGATGGTGGTTGATGGTATGATGGTGTTGGTGGTCATGATAATGATGGTGGTTGATGGTATGATGGTGTTGGTGGTCATGATAATGGTGGTGGTTGATGGTATGATGGTGTTGGTGGTCATGATAATGGTGGTGGTTGATGGTATGATGGTGTTGGTGGTCATGATAATGATGGTGGTTGATGGTATGATGGTGTTGGTGGTCATGATAATGGTGGTGGTTGATGGTATGATGGTGTTGGTGGTCATGATAATGGTGGTGGTTGATGGTATGATGGTGTTGGTGGTCATGATAATGGTGGTGGTTGATGGTATGATGGTGTTGGTGGTCATGATAATGGGGGTGGTTGTGATGATGGTGGTGTTTGTGATGATAATGGCTGTGGTCATGATAATGATGGTGGTTGATGGTATGATGGTGTTGGTGGTCATGATAATGATGGTGGTTGATGGTATGATGGTGTTGGTGGTCATGATAATGGTGGTGGTTGATGGTATGGTCATGATGGCTTTGGGGGAGATGTTGTTTTCTGTTCCAGTTGTTTTCCAGCCAGATAAGAGGTATGTGTGACTGGAACTCCAGCCTGATTGATCCAATCAATAACTCATATGTTCCATGTCATTTCTCTGTTCAGTGCACACATCTGACTTCACTGACAGGTGCTGCTTGGTGCTGGTGGTTATTGTGTGACTGGATCATGCTGGGCTCAGTGATTGACAACCCCTTTTATGGGAGTGTTTCCTGAAGCTGCCATGGAGCACTGGATGCTCAGTTTCAGTGAGCCAGTCATAGCCAGGCAGCCAGGATATACATATACACCACACTGCACTGGGGATTTCCTAGTTTGTCCTCCGTTCCACGGCTCGGTTTTGCTGTTATTGAGTGCAATGATTTCAGGGGATTGGGCAAAGAAACTCAAGGTCTTTCTGGGTTTCACCTGTATAGTCTGTTTTCCCACTGTACTATGGGCAGACTGTGGGAGGATGCATATATGAACACCATGTTAAGACGCCAGGTATAGACTGGAAGAGGATGCGTTCTCGTTATGATGCTAGGATTATCTGATCAACTGCCTGTCTGAATGGGAATGTATATCTAAATATAGGAGGGGGAGATGGGAGAGATGGGATGGCCTAGATTGGGAGCAGAGGAAGCTTGTCTCGAAGCCTTTCTCTGACTGTGTAGTTGTATTTAACTGCTGTCTTCTCTGTAGCATATCTCTGTTTCCCAGTATGTCAGTAACTGAGTGACTTACATGCTGACTACACCAGCCACCAAAAAGTGGAGTAAGTCAATCAATCAAATGTATTTATAAAGCACTTCTTACATCAACTGATGTCACAAAGTGCTGTACAGAAATCGAGCCTAAAACCTATAGAGGAACCAGGCTATGAGGGGTGGCCAGTCCTCTTCTGGCTGTGCCCGGCTGGAGATTGTTCATAGATGACCGGCAGCACATCTGGTGAATAAGTCAGGGTTCCATAGACAGGCAGAACAGTTGAAACTGGAGAGTAGCACGACCAGGTGGACTGGGGTCAGCATCCAGGTAGTCCTGAGGTATGGTCAGAGAGAGAGAGAGAGAGAGAGAGAGAGAGAGATATAGATATATAGATACTTTGGCCCCGTCCGATGATACCCCCAGACAGGGCCAAACAGGCAGGATTTAACCCCACCCACGTTGCCAAAGCACAGCTCCCACACCACTAGAGGGATAGCTTCAACCACCAACTTACTAAGGGTATGAAAGCTTACTGAAGGTACTATAACCTATGGCTAATCTGCCGCAAATGTTCATGTGTAGAATGGAATAGCGGCAGTAAAATTCAACAAAAAAGTGATATTTTGAAATTGATCCCATGCCCATTAAGAAATGTTTGGCAAATGTATGTGTTTTAGAAACCTTAGAACCTGCTCTGTTTTACCTGAGGCGGCAGGGTAGCCTAATGGTTAGAGCGTTGGACTAGTAACCAAAAGGTTGCAAGTTCAAATCCCCGGCTGACAAGGTACAAATCTGTCATTCTGCCCCTGAACAGGCAGTTAACCCACTGTTCCTAGGCCGTCATTGAAAATAAGAATTTGTTCTTAACTGACTTGCCTAGTCAAATAAAAGGATGTTTTGAAAAGGTTGCATTTTGGTCAACTCCGTTCCCTTCTTTGGTGTAGTTTCGATGGCTCATTGTCAGATTGGCCATTGTCAGATTGGCCATTGGTAGATTGGCCATTGTCAGATAGGCCATTGTCAGATAGACCATTGTCAGATTGGCCATTGTCAGATTGGCCATTGTCAGATTGGCCATTGGTAGATTGGCCATTGTCAGATTGGCCATTGGTAGATTGGCCATTGGTAGATTGGCCATTGTCAGATAGGCCATTGGTAGATTGGCCATTGGTAGATTGGCCATTGGTAGATTGGCCATTGTCAGATTGGCCGTTGGTAGATTGGCCGTTGGTAGATTGGCCGTTGGTAGATTGGCCATTGTCAGATTGGCCGTTGGTAGATTGGCCATTGGTAGATTGGCCATTGGTAGATTGGCCATTGTCAGATTGGCCATTGTCAGATTGGCCATTGTCAGATTGGCAACTGTTGTGTGAAAAAATGACAAGGCTTATAACACAAACTCTGTAATATCGAAAGTCTAACAACGACAGTCTGTTAAATAGACTTATTTAAGAAAAGTCATGGACAGGTGGAGTAGGCTAATTAAAATGTTAAATTCATACGCCTCTTCATTTGACACTTTGTTAATCCACAGATAAAAGCGGGAACCTACATGCAGTTCGTTTTTTTCCGTTAGTTACTGTATCTGTGATTAATATCTCCTTGCTTATCTTTCAAATACCCACGTGGGTTTGTATGGTCCTGAAAACCAACGAGTAGATGGGAGAATCGGGACTTGCAGTACGTCAACAAACTCAAATAGAACCAAGTTTTATTTTAGCGCCTGGCGACAGACGACACAGAGGTATGGTGGAAATTATTGAATTACGTGTATGCCTACATTTATTTAGCCATGTTTGCATACGCAATGTGGCCGTTCTGGTTTGGATGTTAGTGAGGGTTGTTCACATACAGTTGAAGTCAGAAGTTTACATCCACTTATGTTGGAATCATTAAAACTTGTTTTTCAACCACTCCACAAATGTCTTATTAACAAACAATAGTTTTGGCAAGTCGGTTAGGACATCTCATTTGTTCATGACACAAGTAATTTTCCCAGATTATTTCACTTAAATCAATAGAAAAAAAATCAATAGAAATCAGCCAACAATTGTAGACCTCCACAAGTCTGATTCATCCTTGGGAGCAATTTCCAAACGCCTGAAGGTACCACGTTCATCTGTACAAACAATAATATGCAAGTATAAAAACCATGGGACCACGCAGCCGTCATACCACTCAGGATGGAGACACGTTCTATCTCCTAAAGATGAACGTGCTTTTGTGTGAAAAGTGCAAATCAATCCCAGAACAACAGCAAAGGACCTTGTGAAGATTCTTGA
The DNA here is from genome assembly GCF_018296145.1 of Oncorhynchus tshawytscha. Lineage (NCBI taxonomy): Eukaryota > Metazoa > Chordata > Actinopteri > Salmoniformes > Salmonidae > Oncorhynchus > Oncorhynchus tshawytscha. Next base: position 23,832,692 of record NC_056447.1, on the reverse strand, counting down.
GGAAACAGGTACAAAAGTATCTATAGCCACAGTAAAATTCAAAATTCACCCAACTTATTGTGGGAAGCTTGTGGAACGCTACCCGAAACGTTTGACCCAAGTTAAACAATTTAAAGGCAATGCTACCGAATACTAATTGAGTGTATGTAAACTTCTGACCCACTGGGAATGTGATGAAAGAAATAAAAGATGAAATAAATAATTCTCTCTATTATTATTCTGACATTTCACATTCTTAAAATAAAGTGGTGATCCTAACTGACCTTAGACAAGGAATTATTACTAGGCTTAAATGTCAGGAATTGTGAAAAACTGAGTTTAAATGTATTTGGCTGAGGTGTATGTAAACTTCAGACTTCAACTGTATATAATATGATGTTGTTCGCCAAGTCTGAGCAAATGTCTCTAGTATACTATTTTTGTCTGTCTTCAGAGTGCACATACTTGGAGACTGACAAATTTATGCCAGTCAAGCACACTGTGGCCCTGCAGTCTCTTTGCATTATTCTAGCATATTATAGGGTCAACTATAATTTGATAATCATGTGACCCTGCATGCCTTACATGTTTAGAATTGCCTCAAGTTATTTAGCTAATCATGATTAGATTAATTGTTTAATTGTGCTGGGAGGCACCTAGCCCTCTTGATAATATAGAGTTAATATGTGAAGTCATGGATGTAAATGGAGACATCATGTTAGTAGAATAAATGAGTTTGTTTGTGAGATGGGAGGAGAACACAGAGGCAGCCATGCATTCAGCTCATTGAGAGAGGCTGCCGATAATGAAAGACTAAGCTATTTATTCCAAACTGTTCATACAGGATCGCTGTCAGCCTCCCTGTCTGATGGATGAGGAAAAGGAGAAAACAGCTTCCGTTACCTAGATAACTAGAGGGGGAGAGAGGCAGAGAGAGAGAGAGAGAGAGAGAGAAAGAGGAGGGAGGAATGGGGAGTGGAGGTGGGAGGGAAGGAAGGAAAGAGAGTGAAGGGAAGAGAGAGAGTTAAAGGGAGTTTGAAAGCAAAGAGCGTACACCCCCCCCAACCGCCCCAATACACACACAAAAACACAGCAACACCCCCAGGGCAACACATCTCTCACTGTGGAGAAAGCTGTGAGCTATGTGTCCCTCCCCAGTCCCCTGAGCTAGAGAAAGGTGTGAGCTCAGTGAACAGACACCTGCTACTGGGAGGTAGACACACAGTCCTCACCTCCCCTGACTCCACTGTCCTGTCTCATTTAGCAGTTGAGCTCACACTGACAGCCACATACAGCACCCTATGGGCTGCCCACGTCTACGAGGGAACAGCACATATGCCCACAAGTTAGCAAACTTGACTTGGATCCTGTCATTACAATACTTCCCAGGTTAACATGCATCATTTAGACTTCACTTGAAGTATCCATTGGATTGGTCAAATACAGTGCCTTCAGAAAGTATTCATACCCCTTCACTTATTCTACATTTTGTTGTGTTATAGCTTCAATTCAACATTGATTAAATATTTTTCTTTTCTCACCCATCTACACACAATATCCCATAATGACAAAGTGAAAACATGTTTTTAGAATTGTTTGCAAATTTATGAAAATGAAATACAGAAATATCTAATTTACATAAGTATTCAACAACTCAACAAGGCTGGCTATACTCTGTATCGGCAGGATAGAACAGCGGCATCTGGTAAGACAAGGGGCGGCGGACTATGTATTTTTGTAAATAACAGCTGGTGCGCGATATCTAAGGAAGTCTCGATGTTGTGGTCACCTGAGGTAGAGTATCTCATGATAAGCTGTAGACCACACGATCTACCTAGAGAGTTTTCATCTGTATTTCTCGTAGCTGTTTTACATACCACCACAGACTGTTGCTGTCAGTAAGACCGCACTCAATGAGCTGTATTCCGCCATAACCAAACAAGAAAACCCTCACCCAGAGGCAGTGCTCCTAGTAGCTGGGGACTTTAATGCAAGGAAACTTAAATCCATCTTACCAAATTTCTATCAGCATGTTAAATGTGCAACAAGAGGGAAAAAAACTCTGGACCACCTCTACTCCACACACAGAGACACATACAATGCTCTCCCTCGCCCTCAATTAGGCAAATCTGACTATTATTTTATCCTCCTGATTCCTGCTTACAAGCTAAAATTAAAGCAGGAAGCACCTGTGACTCGATCAATAAAAAGGTGGTCAGATGAAGCAGATGCTAAGCTACAAGACTGTTTTGCTAGCACAGACTGGAATATGTTCCGGGATTCCTCCAATGGCATTGAGGAGTACACCACATCAGTCACTGGCTTCATCAATAAGTGCATTGATGACATCGTCCCCACAGTGACCGTATGTACATATCCCAACCAGAAGCCATGGATTACAGGCAACATCCGCACTGAGCTAAAGGCAAGAGCTGCCGCTTTCAAGGAGCAGGACTCTAACCTGGAGGCTTATAAGAAATCCCACTATGCCCTCCTACGAACCACCAAACAGGCAAATACAAGGACGTCAATACAGGACTAGGATCGAATCGTACTACATCGGCTCTGACGCTTGTCGGATGTGGCAGGGCTAGCAAACCATTACAGGCTAGAAAGGGTAGCACAGCCGAGAGCTAAAATACTTCTATGCTCGTTTCGAGGGAAATAACACTGATACATGCATGAGAGCAACAGTTGTTCTGGACAACTGTGTGATCACGCTCTCCGCAGCCGATGTGAGTAAGACCTTTAAACAGGTCAACATTCACAAGGCCGCAGGGCCAGACGGATTACCAGTACGTGTACTGCGAGCATGTACTGACCATCTGGCAAGTGTCTTCACTGACATTTTCAACCTCTCCCTGTCCGAGTGTGTAATACCAACATGTTTTAAGCAGACCACCATTGTCCCTGTGCCCAAGAACACTAAGGTTCGACTGCAAGGCACTACAGAGGGTAGTGCGTATGACCCAGTAGATCACTGGGGCCAAGCTTCCTGCTATCCAGGACCTCTATACCAGGCGGTGTCAGAGGAAGGCCTAAAAATTGTCAGACTCCAGCCACCCTAGTCATAGACTGTTCTCTCTGCTACTTCAATACCAGAGCGCCAAGTCTAGGTCCAAGAGTCTTTTAAACAGCTTCTACCCCCAAGCCATAAGACTCCTGAACATCTAATCAAATGGCTACCCAGACTACTTGCATTGCTCTCCCCCTCCCATCTTTTACACTGCTGCTACTCTCCGGTTCATATTACCTCAACTAACTGGTGCCCCCGCACATTGACTCTGTACCATTACCCCCCTCTATATTGTCTGGCTATTGTTATTGTACTGCTGCTATTTAATTAGTTGTTACTTTTATGTCTTATTCTTATTTGTATTTTTTACATTTTATTTTTAAACTGCTTTGCTGGTTAGGGGCTCATAAGTAAGCATTTCATTGTAAAGTGTTGTATTCCGCGCATGTGACTAATACCATTTGATTTGATTTATTTTATTTTTATTTATTTATTATGAAACATTGATTAATGTGCACTGTCCCTGTAAAGATAAATAAATAAATAAATAGTCAAATAAAAATAATCTCAAACTCAATTCATACCTTTGTTTGCGATTACAGCTGTGAGTCTTTCTGGGTAAGTATCTAAGAGCTTTGCATACGTGGATTGTACAATATTTGCACATGATTCTTTTTTAAATTCTTCAAGCTCTGTCAAGTTGGTTGTTGATCATTGCTAGACAGACATTTTCAAGTTTTGCCATAGATTTTCAAGCCGATATACAGTAAGTCATAACTTTAACTAGGCCACTCAAGAACATTCAATGGCGTTTTGGTAAACAACTCTGGTGTTGTGTCTCCCAGTGTCTGTTGGAAAGCAGACTGAACCAGGTTTTCCTCTACAATTTTGCCTGTGCTTAGCTCTATTCCCTTTCTTTTTATCCTAAAAAAGTCCCTAGTCTTTGCCGACAACAAGCATACCCATAACGTAATGCAGCCACCACCATGCTTGAAAATATGAAGAGTGGTACTCAGTGATGTGTTGTGTTGGATTTGCCCCAAACATAATGCTTTGTATTCAGGACATAAAGTTAATTTCTTTGACACATTTTTAGCAGTTTAACTTTAGTGCCTTTTTGCAAACAGGAATCATGTTTTGGAATATTTTCATTCTGTACAGGCTGCCTTCTTTTCACTCTGTCATTTTGGTTACTATTGTGGAGTAACTACAGTGTTGTTGATCTATCCAGTTTTCTCCTATCACAGCCATCAAAGTCAACATTGGCCTCATTGTGAATCCCTGAGCGGTTTCCTTCCTCTCCGGCAACTGAGTTAGGAAGGCTGCCTGTATCTTTGTAGTGACTGGGTGTATTGATACACCATCCAAAGTGTAATTTATAACTTCACCATGCTCACAGGGATATTCAATATCGTTTTTTTATCCATTTACCAATTGGTGCCTTTCTTTGCAGGGCATTGGAAAACCTTCATGGTCTTTGTGGTTGAAACATTGTTTGAAATTCACTGCTCGACTGAGGGACCTTACAGATAATTGTATGTGTGGGGTACAGAGATGAGGTAGTCATTAAAAAAATCATGTGAAACACTATTATTGCACACAGAGCGAGCAACTTATTATGTGACTTGTTAAGAACATTTTTACTCCTGAATTTATTTAGGTTTGCCATAACAAATGGGTGATTGACTCAAGACATTTCAGCTTTTAATTTTTGATTAATTTTAATTTGTAAACAGTTCTTAAAACATAATTCCACTTTGACATTATAGGATATTGTGTGTAGGCCAAGTGACACACATTCTCAATTTAATCCATTTTAAATTCAGGCTGCAACGCAACAAAATGTGGAATAAGTCAAGCAGTGTGAATACTTTCTGAAGGCTCTGTACAATGGCATCACAATGTGCGTTCAATCAATATCAAACAAGGCTCTGATGCTAGATGCTGCATACTCATGGAGAATAATCTCATAGCAGTTTCCCTTCTAATACTCTGTGGTATGAATGTCTGAGCCACATAAACCACACTTCACATACTGTATGCATGACTCAATTCAACCAGTGATATGAAGGTGTCATGTGGCTGGTTGACTCCCAGTGGTTTAATCCTCAGTAAGCCTCTGGGCCCAGTTTTTCAAAAGTTATCTATTTGGATTTCGCCTATCGGATAGGATTAAATGCATAGAAATAGAATGAATAGAACGGGAGTCACCATACAAGTCAATGTTTTCCCCATTCTATTCATTGTATTTCTATGCATTTGATTTAATCCTATCCGATAAGCAAAATCCAGACAGAGAAGTGACTGGTTCAGAAAGAGACTGCTGCGGTTTAGGAGTGAAGAAGCAGCTCCAAGCTAATATGACAACCTATCGGAATTAAACGTCTGCTGCTATTGAAATGTCACAGGAAATGATCAATGATTTCAATCAACTTTTCTATCCTTTTGGGTTCAGCTTCATCTCCAGGAAATCCATTTAACTTTGCATTGATCTCTCGGGCTGACAGTGTGTAAAGGATGGGCGTGATGATGCATTGAGTGTTGAACCAAACCTCTGCTGAGATGTGGCAGCTATGTGAGTGATGTGCACAGCACCTGAAGGGATCCCATAAGGAGGTGGTTTCCCCTTACACAAAGACTTGGATGACTCCGAATATTACTTCTATTCATCTCTGCAACCAGAACCAAATCCCGCTCTACGTTTATGAAACAGTGTGTCTCAACTCAAGAGACTCTCCTCCTATTAGACATGATGAAGGTAACCAGGTGGGGCGATGAGAGGAAGGGAGAGAGGGAGGGCAAGAGCAGGATTACGAGAGACAGAAATTTAAGCCCCGTCATCATCGTCGTCGTTGTCATCACCGTCTTTATCATCTTCAGCCTCTTCATCTTCATCATTGCCTTCATCATTTTTTTCATCATGTCCTTCATCATCATCTGTATCATCTTCATCATCTTCATAATCATCAGTGTCTTCATCAACATCATTATCCTCTTCATCCTCCTCCTCCTCCTCCTCCTCCTCCAGATCCTTCATGATGAGCAGCTCTATAGCATACTGATCCTCTTCATGTTGTATGTCTCTTTCCTGGGTACCCATAACTTTGACTGTCATTACCCATCCAGGAACATTGATGACTTTGTGCCTCATGCCAGGGAACTTTCACATGCTGTTTTAGCTTCAAATCTCTGCACTCGCTTTACGCTAGACACGGCGGTGTGTTCTTACACTCTGCTTTGAAGCTGCTGCAGATGATGTTTTCCATTGCTCATTTCTGATGATGGTGTCTAACCGACTACTTCATCACAAGACGTTATTGATGTGAAGTTTGCTCATCTGTGGAACACCATTAAATCTCCTTTTTTTTTTGCGAGGCAATGTATTAAACGCTTAATGTTCCCTCATAAATTACCTGACAAAGACTGTGACACGAATATGCCAATCGGCATTCTGGGAAATGACATTTTCAAGTTGAGATGAATCTGTCAATGTTAATAGGGAAAAACTCATTAACATAGTATTAATTCCTTTATGAGGGATATTGGAAACAAATAGCTTCCTCTCTGGTTTTGACTCGGAGCCAATCCCCTGCTCTTCAAGGGATGGGAATCAGCTTACATTCTGGCAAAATACTGAGGAGAGGCTAATAATGAATTTAACATCTCACTGCATGCGTCTGTCTAGCTCCTTTCTCTCTCACTCTCTCTCTTTCCCTCTCACTCACTCCGTCTCTTTCTTTCTCTTTCTCTCTCTCTCTTCCACCCTCTTTCTTGCTCTCTCTCTATCTCAGATGTTGATTGGTGCCTGCTGTCTGTGCTGTGACTGCTGTGTGCTAGCTGTTCTCTGTAATTAGCCAGGAGAATGAAGGCTAGGTGAATGGGGTCATCAAACTTGGTGGAGTAGTTCTGCCTGTCACTACTTTTAAATTCCTTTGATAGCTAGCAGCAGTACAAACACGTGTTTGCTACTTTGACTGTGTCTGTGTAGTTGTCATGTTTGCCACTTTGTGTGTGTTAATAGCGTGTGCACGCGTGTGCAAAGTATTTGAGAGTCATCGTAGTCTTGGTAAGAAATCTATCTAAATAGTTATTGCTTTAGCACCTTTTGAATTAAGGTCCATTCATAATTGATAATCCATTTATCCAAATCTAACAGCATATTTACACAGCTGGGTTTGCACTGAAGCAATCCAGGTGAGGGACCTTGAGCCAAGGGCACAGCAGACAGCAGGCCAGGGGAGGGGGCGGTGGGAGGGTAAAGTAGACAGCCAGTCCCAGCCCCCTGCCTTGCGTCTGCCCGGTCTGGGCCTCACAGTAATGATCTGGACCTGGCCCAGCTACTCAAACACTCTGTCTGACTCCTCTCTGAATCATGTTTACAATGTGCAGATACACCAGCTTGACTCACCAGCTTGAAAACTCCTACTGGGTTACAAGTCTCACTAAAACCATAAACCATGATTGATTGCTGAGGTGATGGAGGGAGGTTTGAACTGGGTAGGTCAGCTGCGGTATATGGTTCATAGCTCTCTGCCTTTGATATAGTGATCAAACTGACATTTTCTGTCAATAAAATGTCTCCCTGTGTATAAACAAAGCCGGCAATGAGAACTACAGACACTGAACTGATCTGTGATACCCTGCTGTTACAGTGATGTGTTCGGATTGATTGGATGTTGTTATTGAGTGATGTGACAGGTCTTTGCTCTGTCAGTGTCTCCCGTGGCTCCCTCTAGTTTGGTCTGGTCTGGTCAGTGTGTGTCCAACAGGGCCTGGCCAGGCTGGCTGAATGCTGCTGGGTAGATGAATGGACAGATTGGGTCCTGCTGCTCTGATGGACGGGTCAGCCCAGCCTGGTACCACAGGCGCTTGGCGCCGTGCCGTTGCCATGGTGAAATGCTTTGGGCAGATCTAGAGGCGAGCCATGGTGTTGCTGCTAGCCATTCCACCCCATGCCACCCTCAGCTGTGGCTGTGAGGGTGTGCCCACGCCATCTGTCTGACGTTCAGTCCTAAACCACCTCTACACACACACTCTGTCACTAGCCCTGTCCCCACTAGTATGATGTTACACTCTGGTACACACCTCCGCTGCCTACTCTGTCATACCTGGCTGTCATCCATGCCATGAATATTCATAGGAAAATGACTATTATTTCATTAACACTGAGGCGACTCGTTTGAGGATAGTCTGACTTGTTTCTCTCCAATGTGTTAATGTCTCAGACAGCTTCTTGACCACAAAGTTCTGTCATTACATGTGTACTTACATTGTAGCTGCATCTCTTTACACCAAGGAAACCACGGTAAGTGACGTGGCTTTGCTCACTTGTAATTCATGATTTCATTACAGTACATCAGTCTGGCACCGAGACAAAAACAAAGAAACAATGAGAATAAAGCAGCTTAGCCACACGTCACTATTATCAGCTTTAAAACCCATAGAGACACCTGAGATTGGACTGCTGCAGAGAGTTAGATAACACTTAAAACACTGGAAGACAAACTTTGGAATGGCTTTGATGTGCAAATTGTGTATAGGCAGTAGTCACTTGGGCCTTGGGTATGTGTACGCAGATTAACACACTATAGCTGGGTTTGTGTCTGTTTCTATTTTGAAGTAGACTGAAGTTGAGTGATATCTGTCTCCTTCAGTCCTCCACACCTCCCTGTCTAAATGCTCAATGGTAGTTTTAATGAGTTCTCCCTTCCCGATTTCCCAGAGTGCCTCTCCATGCAGCAGGTGGGCTGTGGTGGCTGCCGCTCGGTAAACAAAGGATTCAGTGGTGGAGAGCGATTCAATGGTGAAGGTGCATAAAGATGGCGGTCCCCATTTACTTTACCACAAACGCCTCATTTGCTTAAGTTCACTAAGTATTGTACATTGCTCTCTGTTACTGTTTTGTTTGTATTGGCATTAGCACAGTATACATGATCCCAATTATAGACGGTGGCGATTAGAAAAAACTGAAAAGTAGATTGTGCTGATTTATAGGCACATTGAACCATGTCGTGCCGTAGTTGAAAAAGTCTGTGGATAGTTCTCAAAGTCTGTGGATCGTTCTCACAGTCTGTGGATCGTTCTCACAGTCTGTGGATCGTTCTCACAGTCTGTGGATCGTTCTCACAGTCTGTGGATCGTTCTCACAGTCTGTGGATCGTTCTCAAAGTCTGTGGATAGTTCTCAAAGTCTGTGGATCGTTCTCACAGTCTGTGGATAGTTCTCACAGTCTGTGGATGGAGTCTGTGGAGTTCTCAAAGTCTGTGGATCGTTCTCACAGTCTGTGGATCGTTCTCACAGTCTGTGGATCGTTCTCACAGTCTGTGGATAGTTTCTCTGTGGATAGTTCTCAAAGTCTGTGGATCGTTCTCACAGTCTGTGGATAGTTCTCAAAGTCTGTGGATAGTTCTCAAAGTCTGTGGATAGTTCTCACAGTCTGTGGATAGTTCTCACAGTCTGTGGATAGTTCTCAAAGTCTGTGGATAGTTCTCACAGTCTGTGGATAGTTCTCACAGTCTGTGGATCGTTCTCACAGTCTGTGGATCATTCTCACAGTCTGTGGATCGTTCTCACAGTCTGTGGATAGTTCTCAAATGCTGATGTCATATCTGACTTCCTCCATCTTGATGCACCTTCGCCATTACTGTGAATTGAAAAGCTCAAACCGTCATCGCTCTCTCGCTCTCTCTCTATCCTTTTCTTTCTCTCACTTTCTCACTCTTTTACCCTCTCTCTCTGTCTCACTCTGTCTATCCCTCCCTCCCTCCCTCCCTCCCTCCCTCCCTCCCTCCCTCCCTCCCCCTCCCTCCCTCCCTCCCTCCCTCCCTCCCTCCCTCCCTCCCTCCCTCCCTCCCTCCCTCCCTCTGAAGGACGGCTGGGCTTAACTCATAGGTCGTCATTCTTCCATTCTCTCCTCTCCCCCTTTATCTCCCTCCTTCAATCTTTGTTTACATCCCGTCCTCAGGATCTTGCCTCAGCAGCCATGCCTGTCTGTCTCCTGGGACGCCCAGGCATTACTGCCCTTTATTAGATAGATAACATGCACACTCCTTCTCTATTCCCTCCCTTCATATTCCCCTCTCCTGTTACACTCTCTACACCCTATGAATCAGCACTTGTCTCCTACAGCTCTGTGTTCTTGCATGCATGGTTTCAGAAAATAGTGATCATAAGACAGTGTCATATTTTGAGAGACTTTGGAAAAATATTGTGATTTTGGCTAGCTGTAAGACATGAGAAAGTAAAATGTGTGGGGAAAATGTACATAGCGACGAGAGTGATACGGGATGGGGCTCATGTGTCTACAGTGTACGTGTGATTGCGAAGGTCCCATTCCTGGAGTGGTTGTTAAAAATGTAGAGTGTGTGTTGCCAATATTGTACCGCAGCTGCGGCTGACAGTGAAGTGCAGAGTAGAGTGTAGTGATGTGCAGTTCGCGAACGATTCGTTATTTTTGAACGACTCTTTTTACTGACTCGAGAGTCATAATTTGTTTTTCTGAGTGACTCGTTCATTTTAGTCGTTCGTTTGACTTGCTGGCAGCAATGAATTTCTACAGCAGGATTAATATGCGCTCCACCCTTGACTCCGGAGACGTGCTCCTACCGAGAACTGTCTGTCATATACTGTATGCGTGCAGGCAAAATAGATCAAGCTGCAGGCAGCATAGAGAAGAAAAAGACATGTTACAGAACTGATCATTGGTTGCTGATAATTGATTGGTGCAATAATGAATTAAATTAGTTGATTATTGAACATTATGATGGACACAGCTTTGTAGAACCAAAACATACACAGCCTCTGCTAAACAAACTCGAACTCGAGAACGAATCGTTTGGGGTTCTGCAGTTCGAGAACAATATTGTGCTTATCACCCTCACGGCAGTCAATCAATGCATTCCACCAAGAGTCGTTCACCATGTAATACGGATGCGGCCACAATAGCTCCAATAAGCCCGTCATGGTGAACGACATATCAAATCAAATTGTGTTGGTCACATACACATGGTTAGCAGATGCTATTGTTAGTGTAGCGAAATGCTTGTGGTTCTAGTTCCAACGGTGCAGGAATATCTATAAAGTATTATCTAACAATTCCACAACAAACTCCTAATACACACAAATCTAGGTAAGGAATGGAATAAGAACATGGATGAGCAATGTCAGAGCGGCATAGGCTAAGACTCAAAAGATAGTGTAGAATACATTATATACATATGAGATGAGTAATGCGTGATATGTAAACATTATTAAAGTGGCATTATTAAACGAGAGGCTGGTAGAATCATGAGTATTTTATCGTTCGCCGGTATTTGTTCTTTTCACTGAACAAGTCTAAAAGATCTGAGTCCGTATGTGACGGAAATGGGCGGTAGGTAGCCTAGTGGTTAGAGCGTTGGGACACTATTTAAAAGGTTGCTGGATCGAATCCCCGAGCTAAACATATTTTTGTTCTTCCCCTGATCTAGGCAGTTAACCCACAGCTCCCCGGTAGGCTGTTATTGTAAATAAGAATTTGTTCTTAACTGACTTGACTAGTTAAATAAATAAAAAAAAGATGATAGCACCCTGATTAGGGCAGGAGTGTTGGATTGGAATTGAATGTTGGAGCATGTGGTTTAGCTAATTTAGCATCCTAACAAATAGCTATTAAACCAAACCCCACAGTTTAAATGTAACGTTAGAGATGAGTTTTTTAAAGGTACAGAGTGTGACTCGGAGCGTTTCGTCAGGCAGACCAATTCCCCTTTTCCTCACTAATTGGTCTTTTGACCTTATCACATCTTTTCACAATTTATATTTTTCAGAGCTGATCTGTTTGGTCAAAATATCAATTAGTGAAAGAAAGATCAGAATTGCGCTGCCTGTCTAACCGCAAACATAGATGAGCACTTATTGGGAACAGATTGATCTCTTTTTGTTGTTTTGTTTGGAATAAGCTAGGGCTATAGCTGAATCAGATTTGCAACAGTATGGTATAAAGTATGGTCTACTTTGTCAGTCAGAATTTTGGACTGTATAACTGTGGCAAATCCTATGCAATTTAATGGAATGGGGGCAAAATATGAGTTTGGCATGGTACCTACCACCTGGTTAACTCTAACAAACAACAGATCTCCTCTCCCTTGGGAGGCATCAGAAGCTGTAGCTAGCTAGCTGTGACTATAGCTGTGGTCTTTATTCCTGTGGTCTTTCATGTGTCTGTAACAGATGTATGGACCTGAGGATAGGCAGGCAGGCAGGCAGGCGAGGCATCAGTGGATTGAGTCAGAACCGCAGACTGTATCAAACAGGCAGCAAACAAAGAGCCCAAAGCAGTGCATATGGAGCAAGATTCACTTTGTCTTCCAACAGCTGTGACTCCATTAAGGCCTTGGCTGCTTGGTGCTGAGGCCCATCTGCTCTGGCTCTGTGTCTCATGGTGCTGCTGGAGCCTGAGCTTGGTCTAGAACGTTATGCTGTGGACGCAGCCTACCTTGATGATGCCTGGCTGGCACAGCTAATGCATAGCTAATGCACACAGCGCGACACACATTAGATTCGCAGCTAGGCTCTGAGAAGGTGTTGGACATAGACTACTCATGGTGCGAATTACGGGGGAGCCAGGTGGGACTCAGCTCCCCTGAATGAGACGTTAGCTCCCCTAAATGCAACAAAAGTCCAACTTTGGGGGGTCTCTAAATAATTCTAATTTAACCAATCTCCTATTTTTTTTGTAAATACAATCTATCAATGGAACAAACACCCCCACCTCTCTGTCACGGTTTAAACCAGGGGCCTCTTACACCTATTAGTAGCTCGCCAAACAATTCTGAAAGTACATTTTCACTTTCTACCGTAAACCTTCAGGAACAAATCTCATAACGATCAGACACCGCAAGCTCCCAGCTACTATCTAATCAACACAACATTGTCATCTCCCTCCTGGTTATCCACTATATGCTTAAAAAGCCAAACCTAGTACAACACGTGGCAATTCATTCCCAGCAACATTGTCATCTCCCTCCTGGTTATCCACTATATGCTTAAAAAGCCAAACCTAGTACAACATGTGGCAATTCATTCCCAGCAACATTGTCATCTCCCTCCTGGTTATCCAGCTTAGGGAGGATGTTCCTGTGGCGGGATCAAATCAGCGGATATTTTAGAGCGCCGCCGAAAGTTTTCGATAAAACTCAAACTTTCATTAAAACACACATACAAGGTACTGAATTAAAGCTACACTCGTTGTGAATCTAGCCACCAAGTCAGATTTGTAAAATGCTTTTCGAAGCTAATATCTGATAGCATACACCCCCCAGAATACCAGACCGTCAACAAAACAACAGATTTTGCGGTAGCCGGCGCTACCCAAAACGCAGAAATAAAATATAAAACATTCATTACGTTTGACGAGCTTCTTTCTTGGCACTCCTATATGTCACATAAACATCACAATTGGGTCTTTTTCCCGATTAAATCCGTCATTGTATACCCAAAATGTGATTTGCTGAAGACCGGTCTGATCCAGAAAAATGCCCCTTTACAAGACGCAACGTCACTTTTTAAAATTACAAAAGTTGCCTATATATTTTTACAAATCACTTCAAATTACTTTTCTAAACCAACTTTAGGTATTAATAAACGTTAATAATCTATTAAATTGATCACGGAGCGATCTGTATTCGATAGCAGCAAGTCTTGAAATCATCGTCCATGTTTTCACATTCAAAACATCCTGTGGTGAGCCCAAAGAAAGGAAATGCGTCACGTTTCCAAACCAAGGATAAAGCCGCCCCTAAATGACAGCATTGGCGACATCGTGTGGAAGCTGTAGGCGTTTACAGGGGATTGCCATGTATTTTCTTCAGCCTTAGACAATACATTGACTGGCGGATGGATATTATTTTTGTGTTTTTGGTGACCAGTTTTTCGAAGGATTTTGACTCCTAAACACGTTCTGTTATAGCCACAGACACGATTTAACCAGTTTTAGAGACTTCAGAGTGTTTTCTATACACACACACTTATCATATGCATATACTATATTCCTGGCATGAGTAGCAGGACGCTGAAATGTTGCGCGATTTTTAACAAAAAGCTGCGAAAATTCGCAGCCTCCTTAAGAGGTTTTAATTAATTAAAAAGCCAAACCTAGTACAACACGTGGCAATTCATTCCCAGCAACATTGTCATCTCCCTCCTGGTTATCCACTATATGCTTAAAAAGCCAAACCTAGGACAACACGTGGCAATTCATTCCCAGCAACATTGTCATCTCCCTCCTGGTTATCCACTATATGCTTAAAAAGCCAAACCTAAGACAACACGTGGCAATTCATTCCCAGCAATATTGCCCCTGTCTGTTGTGTGGTGCGCGCGTTTGTTGTCTTCTGATGTGATTTAAGCATTGACATGAACTCAGAACATACAATTTAGTTGTTTCTCTATGATTTAGTTTTATTTTAAGAGTAAAATAAATAATCTAAAACCAGGAACATTTTTAGCTCAGAACATTCATTTGGAAAAGAATAAAAGAATAACAGATTTTGTAGGGCCCCCCTTAGAGTTGTTTATGAACCATTACTTTACCATATATACAGTTCCTTCAGAAAGTGTTCAGACCCCTTGACTTTTTCCACATTTTGTTATGTTACAGCCTTATTCTAAAATGGATTAAATAAAAAATATTCCTCAGCAATCTACATACAATACGCCATAATGACAAAATGAAAACAGTTGCTTTGAAATGTTAGCAAAACTATTACAATTTAAAACAGAAATACCTTATTTACATAAGTATTTAGACCCTTTGCAATGAGACTCAAAATTGAGCTCAGGCGCATCCTGTTTCCATTGACCATCATTGAGCTGTTTCTACAACTTGATTGGAGTCCACCTGTGGTAAATTCAATTGATTAGACATAATTTGGAAAAGCACACCTGTCTATATAAGGTCCCACAGTTGATAGTGCTCGTCAGAGCCAAAACCAAGCCATGAGATCGAAGGAATTGTCCGTAGAGCTTCAAGACAGGATTGTGTCGATGCACATTTCTGCTGCATTGAAGGTCCCCAAGAACACAGTGGCCTCCATCATTCTTAAATGGAAGAAGTTTGGAGGCACCAAGGCTCTTCCTAGAGCTGGCCCGCCTGGCCAAAATGAGCAACATGGGGAGAAGGGCCTTGGTCAGAGAGGTGACCAAGAACCCGATGGTCACTCTGACAGAGCTCTAGATTTCATCTGTGGAGATGGGAGAAACTACAAAGAGATCCTTGATGAAAACCTGCTCCAGATCGCGCAGGACCTCAGATTGGGGCAAAGGTTCACCTTCCAACAGGACAACGACCCTAAGCACACAGCCAAGACAAGGCAGGAGTGGCTTCGGGACAAGTCTCTGAATGTCCTTGAGTGGCCCAACCAGAGCCCGGACTTGAACCCAATCGAACATCTCTGGAGAGACCTGAAAATAGCTTTGCTGCCAAATTTCTCCATCCAACCAGATACAGCTTGTGAGGATCTGCAGAGAAGAATGGGAAAAACTCCCCAAATACAAGTGTGCCAAGCTTGTAGTGTCATACCTAAGAAGACTCGATGCTGTAATCGCTGCCAAAGGTGCTTCAACAAAGTACTGATTAAATTAAAGGGTCTGAATACTTATGTAAGTTCGATATATTGTGTGTAGATTGATGAGGGGAAAAAAACAATTTAATAATTTTTAGAAAATAATGAAAGGTAACAAAATGTAGAAAAAGGGAAGAGGTCTGAATACTTTCCAAAGGCACTGTATTAAACATAAATCATAGGCACATTCTTCTCTTCTCCTCTGCAATTAATGTAGGCCTAGTTAATGGCAATCGCTGAATGTCATTAGGAACATTTTTGGTGTTTTGTAACAGATGTCTATTTCCATTCAAATAGCGCGAGTACACATGTAGGTTGGATGTTGGAATCATTACGAACATGCCTACTTTTTGAAGTGATTTGTTTGACAGTCAGATGAAAATATCATGACTGGTTGTGTTCATGTCACATTAAAGGGTAATTCATTTTTACTGTTTAAATGACTTCTTTTATTACTAGAACAAAAGAAAATGCAGAGACCCACCGAATGTCATGCTATAATTCATACTCTGAGACTACTTCTCATTCCAGGTCTCATAGCCTAACTGACAATCATGATAGGATTTGTGGTAAACCAAGACTATTTTGCTCTTAGTTGGACGAAACAGGGCTTGATTGCTTGGTTGTGTAGTCATATGATGTGCTTTAGTAGATAACAGAGACAGGATCTCTGATCATTCAGCAGTTTAACCGCTTCGCCAGGAAAAATTGTAAAATAAAACCTTCTCCCTGACATTTCCCCTTGGACTTGAAGAAAATAAATGTACAGGTTGAACATCATCATGTATCTAGGCTGGACACCTACGTTAGAACCCCATACTGGAGGTGAGATGTCTTTATTTAATGCACCGAGTGCTTCGCCAACTCCAGCTCTGTGAAAATGAATCTGTAAACTCTCTGTCTTGGGATCTATCTTGGGATCTACAGTATGCAGTTGGAGAAAGTGGAGAGAAGATGGACACATCCTGTGTTGACTTGATTGTTTCTCTCTCTGCCCCGCTTGGACTATTGTGCAGCATGTTTGTCAACATCATTTTGCTGGTCAGCGAGGAGAGGGTGAAGCTGAGAATGCACCTTCCCTGGAGTAAGGCCACATGGTGAGAGTAATCAGCTACCAATTGATTTGAATACATACAACTGTCCTGTATCGGCTACCTGAACCTGCATGACATGAGCTGTCCTCACGCTCTCTCCCAGCTTGAATATAACGTTGTTGTGCGTAAAACCGGGTCTATTAATTCCAGATGATACAGTCAGTCCACCCTCAAAACACTAGGTTACTAGGGATAGTTTCATGATGCAGTGTACCATCGAGATACTGTATTTACTGTGGCTGCTATTTAGCTGCTATTTATAACAACAACACATTAAATTGCCCAACAATGAGGAAAAAAGGAGTTGGCTTGAGGATATATTCAGTCACTATTTTTTGTTGAACTCAGCGGGTTTTGTCTGCATGTATGTGTATATATTGTATGTGTATATTATAGGTACTTCATTTTATTAGTCATATTAGTCGTTGCAGCAGTAGTTTTAATTAGTTTTAGGCCTATTAGTAGTTGTACACAACGTTTTTATGCTGTTAATGTGAATTATTATTTGTATTATTTCATTGTTATTATTATTAAACAATAGTTGCCATATTATTATTGTTACTAAGTATAATTAAAATTAAAATAAACAATTTACACTTGAAAAAACAAGATTGTGCATCGCAAGAGATTTCATCCTGCAAAATGTCAAATATATAAAAATCAAATCAAATGTATTTGTCACATACACATGGTTAGCAGATGTTAATGCGAGTGTAGCGAAATGCTTGTGCTTCTAGTTCCGACAATGCAGTAATAACCAACGAGTAATCTAACTAACAATTCCAAAACTACTACCTTATACACAACAAGTGTAAAGGGATAAAGAATATGTACATAAAGATATATGAATGAGTGATGGTACAGAGCGGCATAGGCAAGATGCAGTAGATGGTATCGAGTACAGTATATACATATGAGATGAGTATGTAAACAAAGTGGCATAGTTTAAAGTGGCTAGTGATACATGTATTACATAAAGATGCAGTAGATGATATAGAGTACAGTATATACGTATACATATGAGATGAGTAATGTAGGGTATGTAAACATTATATTAAGTAGCATTGTTTAAAGTGGCTAGTGATATATTTTACATCAATTCCCATCAATTTCCATTATTAAAGTGGCTGGAGTTGAGGCAGTGTTATTGGCAGCAGCCACTCAATGTTAGTGGTGGCTGTTTAACAGTCTGATGGCCTTGAGATAGAAGCTGTTTGTTCACCGATATCCCCTTTTCAACCATTTGAATGATTTCTTTTTCAAGGCCTGAGGCACTTTTTCAGTCACATTCCTGAAGCCCAAGAAGCAAACACTTAGCTTCCTGGTAGATATGGAAATGAAAAGGGTTTATGAATGACTTTTTGGAGCTCGTGGGCCCCACCGCCGAGCTGGGGCTGCGGGAGTGTCCACTACACCCTGCACTTTTCACTCTTTCACTTCTCCGTTCAACTCTTCATTTGAAAGTCAGAATTATATCATGGATCCTGTCGTGGAATTGGAATGGTTTTCATAATTTCAAGACTGGGTGAAAGCAGCTCAAGGGTTATTGAAAATAAATACATGCAACTTCATGTTCATCATTTCCAGCACCACCCCAAAATCAACACATGTGAAAATGGTGCATTTCTATGTTTTGTAGTAAAAGAAATAGAGGAAGATACGTGTTTCCAATGACAGCATCGGTGTGCATCATGTGATTTTAACCAATTATGAGTAGGCATTGCCTTCTAATTGCCTACTGCTTGTCTACTAACTGGTTGATGGTGTAATTGGAAACACGTATCTTCCTCTATTTTTTTTACTACAAAACATAGAAATGCACCATTTTCACATGTGTTGATTTTGGGGTGGTGCTGGAGATGATGAATATGAAGTTTAATTTGTATTTATTTTTTCCCCCTGAGTCTGTCTCACTCAATATTTTTTCCTCCAATGCGCACGCAGACACACATACGCACACGCACACACACATGCGTACACACAGTCATAGCATAGTGAACATTCAAGCACTGTTTTTCCCATTCAAAGACTGTATTTAATGAGTACATTGTGTACAGACATACTATACCATAACATACCATAACAGGTGTGCCTTGTCAAAAGTTAATTTGTGGAATCTTCTTAATGCGTTTGAGCCAATCAGTTGTGTTGTGACAAGGTAGGGGTGGTATACAGAAGATAGCCCTATTTGGTAAAATACCAAGTCCATATTATGGCAAGAACAGCTCTAATAAGCAAAGAGAAATGACAGTCCATCATTACTTTAAGACATGAAGGTCAGTCAATACGGAAAATGTCAAGTGCAGTCGCAAAAATCATTGAGCGCTATGATAAAACTGGCCCTCATGAGTAAGGGCTATTTGACCAAGAAGGAGAGTGATGGAGTGCTACATCAGATGACCTGGCCTCCACAATCACCCGACCTCAACCCAATTGAGATGGTTTGGGATGAGGTGGACCGCAGAGTGAAGGAAAAGCAGCCAACAAGTGCTCATCATACGTGGGAACTCCTTCAACACTGTTGGAAAAGCGTTCCAGGTGAAGCTAGTTGAGAGAATGCCAAGCGTGTCCAAAGCTGTCATCAAGGCAAATGGTGGCTACTTTGAAGAATCTAAAATCTAAAATATATTTTGATTTGTTTAACACTTTAAAAACATTTTTTTGCTGTCCTTGCCTTAATATGGACTTGGTCTTTTACCAAATAGGGCTATCTTCTGGATACCACCCCTACATTGTCACATCACAACTGATGGGCTCAAACGCATTAAGAAGGAAATAAATTCCACAAATGAACTTTTAACAAGGCACACCTGTTAATTGAAATGCATTCCAGGCGACTACCTCATGAAGCAGGTTGAGAGAATGCCAAGAGTGCGCAAAGATGTCATCAAGGCAATGGGTGGCTACTTTGAAGAATCTCAAATATAAAATATATTTTGATTTGTTTAACACTTTTTTGGTTTTGATGTCTTCGCTATTATTCTTCAATGTAGAAAATAGTAAAAAATAAAGAAAAACCCTTGAATGAGTAGGTGTGTCCAAACCTTTGACTGGTACTGTATGTCGGCTAGATGTGTTACTGTAGAGGTGGGTCTGTCTGATAAACATTTCCAGGAAATTAGCTGTTAAACATTTTCCTAAGCCCAATGGCAAAATGTGGTAGGATTGCATTTTTCTCTCCGCAGTCAAGAGGGTGGCCACTAAAAACAATCGCTAGCTTGGTGAGCCACTCAAGCAAATCTCGCTTAGGGCTCCCAAAATGATAGAACCAGCCCTGATTGTAGCAAGCAGAATAAATACACTCCTCATCTCTGGGAATCCATCTTTTATTCAAGATGGAATGATGTTCGACCCCCTCAAACAAACACAGAATTGGCATACCATCCTCTCCCTGGCATGGAGATGTGATTGTGTTTGGAGTGGCGCTGCCAGTTTCTGAATATTATCTGCAGGGGTTTGTTCCGTGTTATTGCAGGGATTTGGGATGCTTTGTGAAATGTTTTTACAGTTTTGAAAAGCGCTCAATTCATTGGGAAAGTGAGATCACAATAGAAGTGGCTCGGAAAACAGATTCCCGGGCTTGTGCCTAATGCCTACAGTATGTATATCATGTCGTATATAATGCCTAGAAGCGTCTAGCAATGATGGATTCTCTATTCTGGATCATTTGCATATCAGGATATTCTTTGCAAAATACCTCATTGTTTGGCTCATACTTGTCATGAATACTGGATTTCCTGTCAATCAAAATGTATTTACAGGCATGTGCTACCTCTTTGTCATGTGATCTTGTGACCTCTCCATGGAATCTATTGGCTGGCAGAGTCAGACAGACTGAAGAAAGACGACAGATATCAACCCATACACAATGTCGGCTTGAGGAGGGATCAAAAGAGATGAATTTGAAAGGAAAAAATAAGCCAAGAAAACGTTGCCTATTGTTGCCTTTAGAATTCAGTGGCCAATTGTTGCGAGGTGTGGAATGAATTGCAGGGCAGCGTATCTAAGCCGACAATGGAACGCTATCATTTGACAAAAAGCAGCAGCAAGAACCAGGGAACAAGATCTCCAAGTAACTGCTTCTCCAATAAATGGCCCAATTTCAAATCTAACGAGATCGAGAAAAATACCTGCAAATTCCCAGCGAAGCAACAAAAGCCACGTGAAAAAGTTCTCATTCAGTTAGTCTATGCACAAACAGCAGGCTCCTATGTGAACAATGTCATGACAGACAGCATGGTGTGTTTAAATGGGCTCTGGCTAAGGCCTGAGGTACAAACTGTCCCCATCCTCAGGGAACATACTTTAAAGACTGTAACTTTTCATTCAGAGGGCTGTTGATGTAGAGTGATCTGTGCAGCTCATCTAGATAAACTCAATGGCCAGCCACTCCGTGGCTCTTTGTGTCTAGGTGTGTGGCTGTGTATTGAGCTGCAGCTGTATGTATTTAGTGTTTAATGCCATTCAGAACTGTTGTGAGTGCTGCTTTGCTCAGAAGCTGGCTGCCTGTTCTCCCCTTCCACCCTTACTTTCTACTTTCTGAGGGCTGTTGATGTAGAGTGATCTATGCTGCTCTACCTAAAAAAAACACCACCAAAGAATCCACATTTTCTGTGTGTGTGTGTGTGTGTGTGTGTGTGTGTGTGTGTGGGGTGTGTGGGTGTGTGTGTGTGTGTGTGTGTGTGTGTGTGTGTGTGTGGTGCGTGTGTGCGTGTGTGCGTGGTTGTGTTGCTGTGGCCATGGTCATGTCTATGAACAGACTATGACTATGTATGTGTTTTGAGCCGCAGCTGTGTGTATGTGGCTCTCATTCAGGACTGTTGAACCTGCTGCTCCACCACCGGCTGGCTGATGAATGGTCCTCAGGTGAGAAGATGACAGCACTTTAAACTGCTCACTTTCTCTTTCTCTCATATAGGGCAAGTGAAGGGCCCTTTATTTTGTTCAGACTCAACTCTCTAAACACTGTTTCTCTGTCGCAGTCTTTCTTATAGCCCTGAGTGGTGGCCTTGTTTAAAATGAGAAAGGACTATTGTGTCAAATACTGTCCTGCACATCATAACTTGATAGCCATTTAGTGAGTGTGTTGTGTGTTTATTTAGCTACTCCCACACATCAGTTGATGCAGGTAATGCTTATATATGATGTTGGGAATTGGTTCATGATCTCTGCCCTTCACTTATTATTGACTCAATGAGGTGATTAATTCATTAAACCAGTATAGTTATATTCAATACAGTATATTGATTTGTATACACTGAGTCATGTGGATTGCAGTCAGAGGTTCCTTGTCAACAGCTTACCTGAGTTCCATTACACAGGCACGTACAGTATGCAGACGCACTCAAATACACACATGCACACACAAATCTTACACACACACACACACACACATGCACACACGCGCACATACACACACACACACGCGAATACATGTAGAATAATCCTCATACACTCCCACTCAGATGCATATTCTGCTCTGTTCCCTCTCCATAACCACTGGGCACACACACATTGGTTGAATCAACGTTATTTCCACGTCATTTCAATTACGTTGAGCCAACATGGAATAGACGTTGAATTGACATCTGTGCCAGTGGGTAGCCTTTATAGAAGGGCAGAGCAGAAAAAAATGGTATTGTTGTCAAAGCCCTACACTCCATCTGAATGACCTATTATACAACCCTCTTCCTGTTAAAGCTTTCATATACACACTATACACTATTATATTAGTATCATTATTATTCGTGTCAATGGTGGGGCTGTGTTCTGCTGTTTGATTGATTATGGTTTGAAGTGTTCGTTCTCGAGTGCTCTCTCTCCCTCTCCAGCTCAGCAGCTACTTCCTGTGTGGCGGCGGCAAATGCAAAACACTGCACGCCTTTTTTGATCTATCACATCACACCCAGCACCTTAAAGAGATTATTTTAGAGATGATTGGCCGCATTATCAGCGATGCCATTTTTTACTAATACTGCTCTCTCCATTGCAGTGTACATGAAGAGGTCCCACTTCAGACTCAAGTGGAAAGCAATATTATGTTACATATTTCAACATCAAACCACATGTTTGGTTTCCCCTTCCCCTTGACTTCCCCTAGCGGGGGGGATCAGTCAGGAGCTTTATCCCAATGTCAAACACACTATCGTGGTTATCGGGATCAAGCCTCTCATTATGGTTAAAGGCCCAGTGCAGTCAAAAACTTGATTTCCACTCAGGGTGGTTGGAATACTGTGGAATTGTGAAAATTATGATAATGCCCTTTTAGTGTAAGAGCTATTTGATAAGACCAACAGAAATGTCACCCTGTTTTGGAGGGATGGAATTGTGGCCTGCCTAGTGACATCACCAGGCACAAATTAGTTAAGACAGAGAGTTCCAACCCTCTCTGCCTACAACAGCTGTGTGCTTTTTAGAAGCTTGTATTAGGCATGTACTGTATCATGGCAGGCCAGACAGTAATCTGTCACATTTTATTGGGCTTTTGGGTATGGATTCTGTCACCATGCTTAGGTTGTTAGGCTTGGTTGCTTCAGTTGAGTAGTTCAGGCCTAAGTGGGTTTACATTTGGAGCCCAGTAAAGTCGGCTGTTGAGGCTGGTTGGGAAGTGACAGAGACACAGAGAGTCTATTTCGATGGGCCCGCCTGCCAATCCCAGAGCCTAGATGGTTTGCTGAGCTCTGCCTCAGTACCACTGTGATTACTGACAGTGTGAAAGCCATTCAAGGCCCACTCTCTCTCTCTCTCTCTCTCTCTCTCTCTCTCTGTCTGTCAGGGCTTAAATCTCTTACTAATATGAAACAGAGGACTTGTCTGACGAGATTCTATTGTCTGACTCTGTGTCTGTTGTTCTCACAGTGTACAGTTGTTGATGTCCAGAGCTGTGATTAAAGCGGGCCTAGCCCATGCATGGTGGTGTGGTGTCCCTGAGCTGACAGGACTGGCCTTGTTTTAGTGGGACAGTGTATTTATCACCTGGTTAAGTGCTCTCACACGCTGCCTTAAGGACCATAACTCTGCCTACTGAAAAACAAAAGCCCAGCCAAGAGAGCCTGGACACTGCATCTCTCTGCTGTCACTAATGTACCATCACACACAGAACTAGGTGCTTAAGCGCGTGAACACACAAACGCACACACATACCAACAATGCCCACATACAGTCTCAAACTGATCCATGTAACTGTTGAGTGTTGAGACCGGCAGTCTGGGTGGATGTTAATTGTTTCATGCATAGTTACTACCAGACTCAGACTCATTCGTGGGAAAATAAATGTCTCTGCAGGCACACACACACACACACACACACACACACACACACACACACACACACACACACACACACACACACACACACACACACACACACACACACACACACACACACACACACACACCACATGAAAATGTGTCCAAGACACTCCTGCAAGCCTTCACACGGCGATTTATAATTACCCTCATGTCTAAATAACATTGTTACAGGTATGCCCATGACACGCCTGTATGCAGTCAATTCCTGATGATGCCATTTAATTGTCATCTCTGCAAACACAGCTTGAGGAATGGGTGACATTTTACTGAGAGGTTAATTAGTTGAAAGGAAACAAACAGAGGAGAAGAGAAGAAAAAGAGGTATGGCAGAGAGAATAAATGAGAAACACATCATGAGCCGTAGCCGTCACATTCGCTGCCGGAACACATCGACTCCTCTGACCCCTGAGCCATCAAACGAAAAGAGAGGTGTGAGTCCTGAGAGAGCGAGAAAGAGAGAGAGAGAGACTATAGCCTCCAGACCTAACAGGAGCTGTCTAGATATGATAGTGTGTAAATGCTGTCTCCTCTGCTTTTTAGGGTTGTTCTGTAGAGTGTTTTCTATGCTTCTAGCCCAGAGCAGGAGAGTTTAACACAATGCAACATGTCAGCTACCTGTCTTTGTTTAGTCAGGTTTCACACGCACGGCCTGGCCTCTCTGAAATGCCTCTGAGGCTGTGTGCTGTGCATGCTCTGGCCTCCTCTCTTTTCTCCTGTTATTATAAGACACCTTTACTCAAATGTAGAACTCTGGTTCTACATGGAAAAGGGTTATCCTATGGGGACAGTCGAATAACCCTTTTGGAACCCTTTTTATCACATAAATCTCTCATTGTACATTGTATATGTACTATATTACAATGGTTACAAGACCATAGATCATTGCCTGCACATACAGCCTATCTGTAGTGTACATGTGCTGTTCATGTACCATGTAGTGTTGACTTTGGGTGCTTGTTGTTGTTGTTTGTAAATATAGAATTGCTGCTCTACCCATCCCCAGGCCTTCCATCAAGGCTCTCTCATGGAGGATGCTGAGCCAGGGTTGTTGTGTGGACTGTAACAAGAAAGAGAGAGAGAGAGAGAGAGAGAGAGAGAGTTGTTCAAAAAGAGAGAGAGTGTGTCATGTTTTACTCTCACTGTTCCTCTCCATCTGTGCTGTGTTACCTTGAGATCAGGTGCCCCTGTAGTGTGTCATGTGTAAGATCTTGAGATCAGGTCCCCCTGTAGTGTGTCATGTGTAAGATCTTGAGATCAGGTGCCCCTGTAGTGTGTCATGTGTAAGATCTTGAGATCAGGTTCCCCTGTAGTGTGTCATGTGTAAGATCTTGAGATCAGGTTCCCCTATAGTGTGTCATGTGTAAGATCTTGAGATCAGGTTCCCCTGTAGTGTGTCATGTATAAGATCTTGAGATCAGGTCCCCTGTAGTGTGTCATGTATAAGATCTTGAGATCAGGTTCCCCTGTAGTGTGTAATGTATAAGATCTTGAGATCAGGTGCCCCTGTAGTGTGTCATGTATAAGATCTTGAGATCAGGTGCCCCTGTAGTGTGTCATGTATAAGATCTTGAGATCAGGTGACCCTGTAGTGTGTCATGTATAAGATCTTGAGATCAGGTGCCCCTGTAGTGTGTCATGTGTAAGATCTTGAGATCAGGTGCCCCTATAGTGTGTCATGTGTAAGATCTTGAGATCAGGTGCCCCTGTAGTGTGTCATGTGTAAGATCTTGAGATCAGGTGCCCCTGTAGTGTGTCATGTGTAAGATCTTGAGATCAGGTGCCCTGTAGTGTGTCATGTGTAAGATCTTGAGATCAGGTTCCCCTATAGTGTGTCATGTGTAAGATCTTGAGATCAGGTGCCCCTGTAGTGTGTCATGTGTAAGATCTTGAGATCAGGTGCCCCTGTAGTGTGTCATGTATAAGATCTTGAGATCAGGTTCCCCTGTAGTGTGTCATGTGTAAGATCTTGAGATCAGGTGCCCCTGTAGTGTGTCATGTGTAAGATCTTGAGATCAGGTGCCCCTGTAGTGTGTCATGTGTAAGATCTTGAGATCAGGTGCCCCTGTAGTGTGTCATGTGTAAGATCTTGAGATCAGGTGCCCCTGTAGTGTGTCATGTGTAAGATCTTGAGATCAGGTGACCCTGTAGTGTGTCATGTGTAAGATCTTGAGATCAGGTGCCCCTGTAGTGTGTCATGTGTAAGATCTTGAGATCAGGTGCCCCTGTAGTGTGTCATGTGTAAGATCTTGAGATCAGGTGCCCCTGTAGTGTGTCATGTATAAGATCTTGAGATCAGGTTCCCCTGTAGTGTGTCATGTGTAAGATCTTGAGATCAGGTGCCCCTGTAGTGTGTCATGTGTAAGATCTTGAGATCAGGTTCCCCTGTAGTGTGTCATGTGTAAGATCTGGGGACAGACTGCGTAATTATATCAACAAGATTTACAGTTGTAGCTTTTTCAAGGGATCAGCAATGAAGGTTGAAATCTCAATGAATGCACAGTGGCATACAAAATGATAACATGTGTTTAAACAAGACCTACGTAGTTTGTCTGAGCCTTTGGTGACTACAGTAGGAATCCAGTGTTGATTCACTGCCATCCCAGTCTCCGTGGTCTTCCATCCTGAAGTGGATGAGGTATTGCAGTGATGCGATGAATTCTCTCACAGTGCTCCGAGTTTAGCATGCAGAGACCGTGTTGGAGGAAATAAAACATATAAAGTAGCACAATGTGAAGGAGCATTGAGACAGACACTCTTTGAACGCTATTGCCTCGGCTCTCTTCCTCTCCTTCAGATGGGTGGCTGGTGGCTGGTGGCTGGGGGTAGAGGGGTGGGGGGTGGAAGGTGTGTTTGGAGGGTTTTGACTGATGACTTGTCAGGATTTTTCTTTAATTGTAGCAGTAATAGGCTCGGGGTTCATTCGAGGGATCGTGTGTCTCCGAGTGTTTGTTTATTATCATCTGACATTGTGAATGGGGGTGGGGGTGGGGGTAAGGGACATATTTGTTTATTATCATCTGACATTGTAAATTGGGGTGGGGGTGAGGGTAAGCGACATATTTGTTTATTGATGATGCGGCGGTGGTAATGTGAGGAGAGAAGGAGAAAGAGAGAGCGAGCGTCGGGCTGTCTGTCAGGGCAGAAAATCGGCCCCTCAGTCAGTCAGAGAAAAAGCTTTTCCAGGAAAGAAGCGTGATGGTTTTTCTAACCACCTTAGCCAGAGAATGAGGCATTCGCTGTAGCACTCACCTCTGCACTGACATGTGACGAGTTTTTCAAGGTTGTACAGAATAAGAAAGCCCATCGACACAGCCTGGCAGATCGATAAGGTTTACACATGACTCCACTTCCCGGGAGCACAATCCTCCACCATCCCCGCGGGGCCCGACGGATTATCTGGAATGGGGAGGAGGGGGAGAGAAAGTGGAGGAAATGAATTCCAGTGGTCGGTAGTGGAGGAGGAGGTAATGGTTGTGGTGCAAAACACTATCAACTGACCATTAGCCGGAGTCCCTCAGCTTACTGGATACTGAGTAGAAAGCCTTAGTACTGCATTGGATTACACTCTAAAACGTGTGGGCCCCACTCTTCTATGATGTGTATGTGCAGTTTGCTTTGTGTTGTTTTTGTATCCTGTAGTTGTCCACCCACGAGCAGAGGAACAGCATATTAACCCCCTGACCTCCAGTCCTCTTGGGGAGCTAGCAGGGTCAGACAGCCAGGCTGTGAGCTGTGAACCTGGCCTTTCTGTTTCTTACCCACCCTTTGTTTCAGAAGACCCTCACAACACCTCAAGTACAGCCATAGGATCTTCATTTGATCACCCTGTAGCAGGAGAACTTTCCTGCAATGCAGGATATTTTTTACTTGTAGTGTTTTTAAGGTTTAAAATGGCTTGTGAAGTTTGGAATTTCCACTTTGAAATTTCAGACTTGATTTTCCCTTACGGGAAAACGTATCAACCCCTACATAAATGATATAATCCAAATAATAATTCACATTTCCTGTTGCTGCAGGATTATTTTCCTGCTGTGGCAAACTGCCTCAAATGAAGATCCTACATTGGTATGGTACGCACAGAGCCCTTTCTGAACCCAGAGGAACTCAGAACATTGTGTTTCTGCTCAAGTTTCAATTCCTGGAAGGCAGGACGACAACTTTCTCCTCAACTCTTTCATTGACCTTTTTCTTTGGTCTGACCTTGGACTCCCTGCTGCTGATCACTGGGGCTTCATTCACTTTATAAAGAACAAAGATATACTGTAGATTGTCTAGTCTTCCTTTAATTTCCCCTCCCTGTGTTTCCTGTCTGTTCTGTGGAGCGAGCAGCAGCTTAGGGTAGTGGAGTGGTGGAGTGAAGGTCACCCCAGCGGTGGTGATGATGGGGGTAAAATCACTGTGCTCCTCCAATCAAGCCACTCTCATTGATGTGGGAGCTCTTTAATTATTGTCCTTCTTCAACAATGTGAGCTTGTTAATGATGTTCCTCATGCTGTAGTTATTGGCGCACCCTCTAATTACTTCCCCACCCCGCAATAACACGCTTGTTAGAGGAGAGAGTGCCAGAGGTCCCCCGTCGGGTGTGTAATCTGGCCCCTCCACCACCCGTCCTGATTCTGGCCTTGTGGAGGCGTAAGGAAGGACAATCACCAGAGGTTATCCTGACTAAGACACCAGGCACTGAGTCACCCTCAGCTCAGACTGATGAGGGGCTGGTCTGACTCTAATCCCAATGGCTGAAGAGGGTGAGGACCTCAGACTGACACACTGCTGACTATAGACAAGAGTGGCTTTGATTGATAAATGTACGTCTGTCTGTCTGTCTGTCTGTCTGTCTGTCTGTCTGTCTGTCTGTCTGTCTGTCTGTCTGTCTGTCTGTCTGTCTGTCTGTCTGTCTGTCTGTCTGTCTGTCTGTCTGTCTGTCTGTCTGTCTGTCTGTCTGTCTGTCTGTCTGTCTGTCTGTCTGTCTGTCTGTCTGTCTGTCTGTCTGTCTGTCCCTGCCTGCCTGCCTGCCTGCCTGCCTTTATCTCTCTCTGTGGGCTCTGACAGGCAGCGCTGTGCCCTTCCTGGCTCCCTGGCAGGACTGGCTGACCTTTTTCGCTCCTCACCACCTCTCATTAATCTCCCCGCAGACACTGTCTGCCCCATGCCCCCCTACGCCATGCCACGCCGCACTCCATGCAACCGCTAACCTGGCACGGCTAACCCGATCCCCGCTGAGCAAAACACACATCAGCTCATAAGATAATGATTCAGAAGAGGGAGGAAGTCAGTGCAGTTCAGTCTCTCTGCAAAGACACGTCTCAGGGTCTGTCTGTCTGTCTCCCCGTGGGCTCTGTCAGTAGTAGTGGAGAGAGGTTCTGATCCACTATATAGTAATGTGAGATGTACATGAAGCCAGCCAGGGGGACAGTACCCTGTGGCGGTATCACTATGTGTCAACGCTATTTATATCTCGTCACAATCCCTCTGTGTTAACTGTGTTGTTGAGCTCAGTTATCAGACTGACTGCCTGGGCAGGACTGGGGTCACTGGCCGCAGTAATAGTCTGAGTGAGAATAATGTTCAAACAGTGAGTCTCTCACAGTGGTGGTGTAGCGAGCAGAGAGAGATGCTGGGGTCAACACTGAATCTAACTGAATGAAGAAAGCGAGTTCAATGTGATTACATGTGTTAGACGTCTGTAACAGTGGAGCACTGCTGACACTGATGAAGTCTGGCATGTAGCTGGCTGAATCAGTGGCTCTGCTTGTTGTTGTTTCTATTGAGAGAGGATGAAGTGGTGTTCTCAGAGAAATACAGCGTGATGATGGCATGGTTCTCCCAGCTCCACTCCTACTCCCACACCAGTACTCTTCTCTAAATGTGAACAGTAAATCACCCAGCCGTCTGAGACAAGTCACGTGTCTCTCCAAGAGGCTCATGTGGCTCTCTTGTGCTATTCTATGTGAACAGGAGATGTATAGGGATTTCTATAGCAATAACATATGTTATTCAACATTCATAACAGTTACCACACTATTGGTCCCTGCCCTGGCCATTGCTTTAAGTGGAAAACAGGCTAGGTTCTGAAACACACTTTAATGGATCATCTGTATCTAGCATCTAGATCAGGGATTGGCAACTGGTGATCCGCAGCCCCCTTTTGAAGGCCCAAGGACCATAAAAAAAAAAAAATATATATATATAGATTTTTTTACTCAGTCGGGGTCTCAACATACTGTTGAGAATTATAATAATAGAATACACAAGGTGCAATTTAGAAAATTGGTTGTGAATCACCAGTCACTCAATTTACCCACGGGTATGGATGTGGGTACGCAGACCCACGAGCCACTGCGGCCCCTGAAGATGAGTTCCATTTTTTTGTGGCCCCCACCCCCATCTAAGTTGCCCATCCTTGATCTAGATCATGGCTGGCTTGTTTATTTTTGCTAGTTTTCAGCCTTTGGGGTGGCAGGTAGCCTAGTGGTTAGAGCGCTGGGCCAGTAACCGAAAGGTTGCTGGATCAAATCTCAGAGCTGACAAAGTAAAAATCTGTTGTTCTGCACCTGTACAAGGCAGTTAACCCACAGTTCCCTGTTAGGCTGTCTTTGTAAATAAGAATTTGTTCCTAACTGACTTGATTAGTTAAATAAAATGTTGGAATTGGATAAATATTCTGTTCATAGAAAGCCCTCTCAATTTCTTCCACATCTCTTTTTCAGGTTCAGTTTGTATAAAGAACCTGTTATGACCTTTTTTAGCAGTGCTCAATTAGGGCTTGACGATATGGCAAAAATATAATGTCATTGTCATTTTGGACGGTATAGCGGTATTTGACGGTATTTTATGCTTCTGAATAATACAAGCTAATTAAGCTTTTTTGAGTAGTGCATGACTGTACGATGGCAACAAATGAATTCTGAGTGGTTTTAATTGGCTTCCTCCATTCGGACGATTTTTTATCCTCAACCAAACTAGGACAAAACTGACAGTGAAGTAGTCCAATTTGTAGAACCTTTCATTTATTTAGCACTATATCAACATATCGTTGTAGGCAGTATTGTAAAAAAAAATCCATACTGGTATACCATAATACATGACATATCCCCCAGCCCTATGCATAAATGTGTCACCCTCCCTGTGACTCACTGAGGAATCAACAATGTTGGACAGCAACCATACCCAACATGACTTGTCTTTTTTTCCGGAAATACCTACAAGCTCAACTTTTTTTCTATGAAGGGGGAGGGGTTTCAATGTGTGCACATTGCTAGGGTATTGAAACACCAAAATAAACAGTGGAGCACATTAGGATGTGGTTGCTTCAATGCAAGCAGCGATTAGGGACTGAGCAAGGTGAGTGATGTTCAGTTCCATGATTGTTCTGTTCTCTCTTGGGGAGAGCTGTGTAGAGGATAGAGGAGACTAACAGGATTTTGAAGAATTGTTGAAGCTATTGATGACATTCTGTCTGGGCTAGAGGCTGTGTGTTCGTCTGACATTCTGTCTGGGCTAGAAGCTGTGTGTTCGTCTGACATTCTGTCTGGGCTAGAAGCTGTGTGTTCGTCTGACATTCTGTCTGGGCTAGAGGCTGTGTGTTCTGTGTGTTCGTCTGACATTCTGTCTGGGCTAGAGGCTGTGTGTTCGTCTGACATTCTGTCTGGGCTAGAGGCTGTGTGTTCGTCTGACATTCTGTCTGGGCTAGAGGCTGTGTGTTCGTCTGACATTCTGTCTGGGCTAGAAGCTGTGTGTTCGTCTGACATTCTGTCTGGGCTAGAAGCTGTGTGTTCGTCTGACATTCTGTCTGGGCTAGAGGCTGTGTGTTCGTCTGACATTCTGTCTGGGCTAGAGGCTGTGTGTTCGTCTGACATTCTGTCTGGGCTAGAAGCTGTGTGTTCGTCTGACATTCTGTCTGGGCTAGAAGCTGTGTGTTCGTCTGACATTCTGTCTGGGCTAGAAGCTGTGTGTTCGTCTGACATTCTGTCTGGGCTAGAGGCTGTGTGTTCGTCTGACATTCTGTCTGGGCTAGAAGCTGTGTGTTCGTCTGACATTCTGTCTGGGCTAGAGGCTGTGTGTTCGTCTGACATTCTGTCTGGGCTAGAAGCTGTGTGTTCGTCTGACATTCTGTCTGGGCTAGAGGCTGTGTGTTCGTCTGACATTCTGTCTGGGCTAGAGGCTGTGTGTTCATCTGACATTCTGTCTGGGCTAGAAGCTGTGTGTTCGTCTGACATTCTGTCTGGGCTAGAGGCTGTGTGTTCGTCTGACATTCTGTCTGGGCTAGAAGCTGTGTGTTCGTCTGACATTCTGTCTGGGCTAGAGGCTGTGTGTTCGTCTGACATTCTGTCTGGGCTAGAAGCTGCGTGTTCGTCTGACATTCTGTCTGGGCTAGAGGCTGTGTGTTCGTCTGACATTCTGTCTGGGCTAGAGGCTGTGTGTTCGTCTGACATTCTGTCTGGGCTAGAAGCTGCGTGTTCGTCTGACATTCTGTCTGGGCTAGAGGCTGTGTGTTCGTCTGACATTCTGTCTGGGCTAGAAGCTGTGTGTTCGTCTGACATTCTGTCTGGGCTAGAGGCTGTGTGTTCGTCTGACATTCTGTCTGTGTACTGAGTCAGAGGGCAGTGTCTTATTTCATCCAGGGTCTGAAACATGAGCCTGCTGTACATCACAACTATGTGTCCCAGGAGACTATTCATAGTTCTAAACATGGTGGCTGTAATGATTCCCTAGTAACGTCACAGTCACATTAGAGGAAGGGAAGGGATAGTGCTTGTCGTGAGATGGGATTCCCATACGTACAGTTCACAGGGCTATGACTCTATTATAGTATGCTATACAATGAGTGTACAACACATTGGGAACACCTTCCTAATAGTGAGTTTCACCCCATTTTGTCCTCAGAACAGCCTCAATTCAACAGAGCATGGACTCTACAAGGTGTCGAAAGCGTTCCACAACGATGCTGGCTCATGTTAACTCCAATGCTTCCCACAGTTGTGTCAAGTTGGCTGGATGTCCTATGGGTGGTGGATCATTCTTGATACACACGGGAAACTGTTGAGTGTGAAAAATCCGGCAGCGTTGCAGTTCTTGACATTCTCAAACCGGTGCACCTGACGCCTACTACCATACCCCATTCAAAGGCACTTAAATATTTTGTCTTGCTCATTCACCCTCTGAATGGCACACATACACAATCCATGACACAATTTTCTCAAGGCTTAAAAATCCTTCTTTAACCTGTTTCCTCCCCTTTATCTACACTGATTGAAGAGGATTTAAGAAGTGGCATCAATAAGGGATCATAGCTTTCACCTGGTCAGTCTATGTCATGGAAAGAGCCGTTGTTCCTAATGTTTTGTACACTCAGTGTATAAATCAGTGTCTCAAGCCGGTGCTGTGAAGTTCCGAGGAGAGTATAAAGCCTGACGTCATACACACAGGGCTCCTGACATTAGCCATTAGACTGACTCAGGGCCTGTTGTTACAACCCACTCCAGCCAAGGTATTTGCTAGTGTCACCCCCTGAGCTGTTTCACCTGTTCCTGTTATTGTCTTCACCCCCTCCAGGTGTCACTTATTTTCCCCAGTGTATTTATCTGTGTTTCCTGTCTCTCTGTGCCAGTTCGTCTTGTATGTTTGTCTCCAAGTCAACCAGCGTTTTTCCTGTTCTCCTGCTTTTTGCATTCACCTTTTTCTAGTCCTCCTGGTTTTGACCCTTGCCTGTTTCAGGACTTTGTACCCGCCTGCCTGACCATTCTGCCTGCCTTGACCAAGAGCCTGTCTGCCAGTTTGTACCTCCTGGACTCTGATCAGGTTTTGACCTTTTGCCTGTCCACGACCATTCTCTTGCCTACTTTGGATTAATAAACATTGTAAGACTCCAACCATCTGCCTCCTGTGTCTGCATCTGGGACTCGTCTTGTGCATTGATAGCTAGCCTTGATTACGACTGGCTGCTGCAGCTGTGTACTTGTGCTGTTGATGGCCATGCCGCCTCGTCAATCTGTGTCCTTGTGCTGTTGATGGCCATGCCGCCTCGCCAATCTGTGTCCTTGTGCTGTTGATGGCCATGCCGCCTCGCCAATCTGTGTCCTTGTGCTGTTGATGGCCATGCCGCCTCGCCAATCTGTGTCCTTGTGCTGTTGATGGCCATGCCGCCTCGCCAATCTGTGGCATTGCTTCTCTGTTTCTCTCCACTACGCTGCTCTGAGATATCTCTATTAAATCCTGTTTGTGCATGCACAGCTTTATTATTCTGATTTAATACAACAATGCCTTCGAATATCCATTCTGCTTCCTTCACTTTTTATTTATGCCACTTCGCCAGCCAGTCTACTCCCCCTCGCCCCTCGCCCCTCGCCCCCCCGCCTGGCTCGACGCATGGCCCGGCAGGCAGAAAGGAAGGCAGCACAATGGATATTAAATCAGATTTATCGTCAGGCTATAGAATGGCGACCCACGGTTCTGTCTGTCTGCCGGGGAATGGGGAAGGGGAACCCCCCTCCCTCCGCTCCGCTCCCCTCCCAGGGTGACAATACAGCCCCTGCACAATTGATGGCCCCTCAATTTGATCCCTGGAATTGGTTACATTCCTTTCGGATTGACACCGGGGCGAAATGGAATTAGGGACAGCGGGTCTAAATGTGCTTCGGTGGAATAAATGTGGAGAGCGAGGCTGAATGCTTATAGGAGCACATGAACACTTTAGCTCAACCATTCCTACTTGTCACACTGTCAGTTTAATGTGAATTTTGAAAGGGTGTTTAAGAGAATGATGTGGGTGGAGGGAGGTGGGAGGACAGAGATGGAGAGCGAGAGAACGGTAGATTGAATTGCGTTGGGCTTACATCTGATTCAGCCTGTCTAGGTTCATAATCTACATTGAGAAGACAACCTTGAGGTCATATATTCAGGTAATTTTATACTTTGTAATTAAGTAAAACAATAAATATTGAGATATTTAGACCACTCATTCTCTGGGTACAAAAGCAGTAGGCTACAGTATCTCCTGTTGCTGAGAGAGAGGCCAGAAAAGGGGGGAGTGAGAAATGCTGAGGTAGATGGAGAGATGGATCAGGATGACAGAAAGTGGTCTTCGAGTTGTGGTATGTTCTGTGCTGCTGCCTGTTTGGGTTGTCTAATGACAGTATAATTACCATATTGTCATCAGTGTTTCCCCAAGGATTTTCTTCTGCGGTGGTGGCCAGGGTAGTGAGTGGGTGGTAGGGGGGTTCATTGGCCACGGCTACTTAATGAATTTAGGGGAAACACAAACAAACAATGTTGGCATTGTTGATCATCAGAGCTTCATCAGATCTTCCTCTGTCCCTGTGCTCCACATCATTAAACGACTGGTGGGGGAAGCTTTTGGATGAGTTATTACTCACTGCATTACCCAGTATCAATACAACACAGGCCTATGTGGATGGTCTCAGCAGACACTGTGATTAAAGGGTGACTGCACTTCCTGATTTGGCCTCGTTTTGAAGATTGCTCATTAAGAAATGCTAGCGGCTATGACTGAAGCCAAACAAGAGTTGTCTTGGGGGTGTGGTTTGATGTGGGTGTGTTCACATATCATACCCTGGCAGGTACTGTTGTTTTTCCCTCTTGAGACACCGTAGCAATAACATAGCCACTTCTTCAAAATTGTCACTTCCTTAAAATAGACAGAATTACTCTAGGATAAATCAAGAAATCTGTCATTTATTTGAGATGTTTTTGCCGATTAGGTCTTACTTGTGCAATTTCACATCTAGCTAAGGTGTTTGATGCATTATTACTCTAGTAAAGAAATGTGCATGAAAAACTAGTCATTGCACTGCACACAGTGTCGGGAAAGTCTGGCTGCTCACTCAGGACGGATTTCTGAGAACAATATCATGTCTACAACTTCATCACCTGCATGCTGTCAAACTATCGTAAATAAAGAAAAGCTACATGCTGTTTATCAGTGCCCAAAATCACTTGATACAGTAGCTAGCTAAGTTACAACTCTGTGTTTGTCAATGAAGCTAGAAATTAGTAGCTATCAGGCACATTGAGCAGCCAGACCACAATCAGCTTATCAAATCACTGGGGAGTGACGACCTGTGATTCGGTGCCGTTTAGTTTTTCACAACTTTCTCAGTATCCGTCTGGCAGTGTTACATAGGGAATCATGTTACAAAATAGGTCGGCGAGACACAAGATGCTAGGGAATGGGTTTTGAAAGTTAGGATACAAGTGTGGTCGGATCGTCTCAATTCTCATTTTGCCCCCCAAAAAGTGCAGACTCAAGTGATTGACACTATCAAACACATCAGCAAGTGGCCAAGGGTTATTTCAACATGACATTGGCGACATGTTGTCTTACTGTATGTTAGCAAGTCTGAGGCGCTGTGTAATGAGCAGGTCTCACTGTCTATGATTGCATAGAGCTCGCGCATCTGATAGAGCGCAATCAGCACAGCTGCTTTTCTCGTATTAGTGGGCGCTGGGCAAGTGGGCGTGATCATAATCCATACCCAACCCCCTGTAAGTGACAAACTCACAGAATTCAGTCTTAGACCAGACTGACTTTATGACCAAAATGATCCTATTTACTCTTAGTAGGAAATTGTTTCACTAGATGCCACATAGGCCGTTTAAAACTAGACACGATCAGTAATTAAAATCTACTTTATGTTATATTTAGAGCTAATTCATTTATGGAAAATTATAAATTGTATCTATAAGTATGTGTGTAATCTAATTAAGGACCATTAGGGTGAGTCAGGAGTTCTGAGGGAAAGGCACAGTCAGGTACATTACTTTAATGAAAAAGTCCTCAAGATTAGATTCTTGTTCATTACTTTTTTAAAACATGTTTTTTTTTACCATATCTCATTTTACCATCTCATCAATTAGAAATATTGAGAAATCTATACATTGGCATTTAATGACAAGACACTGCACACCAATATTGACAATACATATTTACATAGTTATTTCTTGAAATGGGCACCAACATTGTTATCCTGGAACATTCTCAGGTGTTGTTGTTTCTGCTTGTTTGTTGATGGCAGATAAATGAACGACCTGCTGAAAACACATCTTCAGCTACTCTAACAAGACTGTGGTTGCCCACAAACACCCATCAACACCACCTTTTCCTCTATCTGTCTTTCTCAAAATGTCTCTCTCTTTTTCATGGTAGCTAGTGTTGTCAGGATGGCAGGCAGTGCACAGCGGGTGATTATGGATGTGTGTGCAGTGATGTAGCTAGCAGCCTGCAGGAGCTCAGTCATGGTCAGATCTCTGGAGGGGATCCACAGAGAGGGGAGAGGCATCCCTGTACTGTCCTCCAGTCTGCCTGTCTGGGTCATCATCCTTCAACCTGCAGCCTCAGCGCGGCACACCTTGTTAGTATTCAGCTCCCACAGCCAGCACAGAGCTTCATCTGCTCTGCATTGCTGGGCTGTACAGGGCCAGGGCTGGCTGAGGCTGGCTGGGTGAAATATAGAGAAAAGGTTCCCAATCCCATCCTCACTGTCACATCGCAGAGACATGATTCTGTCCTCTTCCATAAACTATCTCAGTCAGAGGTGTAACTTATATCACAGTTCTATTTCCTGTTGTGTAAGAGTGGATTTGTAGATCTTTGTACCGTTGTTTACTTGTGCCGTTGTTAATCTTGTACCGTTATACAACTCAATGCCTTTATTTCCTAGTGCAGACAGGAAATGCCACGTATTCCTTTAACAATTTAGTAGAAAAGATGACAAGACATCCAATAAATTAGTCTTGCCTTTAGGCTCTGCTCCTTCTGGGTAGATTACCGCCAGAGCATCGTGTTAAGATGATAATAATAATAATTACAGGCAGCGAGCTGTACCAAAGAAACCCCGAACCAAACAGGTGGAGACTGGGGTGGTGGTGGCTACAGGAAGATGCAACCGCATACTTTCATGTAACCAACAGCAGCAGTGGTAGCAGAGAATGTGTGAGTTAAACTGATCAGCTAAAATTGACCTCCATATTAAGGTTGGAATTGTTTGTAGAATCTGATCGGTGTAAAGTCAGCTGATCCACAGCTCAAGTGACACTCTGGTTTCCTGTCTGAGCCACCTGCGCTTGATTTATATTCCGCCCCTGTGATGGAAACCTTGTAATCTCCAGGTCTTCAGTTGATCTTTAACCTCTGCCTTTTGATAGGTGTAATATAGACAATCTAATAGAGATTTATGGTCTCTCTCTGTGGATATTGTATCTCTGATTAGTATTGATCTGAGGAGGAGCCATACCTCTTCTCTCATAGATGGGGTCTTCCAATATCTGCTCTTCTTTTATCTGCCTCACAGAGACAGGCATTTGAATGGCTTGAAACTCATCAGATTTTAAATTGAGTTTTGATAACAATAAGTGTACATGAATTGGACACTTAGTCTCTCTTTTTAAAAGTGCATTGTGAAGAGTTTAATTCCAAAATGCTATATATCAATTTTCAGAATTATGTTTTATTATTTAAAGAAATGATTAGAGATGTGTGTGTTTTTCCACTGTCTAATCATGGCATGGGGTTGTTCAATGACAGACATGTATTTGTTTAAAATCTATCACTTGATGGTTTCATTTCAGAGCGACAAATAATTATGTTTTTTGGCAAAATGCTATATATCCGCCTCTCAGAGAAATAAGTAGTACTGCTAGATTTTACACAGTCAAATATAACAAATAACAATCATTTTAATAAAGAACTGTACAAATTGTACACGTCTGACAAATATTTAAAATAAAATAATTCAATACAATAATATGAGATCTGTATGTAAAACGTTTACATTTGACATTTTAGTCATTTAGCAGATGGTCGTATCCAGAGCGACTCACAGTAAGTGCATTCATCTTAAGATAGCTAGGTGAGACAACCACATATCACAGTCAATTATACAGGATACCAACATTGCATTTCAGCTGAGCAAAGGATGTATAGCGTTATGCAAAAAAATGCAAATAATCATACACATCTAACATCTATTAATAATCATAAGCAATCATTTCTGATGAAAAAACACAAATATGAAAAAATGGTGAATATAGCGTTTTGGAAATAGACTTTTCATATATAATTGTCCCCCACAATGATATCGGGGAGGGGACTGTGGATCTGTCTCCGTCTGTTCGTTTTTATACGTTAGTCACACGTAATATCTCAGACAGCACTGGCCTGATTTTGATGAATCTAGGGGAATGATGGTCTTGCCATAGAGATTTACAAAATGACACTGATTGGCCAGATGGTGGCGCTATAACCAGAGATTGACAATGCAAATTTGGAAAAGTCACGCCCCTCACCCCGTTTGACCTAAAGTTATGACATCTGGTACATAGGTCCCTCTCCTCACAAGAAACACATTTATCTCAGGGACCCATAAGGTCCGCCATGATGGATTTTCCATCGTTTTGAATGATTTTTTTTTCTTCTATGTATTACTAATGTATTCTATACTATTCTACTGTACCTTAGTCTATGCATTACTCATCTCATATGTATATACTGTATTCTATACTATTCTACTGTATCTTAGTCTATGCATTACTCATCCCATATGTATATACTGTATTCTATACTATTCTACTGTACCTTAGTCTACGCATTACTCATCTCATATGTATATACTGTATTCTATACTATTCTACTGTATCTTAGTCTATGCATTACTCATCTCATATGTATATACTGTATTCTATACTATTCTACTGTACCTTAGTCTATGCATTACTCATCTCATATGTATATACTGTATTCTATACTATTCTACTGTATCTTAGTCTATGCATTACTCATCTCATATGTATATACTGTATTCTATACTATTCTACTGTACCTTAGTCTATGCATTACTCATCTCATATGTATATACTGTATTCTATACTATTCTACTGTATCTTAGTCTATGCATTACTCATCTCATATGTATATACTGTATTCTATACTATTCTACTGTACCTTAGTCTATGCATTACTCATCTCATATGTATATACTGTATTCTATACTATTCTACTGTATCTTAGTCTATGCATTACTCATCTCATATGTATATACTGTATTCTATACTATTCTACTGTACCTTAGTCTATGCATTACTCATCTCATATGTATATACTGTATTCTATACTATTCTACTGTATCTTAGTCTATGCCTCTCTGACATTGCTCATCCATATATTTATATATTCTTCATTAGATTCCTTTACGTAGACTGTGTGTATTGGGTAAATGTTGTGAAATTGTTAGATATTACTTGTTAGATATTACTGCACCGTCGGGGATAGAAACACAAGCATTTCACTGCACCCACAATAACATCTGCTAAAACACATGTATGTGACCAATAACATTTGATTTGATTTGAAATGCAAGCACTGTCAAGATTCAACACATGCGAGAGCATTCATATTGGCCTCTTATTGACTCAGAGTGCTGAAAATATATAACAGTATGGAACATTCTTTGCGGATATTGTTCTTCTTTTTCAAATGTTGCTCTTTACTGGTCCATCTTCAGCTGCCTGTTATTGCATGGCGAAGTAGGCCTGTGATTTTCCCCGTGGACAGCAAATGGCAGAACATTATAGGTATTACAGAAAGGAACTTTCAGGGGAGTTTAACAAGCTCAGGCCAGGTTTATATCTTGATTGATTTTCTGCTCTGAGCTTTTTTTTATTTTTATCAATCCATTAAAGTGGAGCCTGCAGTGTGGCAGTGGTCCAGACACCAACATTAACATCCCATCTCTGGGCTGGAGATCTGGGGAAGGTCACTAAGGGGGAGAGGGTTGCTAGGACAAATCCACGACTACTGGTCTGGCCTGCAACTATAGATCTGGAACTGATCAACAGGATGTACAGGTAAACACATCAAATCAGATTTATTGATCCTTCATTGCAAAGTCGATAAAGATGTTTTTAAACTCAGAAGTTACCATTAAAGCAAACATTCATATAATTATCATTAAAACAGTGCGCACTAAGGCTTTAAAAAAACTATATAGCTTTTGATCCGAGGTGTAAATATAATATACAACTGTAAATACAACCAAGGCTATATATTATATATATATATATATATATATATTTGTTCTGGATATATTTGAGATGGTCAAGTCAGACAGAAAGATTCATGTTGGGGACAGATCTAGTTGAAAGGGTTTTCTATTGGAAAGTGAATGTTTTGTCATGTTGTAGTGGAACAGCGAAAGAACTCTTATCACTCTGTAGCTACACAGCAATAGTACATATTATAGCCTGGGTTCTGTACAGAATGAGTCAACAACTATTATCAATGTCCCAGACTCACTTAAATATTACATCGCTCAACAGTCTAAATCTTATCCATAATTGTCTCACAGTGTGTGCCAAATGACATCCAATTCCCCAAATAATGCACGACTTTTAAGCAGAGCCCCATTGGCCCTGGTCAAAAGCAGTGCTCTAAATAGGCAATAGGGGGCCATTTGGGAAGTAGGCAGAAAAGAAAAGGAAAAGACATTTTCCTGAGGAGCAGCAATCTTCTCCTGCTTGTGACTTGATAAAAGGTTGTATCCAGAGCAGCAACAGCTGTTCGTGTTGAGGGAGAGTCTTATGTTAAATCTGCCTCAGACAGTATGAGAAGTGAACAAGTCATTTAGCAGCAATGATCTGTCTACCAAATTTCTCAATCCTCTGGTATGTGAGCCTAGCTTTCCTGTGCTGCCCATGTCTTCAGTTCCCCTGAAATCCTCTCTGAGAGGCAGTCCTGTGCTATTAAACAGCATCTGTGGCTTGGAACCTGAGGACACACACTGACCTCCTCTTCTCTCCATTAGTTCTGTGTGTTCTTGTGTGTGTAAGTGCCTGTATGTTTATGTGTGTGTGTGTGTATGTGTGTGTTTGTGTGTGTGTGTGTGTGTGTGTGTGTGTGTGTGTGTGTGTGTGTGAGAGAGAGAGAGAGAGAGAGAGAAAGTGCGCTTGTGAGGGAGTGAGTAAACATCATTGGATGTGAGTTAGGGCAGAATCGATGGTTCCAGGGTCACGACTTTACCTGTCACTGCTTTGTGAGCAGCCTCAGTGTGTGTGTGTGCCTGTGTGTGTGTGTGCCTGTGTGTGTGTGTGTGTGTGTGTGTGCCTGTGTGTGTGTGTGTGTGTGTGTGTGTGTGTGTGTGTGTGTGTGTGTGTGTGTGTGTGTGTCTGTGTGTGTGTGTGTGCCTGTGTGTGTGTGTGTGCCTGTGTGTGTGTGTGTGTGTGTGTGTCTCTTCTAGTCGTTGCAGAGTGCAGTATTATGCGACAGGGCTGCATTGGAACATCGTGCTTTAATTCTATGACGATGTACAGTAGCACTGCACTCCCAGGCAGATATAGATCAAATCAAATCAAATGGTATTAGTCACATGTGCCGAATACAACAGCTGTAGACCTTACAGTGAAATGCTTACTTACAAGCCCTTAACCAACAATGCTTTAAGCTATAATGCTTTAAAATAAGTGCTAAGTAAAAATAGATAAATAGAAAATTAAAGTAACAAATAATTCAACAGCAGCAGTAAAATAACAAGTGAGGCTATATACAGGGGCTACCGGAACCGAGTCAATGTGCGAGGGCGCCGGTTAGACGAGGTAATTGAGGTAATATGTACATGTAGGTAGAGTTAAAGTGACTATGCATTGATTATAAACAGAGAGTAGCAGCAGCATAAAAGAGGGGTCTGGGTAGCCCTTTGTTTTGCTGTTCAGGAGTCTTATGGCTTTTGGGCTAGAACCGGCCTTTTGGACCGAGACTTGGGCGCTCCGGTACCGCTTGCAGTGCGGTAGCAGAGAGAACAGTCTATGACTAGGGTGGCTGGAATCTTTGACAATTTTTAGGGACTTCCTCTGACACTGCCTGATATAGAGGTTCTGGATGGCAGGGAGCTTGACCCCAGTGATGTACTGGGCCGTATGCACTACCCTCTGCAGTGCCTTGAGGTCGGAGGCCGAACAGTTGCCATACTAGGTAGTGATCGAGAGCAACCAGTCAGATTGCTCTCGATGGTGCAGCTTTAGAAACATCTGAGGATCTAATGACCCATGCCAAATCTTTTCAGTCTTCTGAGGGGGAATAGGCTTGGTCGTGCCTTCTTCACTACTTTCTTAGTGTGTTTGGCCCATGACAGTTTGTTGGTGATGTGGACACCAAGGAAATTGAAACTCTCAACCTGTTCCACTACAGCCCCGTCGATGAGAATGGGGGCGTGCTCGGTCCTCCTTTTCCTGTAGCCCACAATCATCTCCTTTGTCTTGATCACGTTGAGAGAGACATTGTTGTCCTGGCACCACACGGCCAGGTCTCTGATCTCCTCCCTATAGGCTGTCTCGTCGTTGTTGGTGATCAGGTGATAGACCATTGTTGTGTCATCGGCAAACTCGATGATGGTGTTGGAGTTGTGCCTGGCGATGCAATCATGAGTGAACAGGGAGTACAGGAGGAGACTGAGCACACACCTCTGAGGGGCCTCCATGTTGAGAATCAGCGTGGCAGATGTGTTGTTACCTACCCTTACCACCTGGGGGCGTCCCGTCAGGAAGTCCAGGATCCAGTTGCAGAGGGAGGTGTTAAGTCCCAGGGTCTTTAGCTTAGTGATGAGCTTTGAAGGCACTATGGTGTTGAACGCTGACCTGTAGTCAAGGAATAGCATTCTCACATAGGTGTTCCTTTTGTCCAGGTGGGAAAGGTTAGTGTGGAGTGCAATAGACGAGTGCATCATCTGTGGATGACCTCCAGACCACAGTAACTTCACCACAGGGACATACAATATACAGCAGCCATGTGAAGGACACATTCACACACTCCTAGGCAAGCCAGGCACTATGTACTGTAGATCTATTGTTGCTAGCCAATTAGAGAAAAGCTTTTGAACGAAGAACTCTCCTCTGGATCCAATACTGAGAGCTCCACTACTACAGTATCTGCAGGGGAGGATCCAATGAGTAAGCATATTTACCCTCCACATTAGTATAGAGTCATTATAACCCAGGAGTCAGGACTAGGATTGCAAAATTCCAACTAGGATTTCTGGAAAACCAGGGAATTCATTGATAGTTCCCGAAATGTTGCAACCCTAGTCAGAACCTCATAGGTTATGCTCTACTGAGCATTACTATTTTCAGAAGTGTTCAGCATCCACATTTGTTCATTGTTAATGATTTGTTCTCAACTTTTATCTCTTGCAATAGATG
This sequence comes from Oncorhynchus tshawytscha, assembly GCF_018296145.1. Lineage (NCBI taxonomy): Eukaryota > Metazoa > Chordata > Actinopteri > Salmoniformes > Salmonidae > Oncorhynchus > Oncorhynchus tshawytscha. Next base: position 23,788,492 of record NC_056447.1, on the reverse strand, counting down.
ATCATCTAATTAAGATGGCATACAATCACCCTGAAATGTAATGAGTGGGACATCATTAGCATCTAACAAATGGCTGCTGTAATTCCCTGTATCACTCTATGAGAAATAGTCACTCACTGCACTTTCTCTATTGATTGATACTGGAGCCACTCAACAATCGCACAAGAATAAAATAGCAGGAGATATTGCTCAGCATATTTATATGTACGCTATTATGCATTCACAGGGTGATAGACCAAGACGGCTGTTTCTTCTAGAGAATAACCTATCCATTTGGCGGTGTAGCTGTGTGCACACAGCAGCAAAACAGCATGGAACATGATTCCCACTTTACAATGTACTTTTAACATTACCAAATGGGATTGAATGTATTGCAGCATTTGGAAATGTACCTTCCCTACATCGTGAAATCAGGTTACTGGCTTCCACTGAAGTTCCATCAAGGAATCAAATTTCAGGACCGTACCTTAGATATTTTATATTGAATTTCTAAATGCATGTTTTTTTTCTGTTCGGGTGGAATTGTAAGGCTTGATGCCTTTGAACTTCTTCCACTTATACAGATAGCTTCCATAACAAATATTGAACATGTAGGTTAGTTCCCATTTGGCTATTTATAAGCTTGTTTTATTTGGGTTGGATTGCCCATATCACATGCTATAAAATGTGTTAGCAAAGACTATTTCCTGTAGAAGTTCCTGTCTATGGTTACAGATGATAAATATTGTGTTCGAAAGTTATAGTGAGTCTGTTGGTATGACTGAAAACAAAACAATGCTTACCTCTTCCAGTATAATATAGTTGTAATGCAACAGAGGCTTATTATATTTACCAGGTTTTGTTGGAATTCTCTACTTTGGGTACAGAAATGTAGAGTCCTGTTTTGTTCAGTTTTGTAGAGTAATATTCAGGATCTCTGGAGGTTTTCAAACCAACTTTTCTCTGGTAACCTTTGAATTGCTCTCTGTGTGTTTATGGGTGTGAACAAAGGACATGCTGTCGATATGTGGGGAAAAGAGAGGCATCTTGGATAAATATTGACTCAGACAAAATGGATTCTCTTCTTTGTGGATTGTAAAAAAGACAAACGCAAAGAGTCTTACACCCAGTTCCCACTGCCACTTACCTCCATGTTTGGAAATATAGCAGAATCAACAGTTACAATCTGGTAGACAGGGGAGGTTGGTGGCACCTTAATTGCTTCTACATCTGCATTGCTTGCTGTTTGGGGTTTTAGGCTGGGTTTCTGTACAGCACTTTGTGACATCGGCTGATGTAAAAAAGGGCTTTATAAATAAAATTGATTGATTGATTGAACGGGCATGTGGTAATGACTGGAGCAGAATGAGTGGAATGGTATCAAATACAGTTGAAGTCGGAAATGTACATACACCTTAGCCAACTACATTTAAACTCAGTTTTTCATCATTCCTGACATTTAATCCTAGTAAAAATTCCCTGTTTTAGGTCAGTTAGGATCACCACTTTATTTTAAGAATGTGAAATGTCAGAATAATGGTAGAGAGAATGATTTATTTCCACTCTTATTTCTTTCATCACATTCCCAGTGGGTCAGAAGTTTACATACACTCAATTAGTATTTGCTTTTAAATTGTTTAACTTGGGTCAAACGTTTCGGGTAGCTTTCCACAAGCTTCCCACAATAAGTTGGGTGAATTTTGGCCCATTCCTCCTGGCAGAGCTGGTGTAACTGAGTCAGGTTTGTAGACCTTCTTGCTCGCACATGCTTTTTCAGTTCTGTCCACAAATGTTCTATAGGGTTGAGGTCAGGGCTTTGTGATGGCCACTCCAATACCTTGACTTTGTTGTCCTTAAGCCATTTTTCACAACTTTGGAAGTATTCTTTGGGTCATTGTCTGTTTGGAAGACCCATTTGCGACCAAGCTTTATTAACTGACTGATGTCTTGAGATGTTTCTTCAATATATCCACATCATTTTCCCTCCTCATGATGTCATCTATTTGTGAAGTGCACTATATTTTTGTTTTATCAGACCAGAGAACATTTCTCCAAAATGTACCATCTTTGACCCCATGTGCAGTTGCAAACCGTAGTCTGGCTTTTTTATGCCGGTTTTGGAGCAGTGGCTTCTACCTTGCTGAGCGGCCTTTCAAGTTGTCGATATAGGACTTGTTTGGATATAGATACTTTTGTATCTGTTTCCTCCAGCATCTTCACGAGGTCCTTTTCTGTAGTTCTGGGATTGATTTGCACTTTTCGCACCAAAGTACGTTCATCTCTAGGAGACAGAGCGCTTCTGCTTCCTGAGCGGTATGACGGCTGCCTGGTCCCATGGTGTTTATACTTGCATACTATTGTTTGTACAGATGAACTTCTACATTCAGGCGTTTGAAAATTGCTCCCAAGGATGAGCCAGACTTGTGGAGGTCTACATTTTTTTCTCAGGTCTTGGCTGATTTATTTTGATTTTCCCATGATGTCAAGCAAAGAGGCACTGAGTTTGAAGGTAGGTCTTGAAATACATTCACAGGTACAGCTCCAATTGACTCAAATTATGTCAATCAGAAGCTTCTAAAGCCATGACATAATTTTCTGGAATTTTCCAAGCTGTTTAAAGGCACAGTCAACTTAGTGTATGTAAACTTCTGACCCACTGAAATTGTGATACAGTGAATTATAAGTAAAATAATTTGTCTGTAAACAATTTTTGGGAAAATGACTTGTGTCATGCACAAAGTAGATGTCCTAACCGACTTGCCAAAACTATAGTTTGCTAAAAAGAACTGATTCCAACCTAAGTGTATGTAATCTTCCGACTTCAATTGTTCATCAAACACATGATTTGAGTGGCGAGTGACCGAGTGGCGCAGCCGTCTAAGGCACTGCATCGCAGTGCTAGAGGTGTCACTACAGACCCTGGTTTGATCCCGGGCTGTATCACAACCGGTCGTGATCGGGAGTCCCATAGGGCGGCTCACAATTGGTCCAGCGCTGTCTGGGTTAGGGGAGTGTTTGGCTGTGGTAGGCCATCATTGTAAATAAGAATTTGTTCTTAACTGACTTGTTTAGTTAAATCAAGGTTGAATACAAAATAAATGGTTTGATGGCATTCCATTTGCTCCAGCCATTTTTATGAGCCCTTCTCCCCTCAGTAGCCTCCTGTGTTGTGAGAGGAATATGAACACGTGGCTCTCACAATTACTGCTGCACAGTAGGAGAGAGAAAGAGAGCGAGAGAAAGTGAGATCAAAGGTAAATCAAAACATCTAGAGACACTCATTTACATACTGCATAAGGTCTTTTGTAGTGTCAGTTTGGTTCCTGTACCGATGGCTTAATCATGCTACAGTATAGGCATTGTTGACCCTCAGGGTAGTCCCCTGGTACACAGCAAGCACTTAGAATACAGAGGAAGAGAGGAAGATTCACAAAGCCTTATAGGACTGGATGGAGGAGTAGAACTCAAGACTAGCAATACAGTACAGTTCACATATACTAGGAGGAAAGGAATGGGAATTTGGTACACTCTTAGAAAAAAGGGTTCCAAAAGGGTCCTTCGGGGTCCCATAGGGATCCAAAAAGGGTTCTCCTATGTGGAAAGGGTTTTTACATAGAACCCAAAAGGGTTCTACCTGGAACCAAAAGGGTTCTATGGGGACAGGCGAACCCTTTCAGGTTCTAAATAGCACTTTTTTTCTAATAGTGTATTTAAAGAAAGTCTACCAAAGTCTAGCACCATCCAAGACAAAACACCTTCAGAATAATCCTCCGTATCACAAGCAATCCAGGCAGAGAGAAGTGCTTATAGGATAGAGGAAAGAGCCAGAGAGGCTATTGGCACTGTTGCCCTTTCCACTGATGAATGGGAGTCAGCCAGAAGTGAGATCAGACGATGAGACAAACAGATAAACCTGGAAGGAGAATACAGAAACAGAGACTGATCCTTTATTCCTAATCACAGTGCCCCTGTGACCACCCCAACCAATACCACCTCCAGCATCACAATAGGAGCAGACAGTAGGGTGAGCGATAGGAGGGCCTCCTGCCTCCGGGGCCATAGAGGCTGGCCACCTTATCACCCCTATCAAACACCTCAGCACATCTCCCCTGAAGGCCTCTGATACGCTTGTGTCTGGAAACAGCCTCCTCATTGTAACTATTCAACCCTCGATTGTTTAGCAATTTGTGCCCAATGAGACAGAACCATGATACCATCTCCAGTCTAGTGTGATCGGATTGACAGTAATTGAAAAGGGACACTCCCACAAACAGGCTCTGTTGTTTGCTGGGTTTACAAATCAACTTTTTGGTCACAGGATTTTCATTCATCATGGTCACAATGACAGTCCCATCACCTAAACTTTGTTTGTTTGTTTATTGACCTTGTTTGTTTACATTTACGTCCTCAACCTTCAGAGTAAGAGTTAAATGAGTGTAAGGTAAAGGCTAGATTCTGTTGATTTAAATTTTATGACATTTTTCCTGCTCGGAGAACTGAAATGTGCTTAGAGAGCCGGCATCGACAGGCTGCCACCCGTGGAGAGATTGTTACAAGGGAGAAGTGGCACTGACTTGGCCATGTCTTTTGACTATACTGCTCTGTTGAGGTTACAGGTGGAGTTAGAGTTAGAGTCGTCTGGCAGTATCGTGCTTTTTAGAACCTCAGTCTGACTCAAATGCCAAATCACTCACCTCTGCTCATTAGGCAGCAGAGGACAATGTCAACACTACTGTATATTCTCTGGTAAAACGGCTAGGCACTAGGGCACTTCCATGGTAACAGAGCGATGCTGAGACTCAGATTTTTCTCTTTGAAATGTATGTCAATCACAAAACAATGCAAAGTTAAACAAACCATACAAATAGTGCTTCATTTGTATATCGGGAGGTGCCGGAACAAAAAGTGAGCATGAGAGTGGTGTGACCTGGGGAGTTCTGAGGTAGCGGGGTGCATGAGAAGAAAAATAAATCACCTTTATAATAAAGCATTACATGCATATCACCGCATTTGCGTAGTGGCATAGAGCAGTAGAGTTGAGGCACACATTGGGAACATCTTCAGTAGCCAGGGATCCCGGAAGAATGTTGTGGCCTTTTCAATAAAAACATTTCATACAATTCTACGTAATTTTACATGACCGGAGACTTTGGCAGAATCCCTTTTAATACCACACAAATTATCGAAATGGAAGGCTACTTTGACACAGACAATCAATAAAATGAGATCAATAAAAAACGACCTTGTCTTGAATACATCAATAGCCTATAGGCCTAGGTGTGTGGAGACATATCGTATTGTACAACATTAGGAGGAAATTATAGTCCTACAAATGCTTTCCAGTTTCACTGATTCACCCAATGATGTGCAGCTCGCTCGCCGGTGATGGCGAATGTGTTCATGACAAAGGCCTATCTCTCTCTTGTTTTACTTTGTAAAACTATATTTGGAAGTTAATCAAATATTTTGGTAGCCTACAGCATGCGGATTAGAGTCCTCTGTTTTCAGCGGGAGCTTTCCAACCTGGGTTTTCTCGCGATTTGAAATACTGCGAAAGGCCTGTATTGTCTGCATGTTGTTCACTGACAGATTTGCGATCCCCACTGCAGGCTATGCCTTGATATTGGGCTACATACAATCCACATCTAGGCTTTTAAAAAAAGAAAGAAGCTATTGATCCTCTGTCACTAAATGATAGGCCTTCTCATGGTGTAATAGGCTATTCTGAATTATTTCATTTATTTCTGAACAATCAGCATTCATTCTATAACTTTGGCAAATGTATTTCAATTTATAGGGGAGCTGCAGCCCCTCCAGAACACTTTGCACGGCAGTGATTCTATAAGGAAATAAATGTGCAGTGCTGTAGAGATGTGTGTTGCGGGCTCATGTTTATCAGAGCAGAGAGAGGGAGAGAGAACATATACAGTGAATCTCATTCTAGTTCTGTGAGAGATACAGGCACGCTTCTCACACAGCCTGTTGGTTGTTGGTCTCAGACATAGGTTACAATGTTGTGCAAACCATAAGCCCTGGCCGGCCAAACCCGAATAAACTCTTAGAATATCAGGCCCGGGGGCTCAAATTAAGCACTGCATAAAACTATATGCACAAGGACTACTTTTAACAATTTCCACAGAACATTTTACAAAAACACATTTACTTGAAGAACAGTGCAGATGCAAAGTTTGGTAACAGAATGACGGTTTGTGCCATCATTCTGTTACCAAACTTCGCATCTGCAAGTTCTGCTCTTCAAGTAAATGTATTTTTTGGGGGGGATTGTTAAAGGTCCAATTAAGTACCTTACTGTGATTGTTTTCAATTAAAATGGTCAAAAATGAACAAAAATAGCTTCTTAGCAAAGAGCAATTTCTCAAGCAAGAATTTAACTAGGACTGTGGTCTAAGTGGGGAAGGGAAACTTAAAACTAACTGTTATTGGCAGAGAGGTTTGGAACTCTCTTTCTTATTGGTCTATTGATGAATTTACCGTCTGGTGATGTCAACAGGCAGGGCAAAACTCCATCCCACAAAAACAGGCTGAGATTTCAGGCGGTCTTTTCAAACTTTTTCCCGACCTCATAGTGTAGAAATATACACTACTCAAAAATATAAAGGGAACACTAAAATAACACATCCTAGATCTAAATGAATGAAATACTCTTATTAAATACTTTTTTCTTTACATAGTTGAATTTGCTGACAACAAAATCACACAAAAATGATCAATGGAAATCAAATTTATCAACCCATGGAGGTCTGGTTTTGGAGTCACACTCAAAATTAAAGTGGAAAACCACACTACAGGCTGATCCAACTTGATGTAATGTCCTTAAAACAAGTCAAAATGAGGCTCAGTAGTGTGTGTGTTCTCCACGTGCCTGAATGACCTCCCTCCATGCCTGGGCATGCTCCTGATGAGGTTGCGGATGGTCTCCTGAGGGATCTCCTCCCAGACCTGGACTACAGCATCCACCAACTCCTGGACAGTCTGTGGTGCAACGTGGCGTTGGTGGATGGAGCGAGACATGATGTCCCAGATGTGCTCAATTGGATTCAGGTCTGGGGAACGGGCGGACCAGTCCATAGCATCAATGCCTTCCTCTTGCAGGAACTGCTGACACACTCCAGCCACATGAGGTCTAGCATTGTCTTGCATTAGGAGGAACCCAGGGCCAACCACACCAGCATATGGTCTCACAAGGGGTCTGAGGATCTCATCTCGGTACCTAATGGCAGTCAGGCTACCTCTGGCGAGCACATGGAGGGCTGTGCGGCCCCCCAAAGAAATGCCACCCCACACCATGACTGACCCACCGCCAAACCGGTCATGCTGGAGGATGTTGCAGGCAGCCGAACGTTCTCCACGGCATCTCCAGACTGTCACGTCTGTCACGTGCTCAGTGTGAACCTGCTTTCATCTGTGAAGAGCACAGCGTGCCAGTGGCGAATTTGCCAATCTTGGTGTTCTCTGGCAAATACCAAACGTCCTGCACGGTGTTGGGCTGTAAGCACAACCCCCACCTGTGGACGTCGGGCCCTCATACCACCCTCATGGAGTCTGTTTCTGACCGTTTGAGCAGACACATGCACATTTGTGGCCTGCTGGAGGTCATTTTGCAGGGCTCTGGCAGTGCTCCTTCTGCTCTTTCTTGCACAAAGGCGGAGGTAGCGGTCCTGCTGCTGGGTTGTTGCCCTCCTACGGCCTCCTCCACGTCTCCTGATGTACTGGCCTGTCTCCTGGTAGCGCCTCCATGCTCTGGACTCTACGCTGACAGACACAGCAAACCTTCTTGCCACATCTCGCATTGATGTGCCATCCTGGATGAGCTGCACTACCTGAGCCACTGGTGTGGGTTGTAGACTCCGTCTCATGCTACCACTAGAGTGAAAGCACCGCCAGCATTCAAAAGTGACCAAAACATCAGCCAGGAAGCATAGGAACTGAGAAGTGGTCTGTGGTCCCCACCAGCAGAACCACTCCTTTATTGGGGGTGTCTTGCTAAATGCCTATAATTTCCACCTGTTGTCTATTCCATTTGCACAACAGCATGTGAAATGTATTGTCAATCAGTTGCTTCCTAAGTGGACAGTTTGATTTCACAGAAGTGTGATTGACTTGGAGTTACAATGTGTTGTTTAATTGTTCCCTTTATTTTTTGGAGTAGTGTATATACAACACAGGAAAATCTCATTTTTCACCACACTGGGCATTCAAAGTACTCATTTTTGTACATAGAGTTGTTTGGTTTGTTTAACATAGTTTCGTCTCATCGCCACTCATGTCCCTCAGTTTCAGTCAGAACAAAACCCATCTCACAACCTCTACATAGGTTGAAGTGAACTGGCACTGTTCAGTACATGGCATACAAAGACCTCTTCTCTACCTTTAAGTTCAGAGTCAAGCATCTCAGTGCAGAAAGGCTGCAGAGACGAGGCACCCCTCATGATTCAACCGAATCCTACTGAATATTGTGAATGAGGAACAACCAAGCTCCTGGAGGAGCTGGAGGACACCTCTCATGGAGGAGCCAACAGGTCATGGTCCCCTGTGGAACACAAAAGATGACAGAATAACCTCTCTGGATAGCATTTTACAAGGCCTTCTAAATGTTTCATACTCTGGACATGGAATTGTGCCTTCGATAAATGCTAGAGCTGGTGAATTGTGGGCTACTTGTGGGAGTTGCTCTCTCCACCTTTGCATGCCCTTCTCTATTGCCCGGGTGTGTGTTTACTGCTTGCAGTGGAGTCCTCATTCACAGGCCCAGCAGGTGTGGAGCTGCATCCAAGCTCCAGATGGTTTAGAGACACAGGTGCTCCAGCTGGCTGGCCAGTTTCAGGTGTTTTAGCCCCAGCCAGATTGATTCTCTTCGGTCTGGGCGGTAGTATAGAGGCCAGGCATGGGTCCATCCTGGCTGGATGTCTCGCTGGCTGGATAGCTGGCTGGCTGGCTGGCTGGCTGGATAGCTGGCTGACTGGCTAGATGGCTGGCTGTCTGGATAGCTGATTGGATGGCTGGTTGGCTGGCCAGCCAAACACAGAGGGAGATATCTGGGCTGGTCAGTCCAGCAGGGAGGGAGCAGACTGCTGGCAGGGAAAAAAGAAGAGAGGAGAGCTGGCCACAGATCAAACAGAGATGTCAACATGCATGAGGAAGAATTGCAAACACATGCTGAACACAGAAATAACTTCTCCCTTGGACTCACAGAGATGCACACAGGCACCCACACATGACCCCCTGACCGAACACCCGCACGTACACTCTCTATGCTCCCTTACACATACCCTACGGTACAAACCCACATACCTAGTCACAAGTCACGCAAGAGACCAGGTGCTTTCTTCCTCTGTCTAATATCAGCTTTCCTGAAAATTCATATTGCCGTATTGATTTCCTCCAGAGGTGACATTTACAGCTGGCTCTGCCAAGTGGCTCTACTCTGCTCACCGCCTCCGGCCCTCATCAATGGAGTCACTCCTTTAATCACACTGCTGCCCTGTCACACCCGCTGGACACCTACAATAATGGGACTGCCACTCTGCAGCCCAGCCATTCATTCAGCCGAATGGAACAGGCCAACCCTACCTGATCATTACCAGCAGTGGGACTGTCACTCTGTTGACCACTCATATAATGGGACCAGCCATCCTAGCTGTCATTAGTGGGGTCACACTCTAGCTACATACTACTGTAACTATTTGTTCTGCCGTTGTGGTGATCCTCGTTCCCTTCGCGCCCCATGTAACATTCCATGTGATCAATGGAAAAGGCGTTGGGCTAGTAATCGAAAGGTCGCTGGTTTGAATCCCCGAGTTGACAAAAATCTATTGATGTGCCCTTGAGCAAAGCACACTCTTAGAAAAAAGGGTTCTGTCCCCATAGGAGGTCCCTTTTTGGTTCCAGGTATAGCACCTTTTTTTCAAAGAGTGCACTTAACCCTAATTGCTCCTGTAAGTCACTCTGGATAACATGTGTAAATGTGTAAATGTAAAAGCAGAATGCATAGATTTTATTTCCTTGCTGCACAAATACAAATCACAAAATAAGTGTTTATCAATAGGTTTGCAGTGTTTACTTTTTCACTGCAAAAAATCCATAGGACACAAAGGACCTCTTCCTCATCTGAGTGTGGTCCCTGTAATTGATTGTATAGAATATGGCACTGTACTACGCTAACAGAGAGCGCAGTCTTTCTCTATTCTACAGCTCTGTTCTCTGGGACCAGGGAGGGATGCTGTGTAGTGTGCGCTCTCATAAAGATTTACTGTATTACTTGTCTTTCAGTGCCAGCTGTACACTCAGATAGTCGTCCTTACAGGAGGGCGATGTAATGCATTCAATGAAGGCCTTGTATACATGTGATTTATTGGCTTGCCCCAACACTTAAATGTTACACCCCTGCCCTAGCTGCAACTATGCCCAGGCATTTATGATGTTGTAGAACACTCGTAATATACTGTAGACCTTACAGTAGGCTCATGTTGCACAGTAACAGTGTATTTTGTGATGTACTGGAGATGAATTGAATACCCTTTTGCATCTGTGGGTTCTGGGTAATCCCCAGATCAGACTGAACCATGGAAACTATCTTGAGTGAGTGAGTTTCTCTCTCTACATGTACTGTACATCCATTTCGAAATATCGCTGCGTTTTCATTTTGCGGCATTAGTGATGAGTGAATATGCATGAAATCTGTGCTTGCCCCTGATAAAAGTGTCAACTCAGAGAATGGTGGCTGTTCGTGTCACCATCAGTGGCTCTGCTAATCCTGTCTCAGTGTGAGCGGGCCTCATATTGATAGAGAGCATCACATGTCACATTAGGCTTATTACCAGCAGGAGTTTTTGAGGGTAGACATGGATGAGGCTTGAAGCTCTACAACTTACCCCGCCACTCCCCCTCTAACAAATAACAAACTAACAAAACACATCCCTAATGATTTGTTGTTTAAGCCCATTATATGACTATTTCCACTGAGGCCTCAAAAAGCACACAAGCAAGGATATGATATTATTACATTATGTAAAACATATTTGTATGCTCTCTCCACTTCTGTTTTCTCTCTACTGTTCAATCCTTTCTGTCCAATCACTCTCCTTCTCTCCAGGGGTAAAAATAGATTGCATTTTTTCCCGGTGTGGGACCTCCTGTGTGTGCATTCACCCCAAACATCTAGCAACACTGGCCCTGTACATTCTGCCGCCCTATCCCCAGTCAACTAGAATAGTGTACACTAGGGCTGGGCGGTATACCGTGTTTTGCGATATACTGGTATTGATGCACGGACCAGTTTGGGTTTTTACTTTACCTTCTATAACGGTATTTGAATTTTTGGTTTGTTAAATGTGATACTCAGTGTGTAACGTCCATTTTTATAGTTTACTTCGCTACTTGAATCTCTCTCTCTCTCCACGGCGCTTTCCACACAGACCTAGCCCCGGCCCCTGTCACTCAAGGAGCGCATTTGTTGTTGCTCGACCACGAGACACTTTCATACAGTCTGCATGGTCAATGCAGCACATGCAAGATTGTTGATGACAATGATGTAGTTGTCACTTTGCTGCATTGATCAATATAAATCTACTAGCATTCTATAATTATACGATTAGCTTGTGTTTCTTACATCAGCAAACAGCTAGTTTGTCTTTTCTTAGCAAGTTGTTCCTAAATCTTGTTAGCTAGCTAGCTAATAAATGTACTCAGTAAGAGCAAGCGTAATTAGCTATACAGCCTGATAATACCAGTGATGGTGTAGACCTGAATCAGCATGTTGTTTGTGTTACAGTATCTTCTACATTAAAGAGGGAAATGCAAAGCAAGAATATGTTAGCTACATGAAGTAGCTAAGAGAAAACATTCAATGTAGCCAAAGATTATAGGGTCCTCAAGGAAACACTTATCAACACTTTAGTTCCTACCCTGTCACAATAACTCCTCCCTGGCATTTTCATTAGTTGTCATGTCAAACAACACTGTATTGAAAGTGCCCACTATTATATTCTAACAATATAATAAGAATAGACATTCTATTTCCATGATTCCAACAGTTAACCCAAGTGTTTTGCTCTAAATCGCAAGTCAAATTGCAACATTTGGTTAAAAATAAGGCCCCGATTGCTTGCCCATATCGTGCAACCCTACATGTCAATTTGGAAATGATCTCAGATGCAGAACTTGATGAAAATTATGACTTTCTGGGGGTTGAAGTTGAATTGAACAGTATAAAACAATCGGAATGGAGAAAGACCCATTGAAATCACTGAGAATATATGTGTTGCCACCCTAAGGTCACACACTCCTCATAAAGCAAATTTAGAACACACAAAAAACATAAAATACCGTCAAATACTTCATACAGTCAGTTTTAAAAAAAAATACAGTGATAAAATATTTTGGCCATATCGCCCAGCCAGGGCGTCGGGAGAACAGAACATAATAGCAGCCCAATTCATATGCCTATCCTTCAAATTAAACACAATTTTTACACATCTGGTTAGTAGGCTATATAATCAGTTAATATCAATAACATCGCCTATTATCCGAAAATAACTATATTTTCAATCTGATTACACATATAAAATTGCCAATGCCTCTATTAAATTAGTTTATTTTTTAAAAGCTTGCAATGAAGAGAACATGACTGTCTGAAAAAGTATCAAAAGAAAGTTGAAATTTCAGGGAAGAATGGACAGAGAAACCATATTTCTCCAATGCCAAACCAGAGTGTCTTGTTTGCAATGTTTCATTGCGAATAATTAAATATTAGTCCTCCTTATGAATCTAAGCATGACACTTTCAAAAGTTACCTTTCAGTCTAGACAGAGGCTGAACGATGCAGACAAATTTAAGCTTCAACTGTTGGCTACTCGTCCGTTGCTTAACCCAACAACAGAAGTATTTCCCTAAAGTTGGATGGGTTTAAACATATTCTTTATTTCACCTTTATTTAACCAGGTAGGCCAGTTGAGAGTTCTCATTTACAACTGGGACTTGGCCAAGATAAAGCAAAGCAGTGCGACGCAAACAACAACACAGAGTTACACATGGAATAAACAAACATACAGTCAATAACACAATAGAAAATAGTCTATATACAGTGTGTGCAAATGGCGTGAGGAAGTAAGGCAATAAATAGGCCATAGTAGCGAAGTAATTACAATTTAGCAAATTAACACTGGATTAATAGATGATGATGTGCAAGTAGAAATACTGGTGTGCAAAAGAGCAAAAAAGTAAATAAAAACAATATGGGGATGAGGTAGGTAGATTGGATGGGCTATTTACAGATGGGCTGTGTACAGCTGCAGCGAATCTTAAGCTGCTCAGGCAGCTGATGTTTAAGTTAGTGAGGGAGATATAAGTCTCCAACTTCAGCAATTTTTGCAATTCGTTCCAGTCATTGGCAGCAGAGAACTAGAAGGAAAGGAGCCCAAAGTAGGTGTTGGCTTTGGGGATGATCAGTGAGATATACCTGCTGGAGCACGTGCTACGGGTGGGTGTTGTTATCGTGACCAGTGAGCTGAGATAAGGCGGAGCAGAAAAGCAAAAGCTCAATTAATAGGGATAGCAGAGTACATTCTTCATCTCCTCGAATATTGAAGGTCGCAGCTCAGCCTCAGACGGTCATAGAGATGAATCAATATGTCCCCATATGCATCAGTCACGTCTTTTGTGGGCATTTTAAAGCTTGTTTCTAGCATAAGGCATCAACGAGTTAAGCATTGTTATAGAACACTTTATATTATCTGGATACTTTTGATTTATTTATTTCAAAATATAAAGCTAACAATAGGTATCATTTTTCTCCTTTTCTTTAAAAAAGGTTATGACATACCCTCATTCAATTGGAGCCCCGGTTTTAACCAAACACACCAAGCCCCTCAGACTATACGGAGTGCATGGCGACAAATCTCTGGATAGCATAATAGTGTCTGTCATACAGGAAGGCCTACCTCTTATTTATTCAAACAGGAAGAAATAGGCTCCAACAAAGCCGTTCTGTTGTGAGTGAAGTCGAATGAAAATAAATTGTTTAAATGAATGTCTTTCAGCACCATTTGCTGTCCACCTCTGTTTGATTATGCCGCAGCTGCTCCAAAGCTGATGTCACTTTCTCCTGCTTCTCTCTCCTCATTTTTTCTTTATGTAATATTGAAGATATATTGTGGCTTCAATCAATGTAATTGTCTGCATAATTTCCAAGCCCTCAAATATATATATTTTTGTAAATACAGTATATATATGGGCTACAGAACAATGTCATGGGGTACTACTCTTTCTACCGTAGGCTACTGTACATCATTTATGGTAAATTCATTTGATGGGCCGTTGGTAGAGCGCTGCAGCTCTGCGTTTCTGCAACAGTACCCTGGAGAGGCACGCTGGGCCTGAACAAGCTAAATATTTTGCACCCCTGCCTTTGGCATAGTGGGCACTGCTCATCATAGGACAGCATCGGTGCTCACCTATATAACCCTAATGCCACTGAGGGAGTTATCATTGTTTTGTGGCAGAATAATGTGAGGTATGTTTTGTTGTTGGTGTGTCTTGGGCAGTTTAGCTCGGGAAATTCCGCCCTCGTCAAACTGCCCCAAATATTGTCAAAGACTCCAGTCACCCAAGTCATAGATGTTTTCTCTGCTACCGCACGGCAAGCGTTCCAAGTTCCAAGTCTAGGTCCAAAAGGCTCCTTAACAGCTTCTACCCCTAAGCCATAAGACTGCTGAACAATTAATCAAATGGCCACCTGGACTATTTGCATTAACACCCTTCACCATTGTTTCTACACTGCTGCTAGTCGCTGTTTATGATCTATGCAGTCACTTTACCCCTACCTACATGTACAAATTACCTCGACTAACCTGTACCCCGCACATTGACTTGGTATAGGTAAACCCTGTATATAGCCTCATTATTATAGCCTCACTCGGGCTCCCGAGTGGCACATCAGTCTAAGGCACCGCTTCTCAGTGCTAGAGGGGTCACTACAGACCCTGGTTAGATTCCAGGCTGTATCACAACCGGCCGTGATTGGGAGTCCCATAGGGCGGCTCACAATTGGCCCAGCGTCGTCCTGGTTAGGGTTTGGCCCGGGGTAGGCCGTCATTGTAAATAATAATTTGTTCTTAACTGACTTGCCTAGTTAAATAAAAACATTGTTCTTCTATTGTGTAACTTTTTTTTATATATATATATATATATATATATATATATATATATATATTTTTTTTTTTTACTTTAGTTTATTTAAATGTGTAATTTATCTTAAAATGAACGACCTTTTATTGTGGCATAAATACAACCAGTCATGATGTTTTCATCTGATTGTCAAACAGTCACTTCAAAGGGCTCCTTTACTAGACTACCTGCATGTTCAACCCCTCACAACATATTACCATCCTCCAAACAGTGGTGAATGGAAGAGACATCTGTTACACAAAACACCAAAAAGTGTAAAGGCATTTGGTGATTGTCAGTAGGCCAGAAGGAATGCCGCCACTGCTGTCCTCGCGCGTCTCGGTTTGGACCTTGTCAAAACGGTGTTTTCATCAAACCACATCGTATTTTGGAGCATAGGCTCTACCGCCTTTTTTCATGTCCAATTCATTATTTTTCATGTTTCTGACTTGCGGTAATGATAAATAATGGTCTAATAGCCTACAATTTTCTAGACATTTTGTTTTAATTATTGTAATTGGCTCATGTTTTACCGGTACGGCATACCCCCCCCCACTATTTATGGATGCCGTACCAGACCGCCTTTCTTTCACCTTGCTTCTCTCACTCTGTTAGCCGCATGTGAAAGAAAGACCCTTTCAGTGATGTAGCTTGGAAATAATATTTTGTATGTTGACATCATGTTGTGTTTGTTCACCAAAGATCCTTTGTTGAGTGTCCAGTAATCCTTCCATGTTGTGTTCTGCTGTGTCGAAGTCCTGCTGAGCCAATCACAGCAAAACAATGCTGTCTTCACACAGACATAAAAAGCATGATATGGAAGATGAAATGTGAACAAATCAATTATTTTCTCCACTGCCAGGAGACAACTTACTGTAGGCCCATGGGATGTGTAATGTGGTGACAGATTCAGTGTGTGATTGTTAGGCGTGGGTGGTATCCAGATTGTCATACCCAGGGTTCGTACAAGGTGCTTAAAGTACTTGAATTTGGCACTCTGATATTCAAGTACTGGAATACCTTCAAAACCAGACATTTTCTCAAGTTGGTACTTGAAAGTACTTGAAATAAAATGAGAGGAGATCAGAAAATGATCAAATATGTTAATATGAAAAATATTAGAAAAATGGATTGGTCCTCCGAATGAATTTCTCTGGTTGCCAGGCGAGCTCACCAATTCCACACACACTGCCACTCAGCCAGGCAGGTGCAGAACTGTCTGATTAGGCGCTGCCAAACTTCACATCGATAGCTAAAAGGCCGGGCAAATGTAGATTCAAACCTGCCTGACAGGATATTGATGTTTTAAACGGGTTTTGCCAGTCCCAACCAGGGATGTAACGGAGTGTAAACGCACGGGAACGCCATTTATGCACATTTTTATTTGTAAAATAGCGTAATTCACCTTTTTATTTTTTAAATGATCGTTTAGCCACTTTTTATTACGTTCTCAGCGTCGATCAACGCTCAGAAGGCTTATTGATCTGAGTTCTAATCGCACCTACCTCTGCAAACAAGTGAAATCATGAGTGATTCATGTATGCTCATTATTGTTCACCTGCTCCCCCGGATTGGCCTTGTTGGCAACACCACAGATAGAACAATGAGGCAGATATTTTACAGGGAAGTATAAATGTGAAGCATCCGGTTGCCGTTTCCACTCACTACCAAACATAGGGGTGAAAGGAAGCCCAGTGGCTGGCAGTGGGAGAAGATGGAGCGAGATAGATTTTGGCCGACATTCTACTAATTTTCTCATTAATGAAACATTTTATCTCAATAGAGTTTTCTGTTTCCGAAACTAAAATCTGCTACAATCAGAGTGGACTATGTTTTGTAGACTTGACTCTTTTGCAAAGTTGAAAAAAATAGCATTGTTTAGAAGGAGTGCGAATTGACTTATTGCACATGTGGACATCATATGCAAATACATGCTAGAATGTGTCGATAGGCTCTCGCTAGCTCGTGCTTGGCTCTGCCCTCCTCCTTGCTTGTTCTGCTCTCTAGGATTAATTTGCTCCCATTGGAAATGACAGGCGGTGGTCTATCTTGGGGTAGTTATAAAAATCTTTGGCAGCACATTCATTCACCACTCTGTCCAACGGGAAACTCTGTTTACGACATAGGCAGAGAGGTGAAACAAACTACCTCATCCCAGACCTACATTGGCAAGTAGCAGAGAGACGCCGCGGACAGTGGGAATTATTGTAAAAACCCTTGATTCCTGCCGTGTCAACAGACATCCCCAAACAAACCCCCCCGACTCTCGGAGGAGGAGTGTACAACTTGTAAATAGTCGCTGATATTTCAGTCAGCTGTCTAGCTAGCTAGCTAGGTAGCTCAAGGGCTCTGGCTATTAGCCAGGTAGCTAGCTATAACTAGCTGGCTACAAGGAAGAAGTTTGAAGCTAATGTTTAACGTAGCCCGACCTTTGTAGGAGCGGTTGACTGAAATTAAGCTAGCTATAATCAAAATATGGGCTACTATATGTTCTCATAACAAAATACCTTTTCTATATAGAGAGTAATGAGACAGACAGTGGAGACACATTACACAGAGAAGAGGAAGCATTGAAGCAAGCAGGTAGGGAGGTTAGTAGTACAGTGGTTCCCAAACTTGGGGTCGGGGACCCATGTGGGGTCCCCTAACATGTAAATAGGGTCCCCTGAGAGAATCTTTAATCTTATCAAAAACATTCTTAACTTGTTTCTCTTAAAATGGTGGCTGCTTTGCGTGATATATTGTTGTCTCTACCTTTGTGCTGTGTTGTCAGGTGTTGCTGCCTTGCTATGTTGTTGTCTTAGATTTCTCTTTATCTAGTGTTGTGTTGTCTCTCTTGTCGTGATGTGTGTTTTGTCCTATATATATTATCCCCGTCCCCGCAGGAGGCTTTTTGCCTTTTGGTAGGCCGTTATGGTAAATAAGAATTTGTTCTTAACTGTCTTGCCTAGTTAAATACTGGTTAAACAAAATAACTAAACAATTCTTGCCCTTTGTGCTGTTGTCTGTGCCGAATAATGTTTGTACCCTGTTTTGTGCTGCTACCATGTTGTGCTGCTGCCATGTTGTGTTGCTACCATGCTGTTGTCAGGTTGTGTTACTACCATGCTGTGTTGTCATGTTGTGCTGCTGCCATGTTGTGTTGCTACCATGTTGTTGTCATGTTGTGTTACTACCATGCTGTGTTGTCATGTTGTGTTGCTGCCATGTTGTGTTGCTACCATGTTGTTGTCATGTTGTGTTACTACCATGCTGTGTTGTCACGTTGTGTTACTACCATGCTGTGTTGTCATGTTGTGCTGCTGCCATGTTGTGTTACTACCATGCTGTGTTGTCACGTTGTGTTACTACCATGCTGTGTTGTCACGTTGTGCTGCTGCCATGTTGTGTTGCTACCATGTTGTTGTCACGTTGTGTTACTACCATGCTGTGTTGTCACGTTGTGTTACTACCATGCTGTGTAGTCACGTTGTGCTGCTGCCATGTTGTGTTGCTACTATGTTGTTGTCATGTTGTGTTACTACCATGCTGTGTTGTCATGTTGTGCTGCTGCCATGTTGTGTTACTACCATGTTGTTGTCATGTTGTGTTACTACCATGTTGTTGTCATGTTGTGTTACTACCATGTTGTTGTCATGTTGTGTTGCTACCATGTTGTTGTCATGTTGTGTTGCTACCATGTTGTTGTCATGTTGTGTTACTACCATGTTGTTGTCATGTTGTGTTACTACCATGTTGTTGTCATGTTGTGTTACTACCATGTTGTTGTCATGTTGTGTTACTACCATGCTGTTTTGTCATGTGTTGCTGACATGCGATGTTGTTGTCTTACAGCAGGTCTCTCTTTATGTAGTGTTGTGGTGTCTCTCTTGGTGTGATGTTGTGGTGTCTCTCTTTATGTAGTGTTGTGGTGTCTCTCTTGGTGTGATGTTGTGGTGTCTCTCTTTATGTAGTGTTGTGGTGTCTCTCTTGGTGTGATGTTGTGGTGTCTCTCTTTATGTAGTGTTGTGGTGTCTCTCTTGGTGTGATGTTGTGGTGTCTCTCTTTATGTAGTGTTGTGGTGTCTCTCTTGGTGTGATGTTGTGGTGTCTCTCTTTATGTAGTGTTGTGGTGTCTCTCTTGGTGTGATGTGTTTTGTCCTATATTTTTATTGAATTTATTTGTATTTTTAAATCTCAGCCCCCGTCCCTGCAGGAGGCCTTTTGCCTTTTGGTAGGCCGTCTTTGTAAATACGAATTTGTTCTTAACTGACTTGCCTCGTTAAATAAAAAAATATTTAAAAATGGGTATAGAATATACAATTTTAGAGTCAATTAAGGGCCTTTTACACTGTCAAATTTCACTTTTAAGTCATTATGTGTTGGGACAGCCTGTGGGACCTCAAATTTGGTGAAATATAAAGACAATTTAAATATGAAGACTATTAGGTACACTGAACAAAAATATAAACGCAACATGAAACAATTTCAAAGATTTTACTGAGTTACAATTCAAATAAGAAAATCAGTCAACATCATCAGTCCTGACTTACCACTCATGTATGTAGCAAATAAGTTGTTGAAACACTTATTATTGAGTAGAACTTATAAGTATTTTTTTTGTGGCAATATCCTGCCATGTGTTGGCGACTAGAAACAATTGCATAATAGGAACTAATGCAAATTGAAAGGTCTTCAAAATAAACATTAGTGCTTGAAAAAGTACTTAAAAGTACTTTAAAGTACTTTAAAGGCCATGAATTTGACTTGCCACTGTCTGTGTGAATCCTGCATACCTTCATACTGACCTTGTGCCATTCCAGGATATTCGGTAATACCGGCACTGTACACAAGGGATGCTATTTTTAAACTAAAAAAATGCTACTCACACTTTGCTGCACACACACAACAAATATTAGACAGCAAGGCTCTTGATCCAGGAGGGGATTCTCTGCTGTTATCATGAGAATCTTGTTTTTGCAGGAAGATAACCACTTCGATAACTAGCTACTAAATTAGCAATCCAACTGCCGAGCGTTTAGAACATTTTAGACAGTTCACTTAATAGTTATAAGATGTCTAGCTGGCAAACATATAGTTGTGAATTTCATACTGTAACTAGATCCCCTGGTGCTTGCTGCTCACAAGGCCCGGTCTCTCCTCGTTTTGTGCTTGTAAACAAACACCATGTAACTGGGGACTACCGGTAAGCTCTATGATAAAAAATGATGTGTCAGGTGAAATGAAGAATGCAATCTGCTTTATCTCCTAACGTGTTGCACAAAGTTGACTGCAGGTTTAAAAAAAAAAAAATGTTTTAAGTAGCTACAAATATTCAAATTTATGAATAAAAAATTAAGAAATAGTTTCAACTGTATTATGGTATTGCAACAAAAAAAAACATGCCGTGGCTATTTGGAAATCCCCCTGTATACGGTAACATAATATACGGTATACCGCACAAGCCTAGTGATTATCCGCTAGGCTAAGGCAGACAGCAGGTGGTTTCCACAGACAGAATGTGAGCTCCACACTTGCAGCATGACACCTCCACATGAAGGAAGGCCTGCAAAATAACGATGTGTCCCGCTTTCTTCCATCTCACTTCAAACACACACAGACACAGAGATTTACACACATATGGCTGCACATACACTCTCGAGATCTGTCAAACTCCTATTTCACATTTGCCTGCCCACTCTTATGTTCATGCATATTTTACATGTATTACTCTTTCATCCCATTCCCTAAGCCCACAGTACTTCCAAATCCACCCACTCCCACTTGCCCAGACACTCTAGGATGCACAAATAGTGCATTCAAACACGCACACACGTTCCAATACATTCCTCTCAGCATGGTCACCCTGTCATAAAATACTCTACAGTTTTTATTTAGCTTTCATATTTGAATACTAATTGAACACAGAGAGAGCAGGGGGGGCAGGTAGTTCTCCACTGCAGCAGGCAGATGTGTAGTGACGATATGACCATTCTTCCCGTCTTTCACTGGAGCGTCCTTTAAAATGGCGCCGTCTCGTAATGCTCAGACGAGACAATATGGCCACTGACTGTCTTCCAGCCTCCTAATGTTGTTGCCCTCCTGCTGTTCGAGATGTTCTTACTGTATGTTGTCTTATTTCACTATAAATTGCTTTGATATTGTTTATCCCCTGCCGAGGTTGAGCGGCAGTGACATTCTAAAGTGACAGTATAGGTTCTGCATGTCGCCAGGCCCTCGTCAGGCTCGGCTGTCCCATAAATGTGATTGAGTTCATGACTAACAAAGATTGTATCTATTCTGACAGTGGCCCCCCAGATAGAATTGAATTAACAGTTTGACACCAGGAGGAAAGCACTTGTCCCTGAGGTATAGTGAATACTTAGCAGAGACATTACATCTAATGGGCTCTGTACCGGAGGACCTGCCAAACCCATATCATCCCCAACATACTGTACTGTACACCTCATCTCCATATTACTGTCCTGCTAAATGGTTAGCTAATGGTTGAAAACCAGACCAAAACTACTATAAGTGTTTATGATTGACCCCCACCTCTAATAAGGATTTGTTACCAACCATCAATATCAGACATACAGTACAATCAGACATCAGCCTAAGTGTTCTGCAGGATGTCCTGTGCATATTCCCTTAGCTGTGTAAGGCGGGGACGATACCAGTCTTGCGATGCTCATTAGTATCTTGGCAAGGAAACAAAACACAAAGCGGATTTAACTTCTTTAGGAAAATCTCCCTAATGTTGCAAACAAACATCATTATGTTGTCATCTAGTCACATTTGTTTATTTTCCAAGCTATATCACACAATATTTGACATACAGCAGGTTTTTAAAGGACCAAAGAGTTTGTTCTGCTTCGTGTTTACTTTTTTTCCATGGAAAAAATATTGGTATCGTTACATCCCTACTGCTGTGCCATTACTGCACATTCTCCTAGCCACCCTGTGGTATCAGAAGACAGCATAATGATGACCTCTGGGATCCTCAGCTCCTGGATTAGCATATCTCCTCCCTTTTACATGATTATCAGGCTAATTTATTTTCATGAATCTCCTTTATGTCATCAACAAACGGCATCCTATCCCATAATTATCACATCCATATCCCTGACCTGATGATGAGAGAGACAAAGCATCTATCTGTTTCTCCACATGGCTGGCTACCTTGAGCAATCTCTCTCTCTCTCTCTCTCTCTCTCTCTCTCTCTCTCTCTCTCTCTCTCTCTCTCTCTCTCTCTCTCCTCCACCCGGCCGGCCGGCCATTACAGTTTTGAGAAATGTCTTAATTGCATTGAACTTTTGGTTCAATAACAACAGAGAGGACCCAGCGACTGGAGTAGTGGATAAAGATGTCTCTGAAGGGGCTATTGATTCTAAAAGACATTTTCCTCTCTTGTTATAAATGACATTTAAAATGGGATGATTTCTTTTCTGTTGCACAATAGGTTATGTAGGCTACTGCGACAGGTAGCCTAGTGATTAGAGCGTTGGGCCAGTAACTGAAAGGTAGGTGGTTTGAATACCCGAGCTAACAAGGTGAAAAATCTGTCGATGTGCCCTTGAGCAAGGTACTTAACCCTACTTTGCTCCAGGGGTGTTGTACTACTATGACTGACCCTGTAAAACAATGTCACTGCTCCTATCTGATGTATGTGACAATACAAATACATAATCAATACCAATAATATGCCCATTATGAGAAGAAGTATGTTGTGAATTTTCTAAACTCTTAGTACACAACTCCAAACTGGTAACACTCATATTCAAAACCTTTTATCGTGCATTCATTTTCTTTGAAGACATCTTTCACTACACAACCATTGATCCAAAATATAAGGTTATTGTGAAATACCATAAGAACATTGGTTTAATCACCAAAACACAACAGTGATATCTTCTCCCTTTTCCAATTTAACAACCAGTTAATCCAATAGCAAAAAGTGCAAGATACATGTTTAAAAACTGCCCTTTGAATGTAATATGCTATAGTACTGTAAATGACAGTTTTCACATTAGATAATACACTTGCACTACATCTTTTGCAATCATTGATGCAAAAAATAAACGTATTGTTCAGATATAATTACAACATAGGTGTACTGTAATCAAATGGGGAAAAATATGAAAGAAACATAATGTTTAGCAGGCAGTCTTGAGCATTTGGCCATAGGTTCTCATCGACATCACTATAAATGTCTTCATTGTTCATGCACCTGGGGAACAACCTCTGGGTCAGCAGAAGCTGGTGGGAGGAGCTATAGGGAGCTATAGGAGGGCAGGCTCGTTGTAACGACTGGAATGGCATCAATGGAATCGTACCAAACGCCATAGAAATAGAATCAATAGAACAGGCTTGGAAGCTCTAACCCTGGCCATTTGACTGGTAAACTCATAGATGTGGTAAAGAGGTCATTGGAACGCAGATCATGGGGGATAGAAGAAGGACGCCGGATTGGTGCAAATACAACAAATCTGATCTAACAAAGTGGATATTTGTCAAATCCCTCATGATTGATTTATTGTAAAGCCACATGCTTCCCATCTGAAACAGTTCAGAACAGTTTGTGCAGATATTCTGACTACATTTTGTGAAATGTTTGTTTGTTTTGGTGTTCGACAAGGGTTTCTTCGGCTGTTCGTGAAACACTTTTTTTGGGGGGAGGCGAATTTCGGTAGCCGAAGTCAAATCAAATCAAAGTTTATTTGTCACGTGCGCCGAATTCAACAGGTGTAGACCTTACAGTGAAATGCTTCCTTACAGGCTCTAACCAATAGTGCGGAGGAAAAAAAAGTATGTGTGTGTGTGTAGGTAAGTAAAGAAATAAAACAACAGTAAAAAGACATTTGAAAATAAGAGTAGCAAGGCTATATACAGACACCTGTTAGTCAGGCTTATTCAGGTAGTATGTACATGTAGGTATGGTTAAAGTGACTATCTGTATATGATGAACAGAGAGTAGCAGTAGCGTAAAAAGAGGGGTTGGCGGGTGGTGGGACACGGCCCTTCGTCGGTGATTGGTCAACTGTAGGGGTGACGCAAGTTTCTTCTTCTACTCGATTCAGCCCAAAACCCAAAAGTACCTTCACCTCTACAATTCTATCCATGCATTATATAAAGACCAGCATGTAAAGACCAATTCATGGAGGGACATTGAGGTGACGCTAGGGTCGGGCTCAACCACTTTGTTGAAAAAGTGGGGTAGGGTTTGAGACAAATTCGTCAAGGCAAATTAAAGAACCCAGGGCCACAGTGGAGATGCCGGCTTCCCTAGCTTGTTCGGCACGTGAAGCATGGGATGACTGAAAGTAATTTACCGTATTCACCAGAGGATTAGGTATTTGGTTGTATATTAGTCGAGTAGCCATGTTTTCTAACAATAGATAGCCAGCTAGCGCTATCTACATGGCTGGCTAGTGGCTAGCTAACCTAGAAGCATACTTGTGCAGAGAAAGCAAGCCGGCAAATTAAACTAGAGAGCTTTGCAACTTTTTGATCAAACATAATTTTGTTCAAGAAACAATATCATAAGCTTCCCACATTCTTAACACCGAAGTCAAAGTTTGGTAGCAAGGTCCAGCTAGCTAAAAAGTTGCAAATGTTTAAGCAGAGTTGAGTAGCTGCAGTAGGTCAAGCCTACTCAACTCTGCTCAAACATTTGCAACATTATAGTCTATTGTAGTCTCGGTTAATGATGTTTGATATGATGTTCATTGATAGTTTGCGATGGTTTGGATGTGTACTATACAGTCCTCTACTTTTTTATTTTTCAAGGCACAAACACCAGCGAATGGAAACAGCACCCGTTTTTGTTCTCTGTGCCCCAGCACTGCCTGTACACCGGCCCCCAGCACATCCTCTGCCCCCAGTACTGACTGGTAATTGGCCTCGAGCCCATCTCCCACACTGAGCTGCAGTGCAGAATTGGAAACAGTTCTCCATACAGGACCTGGGAAGCTCTATCCTGGGCCCACCTCCAAGACCTACTACACTGGCTTGCTCTTCACCAATAACACAGAGCAGCAGCAGTAGTAGCAGGGGTGTGAGGAGGAGGGAGAAAAGAGATGTAGACAGCCCTTATCACATCACAAAGGCAATGCAAATGATTGAAGACCGATCTCAAGATTTGTTCCAAAATATTAATATTGTACATAAATATTTGTATCTACACTGACACTTACATTTTATTCCATAGACATTTTTGTTGTTTACATGTCTGTTCTTAGCAGAGACTGTTGTACTATGGTTCATAAATATTTATATTGTTCATAAATATTTGTATCTACGCTCTGACACTTTAATTTTATTCCATAGACACTTTTGTTGTTCACATGTCTGTTCTCAGCAGACACTTTTGTATTGTGGTTTTGCTTACAGAGCCCAGAAGCAAAAATAAAGGTATATTTTTGTATGCTGCAAAAACTGGAATTCCGTCATCTAAATACAAGGTGTTTCAATGCATTCTATTTGAATATCAAGTGCTGACAATGTAAAGAGCTGTGTGCCACATACTTTATAGGTTTTCTTCTATTGTGTGGTGTAGTTCAATCTAATCTGAATTACTGTAGACATCATAGAATCAGGTTTCATTTAATTAACAATATTAAAACTCTACATTTTAGTACAAAGTACTTTGTTCACAGTGCACACATAAATACATGTGAGTCTGTGTGCATCCATTAAGGGGTGTGTGTGTGTGAGCAGTCAAAACAAAGTCATATTCTGCATGATTTGCTGGCCTTGGGTTGAGTTTTCCACTCCTAACCATGTCTTCCTGCCATGGCACACATCCAGGGGGGGGGGAAAGGAAGAAGTCCATGAGCTTGTTTCCTGTTTTCCCTTGTAAGCTGTGTCGCTCTGGCACGAGAGAGTCTCCCTGGCTCTTGGAGATTGTTGTCCCCTGACCCAACCCTCCTCCACTCTCCAGGCTGGTATTTTCCAGAAGGGAGGTACGTAATCTTGCTTTTGGCTGATGAACTTCATCTGTGGAGGAGGGGTAGTTGTGGAGGGCCACACATGCCTTCACAATGTCCTAAGCCTTTTCAGGGGTACACGTGATTGGACGACCAAGAATCCAAATGTTTGCAGCCATGATGCTGAATCCATTCTCTATGACTCTTCGACAACGAGAGTGGCGGTAGTTGTAGGTACGGCCAGGTTCATTGAGATGGACACCTTTGAATGATCCCCTGTAGGAAAGGCTACAAAGTCATACTTCAGGGCAAGCCAAAGGGCTTTGCAAGACCTCCGATACAATACTGCACACCGTAGATTAATCAATTCTGTAGCTGCTCGCTACAGCCTGCTGTGAATTTCCAAAGGTAAGAACCCGAAGCGTCACGACAGTCTTTCAATAACATCAATTGGGGAACGCGGATTTGTTGGACCAGCATTGCATACACCCCATCCATTGTTCTTTCTCTGTGGAGTGGTCGCACTGACAATATTATTTGTCTCCGTATCTCGCCTATTGTATGTGTTACTAGGTATATCAAATCTAGTAGATCCTGGGCAATTTGCACAACCTCCATTTTCTCGCAAGTGTCGCTGTGTGCACTATTTTATTTTTCCACATGTTTTTTCCTTGTTTGGCTGTGTCATCACTTCCTTGTTATGCCGTAGATGGCTATTCCCAGCTCATCGACCTCTACTGTCCCGGGGTAATGTTACCTCTTTCCCCCCTTTTTGTAGTTTTTCAAGCGACCGTCTTCGAATAAAATAAAGTTGTATGTGTCACATGCTTTGTAAACAACAGGTGTAGAATAACAGTGAAATGCTTATTGTTAGTCTACACCTGTTGTTTACGATGCATGTGACAAATTTGGTTGGCTGGCCGCCAACCAAACTGAAGCATGCTGATGCCTTAACAGGTCCACAATGCGTTTACCAAAGTCCAATTTTTATATATTTGTCTGTTTTCGCTGGATTACCCCATTGACTCACAGCAAAGTCAATTTTCTTGTTTTCTGCTTGTTTTAGTCAATTACAAAACTACATTTAAGCAAAGTGCAATATGTCTAAAGATGACTTTTTAGCATTGCCTTCTGCAGAGTGTTTTAACTGCTTCCAAAAACGTAATATTGTAAGGCTTCCCTCATGCCCATTTTCATGATGGTGCGAGCAGCCACATGAGTGACAACAACACAAATAAGCAGACTATACAGCTACAAGTAGTGAGTGGTGTTACAAACAGACTATACTAAACAAGTTTAATGTCTTACCTGTGAGGAAATGTTCTCCACTCACATAGGTACATGTAGCCTACTTGGACACCGGGTCCCCACATTTCCCACGCCAAATAGCCTGAAGCCACAGGGCTCTTCTCGCAGGCTCTATTATCCTACGTGGGAGCATTGTAATCCGTAGGTCGGGATTCTTGACCTGGTTACATGTACATTGAACAACACAGCAGCTTTTCGGCATGTTTTGTTATTTCTGAATAACAAAAAAACAACAATGAAGTTGGTTATTTTACACTGAGGGTAAATGGGAAAGAATGTTTGTTTTCCACAATTTTTTGGGCTTGTTCAAAGGGAATACCTTATTATACATGAATATCGACTCAGACTATGGCTGCTTGCTATTGAGACGCGATCACTTCCATAGATGCGGGAAAGAGGTAAATTGGGCTCGACCAAAACAATTGTATTGACATGGAAATGCGTGGGGGAAAGGGCCAATGGCAGATAGATAGATAGACATAGATTTGACTATTTAAAACACAATACAACCACACGTGGATAATGCATTCACAATCATCAACGACACAAAAAAAGAGATGTCCGCCACGCTTCGCGTTCCTAGGAAACCATGCAGTATTTAGTTTTTTTTTACGTGTTATTTCTTACATTGGTACCCCAGGTAATCTTAGGTTTTATTACATACAGTCGGGAGGAACTATTTCATATAAGAGCAACGTCAACTCACCGTCATTACGATCAGGAATACGACTTTCCCGAAGTGGATCCTCTGTTTTGCCAACCACCCAGGACAATGGATCGGATCCCAGCCGGCGAACCAAAACAACGATGCCGTAAAAGGGGCAGACGAAGCGGTCTTCTGGTCAGGCTCCAGAGACGGGCACATCGCGCACCACTCCCGAGCATACTACTCACCAATGTCCAGTCTCTTGACAACAAGGTAGATGAAATCCGAGCAAGGGTAGCATTCCAGAGAAACATAAGAGACTGTAACGTTCTTTGCTTCACGGAAACATGGCTCACTCGAGACACGCTATCGGAGTCGGTACAGCCAGCTGGTTTCTTCACGCATCGTGCCGACAGAAACAAGCATCTTTCTGGTAAGAAGAAGGGCGGGGGGGTATGCCTTATGATTAATGAGACATGGTGTGATCATAACAACATACAGGAACTCAAGTCCTTCTGTTCACCTGACTTGGAATTCCTCACAATCAAATGTCGACCGCATTATCTACCAAGAGAATTCACTTCGATTATAATCACAGCCGCATATATTCCCCCCCAAGCAGACACATCGATGGCCCTGAACGAACTTCATTTGACTCTATGTAAACTGGAAATCACATATCCTGGGGCTGCATTCCTTGTAGCTGGGGATTTTAACAAGGCTAATCTGACAACAAGACTCCCTAAATTCTATCAGCATATCGATTGTGCAACCAGGGCTGGCAAAACCAGTTAGAATAACAAAAATTGTTATTCTAACTTCTGCAACGCATATAAGGCCCTCCCCCGCCCTCCTTTCGGAAAAGCTGACCACGACTCCATTTTGTTCCTTACAGCCTATAGACAGAAACTAAAACACGAAGCTCCCGTGCTCAGGTCTGTTCAACGCTGTTCCGGTATTCCCAGCCGCGTCCTCAGAGCATGCGCAGACCAGCTGGCTAGTGTGTTTACGGACATATTTAATCAATCCTTATCCCAGTCTGCTGTTCCCACATGCTTCAAGAGGGCCACCATTGTTCCTGTTCCCAAGAAAGCTAAGGTAACTGAGCTAAACGAATACTGCCCCGTAGCACTCACTTCCGTCATCATGAAGTGCTTTGAGAGACTAGTCAAGGACCATATCACCTCCACCCTATCTGACACCCTAGACCCACTCCAATTTGCTTACCGCCCCAATAGGTCCACAGACGACGCAATCGCAACCACACTGCACACTGCCCTAACCCACCTGGACAAGAGCAATACCTACGTGAGAATGCTGTTCATTGACTACAGCTCAGCATTTAACACCATAGTACCCTCCAAACTCATCATCAAGCTCGAGACCCTGGGTCTCGACTCCGCCCTGTGCAATTGACTTTGACTACCACCACTGATTTCTGTACTCTAGCTATGTTAATCAGTTTAAACAAATGGGAGTTAGCATTTAGCAGTCACTTCTTCTCATCCTGAAATGTTATGCAGCGAAAACAGACAAATACAGTGTGCATTTGGAAAGTATTTAGACCCCTTCTATCTTTACTTTACAGCCTTATTCTAAAATTGATTAAATACTTTTTTTGCTCATCAATTTACACACAATAGCCCATAATGACAAAGCAAAAACTGTTTCTTTTTTGTTTTTGTGCAAATGTATAAAACAATTAATATAAAAATATACATTTACATAAGTATTCAGACCCTTTACTCAGTACTTTGTTAAAGCACCTTTGGCAGCGATTACAGCCTTGAGTATTCTTGGGTATGATGCTACAAGCTTATCACACCTGTATTTGGGGAGTTTCTCCAATTCTTCTCTGCAGATCCTCTCAAGAGCTGTCAGATTGGATGGGGAGCGTCGCTGCACAGCTTTTTTCTGGTCTCTACAGAGATGTTTGATTGTGTTTCAAGTCCGGGCTCTGGCTGGGCCACTCAAGTACATTCAGAGGCTTGGAAGGTAAACCTACGCCCTAGTCTGAGGTCCTGAGTGCTCTCAAGTAGGCTTTCATCAAGGATCTCTCTGTTTGCTCAGTTCATCTTTCCCTCGATCCTGACTAGTCTCCCAGTCTTTGCCGCTGAAAAACGTCCCTGCAGCGTGATGGGATGATGCCAGGTTTCCAACAGAGGTGATGCTTGGCATTCAGACCAAAGAGTTCAATCTTGGTATCATCAGACCAGAGAATCTTGAGTCCTTTAGGTGCCTTTTGGCACTCCAAGCGGGCTGCCTTTTACTGAGGAGTGGCTTCTGTCTGGCCACTCTACCATAAAGGCCTGATTGGTGGAGTGCTGAAGAGCTGGTTGTCCTTCCAGCCGGTTCTCCCATCTCCACAGAGGAACTCTGGAACTCTTACAGAGTGACCATTGGGTTCTTGGTCACCTCACTGATAAAAGCCCTTCTCCCCCGATTGCTCAGTTTGGCCGGGCGGCCAGCTCTAGGAAGAGTCTTGGTGGTTACAAACTTCAATTGTGGTAAATCAATTGAATTTACCACAGGTGGACTCCAATCAAGTTGTAGAAACATCTCAAGGATGGTCAATGGAAACAGGATGGACCTGAGCTCGATTTTGACGCTCATTAGCAGGATCTGAATACTTATGTCAGTAAGGTATTTCAGTTTATTATTTTGTATATATTTTCACAAAAAAACAAACTATTTTCACTTTGTCATTACGGGTTATTGGTGTAGATTGATGAGGATTTTAAAAAAAATGTAATCCATTTTAGAATAGTGCTATAACCTAACAAAATGTGGAAAAAGTCAAGGGGTCTGAATAATTTCCAAATGCACTGCATGTCTGCTGCAGTGGGACAAGAGAGAACCATGAGAAAACAAGTTTTCATCAGTCATGGAAATAAGAGTGGTAAAAACTGGCTCCCTATGGAGTTAAAAAGAAGATGGAGAACAAGCTATCGTATGAAGGAAAAATACTGGAGGTAGGTGCAGGTACAGGTAACTAATACAAAAATCATATTGCGATATTTTCAAAACGATACGATATACCGTCAAAGGTAATACCCCGATACGTAACTGTATCGATTTTTGCCCCCATAACTATACATTAAGGTATTAGAGTACTGACCTGGCCAATGCAATTTTAGTAAAGCAGTTTCATGATATAAAAAAAGTAATGTGAGTAAGTAATATGAGCATTGCATTGTGAAATACATTTGCTTTATGCACATGTATTGCCATGTGAAACATTTATTTCTAGATGAAACACAAATAAAGATACACTACGCAGAAATCACTCCGACAATTCCTGATTGTTTAAATTCTGATAGTCTGCCTAATTTTAGTTTGTGACAAAACAAGCAGTCATTGTGTAGAGAGTCATTGTACCATCTAAACCAATGTGAAATATGTTTTTCATAACCAAAAATATTGTATTTTTAGCTGTTTGAAGTTGGTGTACAATATCGAAAGTAAAAGACTCAAAAAATGAAACTTAAAAACGGGAAGCACAGAAATAGCGCACATACTGTAGAACAGATCTACCGCATCATAGACTTGCTGGGACGGTTGTCATGTCTGCCGCACGAAAAAATGTGAATAGAATCATTTGAATGACACCATGTCACTGCATGGGTGTGTGCAGTGATAATATTACATGACCCCTGTATGACCTCTCGTCTGAACAGTGATGAGATACAGTGACACCTTTTTAAATGATGCATGTGTCTTAGATAAGTCACAGAAGGTGAGAATGCTTGCTCCCTCTCTCCTTTGAGCAGGTGATTGATGGATGGATGAGAGAATGTGGGGTGAAAGAGTGATAATGGCAGGCGAGGGGACTGGGAGTGACAGGTGGATGGACTTGTAGGTGGGCCAGGACTGGCAGGCTACTGCCAAGCCTTCTGACACCCCCTAGAGCCTCCCTCCACTGCTTTCCACTACCACCCATCCTGTCTGGCCGTCTGTCCCTGTTGTGGCCTCTCTCAGACAGATACTGTATACTAATACACAACTGTCCTGTCTGTGCTCCCTCTTAGCAGTTCCCACTCTGCTCTCTGCCAAAGCACATAAAACCATGCTGATAGTCTGTAATTACCTTAAGAGTGAGGCTATGTTCTGTGAGGACAAAAACTGATCTGAACAGCTCTCTGCAGAAAGGAAATGCATTTTGGTTTGTCTTGTGTTTTGTATCATACTGCACAACAGCTGATAAAACACTGTGAAAGTGTGAAAAAAGTGTTATTTCCTGATAGTTGCTGGTTGAAAATAAAATCTACACAGGACCTTCTAATTACACTTGTTGCATTCATACAGTTGAAGTCGGAAGTTTACACCTTAGCCAAATACATTTAAACTCAGTTTTCACAATTCCTGACATTTAATCCTAGTAAAAATTCCCTGTCTTAGGTCAGTTAGGATCACCACTTTATTTTAAGAATGTGAAATGTCAGAATAATAGTAGAGAGAATTATTTATTTCAGCTTTTATTTCTTTCATCACATTCCCAGTGGGTCAGAAGTTTACATACACTCAATTAGTATTTGGTAGCATTGCCTTTAAATGGTTTAACTTGGGTCAAACGTTTTGGGTTGCCTTCCACAAGCTTCCCACAATAAGTTGGGTGAATTTTGCCCCATTCCTCCTGACAGAGCTGGTGTAACTGAGTCAGGTTTGTAGGCCTCCTTGTTCGCACACGCTTTTTCAGTTCTGCCCACAAATGTTCTATAAGGTTGAGGTCAGGGCTTTTGGATGGCCACTCCAATGCCTTGACTTTGTTGTCCTTAAGCCGTTTTGCCACAACTTTGGAAGTGTGCTTGGGGTCAGTGTCCATTTGGAAGACCCATTTGCGACCAAGCTTCAACTTCCTGACTGATGTCTTGAGATGTTGCTTCAATATATCCACATAATTTTCTTCCCTCATGATGCCATCTATTTTGTGAAGTGCACCAGTCCCTCCTGCATCAAAGAACACCCAGAACATGATGCTGCCACCCCCGTGCTTCATGGTTGGGATGGTGTTCTTCGACTTGCAAGCCTCCCCGTTTTTCCACCAAACATAACGACGGTCATTATGGCCAAAAAGTTATATTTTTGTTTCATCAGACCAGAGGATGTTTCTCCAAAAAGTACGATCTTTGTCCCCATGTGCAGTTGCAAGTTGTGGTCTGGATTTTTTATGGCGGTTTTGGAGCAGTGACTTCTTCCTTGCTGAGTGGCCTTTCAGGTTATGTCGATATAAGACTTGTTTTACTGTGGATATAGATACTTTTGTACCTGCTTCCTCCAGAAACTTCACAAGGTCCTTTGCTGTAGTTCTGGGATTGATTTGCACTTTTCGCACCAAAGTACTTCATCTCTAGGAGACAGAACGCTTCTCCTTCCTGAGCGGTATGACGGCTGCGTGGTCCCATGGTGGTTATACTTGCATACTATTGTTTGTACACATTGTTTGTGCTCCCAAGGATGAACCAGATTTGTGAAGGTTTTATATATTTTTTTCTGAGGTCTTTACTGATTTCTTTTGATTTTCCCATTTTGTCAAGCAAAGAGGCACTGAGTTTGAAGTTAGACCTTGAAATACATCCACAGGTACACCTGCAATTGACTCAAATGATGTCAATTAGCCTATCAGAAACTTCTAAAGCCATGACATAAGTTTCTGAAATTTTCCAAGCTGTTTAAAGGCACAGTCAACTTATTGTATGTAAACGTCTGACCCACTGGAATTGTGATACAGTGAATGATAAGTGAAATAATCTGTCTGTAAACAATTGTTGGAAAAATTACTTGTGTCACGCACAAAGTAGATGTCCTAACCGACTTGCCAAAACTATAGTTTGTTAACAAGAAATTTGTGGAATGGTTGATAAATGAGTTTTAATGATTCCAACCTAAGTGTATGTAAAATTCCGACTTCAACTCTATATAAATGGCTGCATTGGGCTTTAGTGCATTTCCCCAAAATTCTAAGATATTATGTTTTTCCACACCATAAAACATGCTTTGACCCAGTCTACCTTTGTGTGGCGGTTCTTTAAAAATGATGAATAAAGCATTTCTTGGAAAGAGCTTTTATGAGGATGAGTAGGATGAAGCAGTCGGCTAATGATATTCTAATTGTCATTAAAGAAGTGCATCAGAGAAGACGCAGCTGTTTTCCTGAGCTTTAACTTGTTGACTAAGTCTTGGTTTTTCTTCTTCTTTGTTGTCTCTCAGGTTGTCCATATTGGAGCCCAGAAGGAGGGGGAGGAGGGATGTGTGCCTGGCTTCCAGGTGAAGGAGTACCAGGTGGAGTACAACGGAGGTTTCCAGAAGGACCATCCTCTCACACAAGGTGAGTGTGAGACCTGATACCTTCCTGACAAGGGGAAGTTTAGGGGATGTCATGCAGGTGCACATAACTTCAGATACAAATGTCCTCAATCAAATAAAAGAAACAAAAACCAAAAAAAGGTTGTTTGTCACGTGTGTGTAGGATACAACAAGTGTAAAACAGTACAGTGGAATGGGTGACAGAGACAGACAGAGAGACAGACAGAGACGTGTGTGTAGGATACAACAAGTGTAAAACAGTACAGTGGAATGGGTGACAGAGACAGACAGAGACGTGTGTGTAGGATACAACAAGTGTAAAACAGTACAGTGGAATGGGTGACAGAGACAGACAGAGAGACAGACAGAGACGTGTGTGTAGGATACAACAAGTGTAAAACAGTACAGTGGAATGGGTGACAGAGACAGACAGAGAGACAGACAGAGACGTGTGTGTAGGATACAACAAGTGTAAAACAGTACAGTGGAATGGGTGACAGAGACAGACAGAGACGTGTGTGTAGGATACAACAAGTGTAAAACAGTACAGTGGAATGGGTGACAGAGACAGACAGAGACGTGTGTGTGTAGGATACAACAAGTGTAAAACAGTACAGTGGAATGGGTGACAGAGACAGACAGAGACGTGTGTGTAGGATACAACAAGTGTAAAACAGTACAGTGGAATGGGTGACAGAGACAGACAGAGAGACAGACAGAGACGTGTGTGTAGGATACAACAAGTGTAAAACAGTACAGTGGAATGGGTGACAGAGACAGACAGAGACGTGTGTGTAGGATACAACAAGTGTAAAACTGTACAGTGGAATGGGTGACAGACAGAGAGACAGACAGAGACGTGTGTGTAGGATACAACAAGTGTAAAACAGTACAGTGGAATGGGTGACAGAGACAGACAGAGACGTGTGTGTAGGATACAACAAGTGTAAAACTGTACAGTGGAATGGGTGACAGAGACAGACAGAGAGACAGACAGAGACGTGTGTGTAGAATACAACAAGTGTAAAACAGTACAGTGGAATGGGTGACAGAGACAGACAGAGAGTGTAAAACAAGTGTAAAACAGTACAGTGGAATGGGTGACAGAGACAGACAGAGACGTGTGTGTAGGATACAACAAGTGTAAAACTGTACAGTGGAATGGGTGACAGAGACAGACAGAGACGTGTGTGTAGGATACAACAAGTGTAAAACAGTACAGTGGAATGGGTGACAGAGACAGACAGAGACGTGTGTGTAGGATACAACAAGTGTAAAACTGTACAGTGGAATGGGTGACAGAGACAGACAGAGACGTGTGTGTAGGATACAACAAGTGTAAAACTGTACAGTGGAATGGGTGACAGAGACAGACAGAGACGTGTGTGTAGGATACAACAAGTGTAAAACTGTACAGTGGAATGGGTGACAGAGACAGACAGAGAGACAGACAGAGACGTGTGTGTAGGATACAACAAGTGTAAAACAGTACAGTGGAATGGGTGACAGAGACAGACAGAGAGACAGACAGAGACGTGTGTGTAGGATACAACAAGTGTAAAACAGTACAGTGGAATGGGTGACAGAGACAGACAGAGACGTGTGTGTAGGATACAACAAGTGTAAAACAGTACAGTGGAATGGGTGACAGAGACAGACAGAGAGACAGACAGAGACGTGTGTGTAGGATACAACAAGTGTAAAACAGTACAGTGGAATGGGTGACAGAGACAGACAGAGACGTGTGTAGGATACAACAAGTGTAAAACAGTACAGTGGAATGGGTGACAGAGACAGACAGAAAGACAGACAGAGACGTGTGTGTAGGATACAACAAGTGTAAAACAGTACAGTGGAATGGGTGACAGAGACAGACAGAGAGACAGACAGAGACGTGTGTGTAGGATACAACAAGTGTAAAACAGTACAGTGGAATGCTTACTTGCAAGATCTTTCCCAACAATGCAGTTTTCATTATCAAGGTAAGAAGAAATAATGTAACGTTTTAAAATGTATATAAATGGAGCTCTATACCAGTACCATAATTTTAATGTGTAGGGATACTGGAGTATGGAGGTCAATACTGTATATACTGTACATGTAAGCAGGGGTGAAAAAAAAAAAAAAAAGAAGTTGGACAAAGTGATTATTGAGATCTATCTTTCCTTCTCTGTCACACTCATGGACACACATGCACGCACGCAATTACTCACACTTACGCGCGCACAGATTTTCATGCAAACTGTAGCTCAACAGTTGCTCATTGTCTAACTCCTAGTGTCAGGCAGTTTTCCCTAGGGTTGTAGAAGAGGTGATTCTGTGTGGGCTGGCTGTTATGTTCCAAACATTCAGCATAATTCATGCAAATTCATATTAAAAACAGGAAATAAAAGCAATGGCTTCCAGACACAACAACAACCAAATGTTGCCGGGCTTATGAATTATTCTTCTTGATTGTGTGATGTTTACAAAAGGTTGCTAAGTGATCCTCACCCACAGGCTTCCGTGGGTTGTGGTGGCTTTAACTGAGAAACACTCTGCTTTTGAGGGAAGAAACCACATCACAGGGACACAACCTGATTGATATGTTAACTGTTGCAGTACCATTAGAAATGTGTTCAGGTTGAACTAGCATTGTGATCCTCCCCAGTCAGTACCGCTAGAGTTATTTTACAGACTGGTCAAATTAAAATCTCAGTGGATTTACAATCAAACCCATAAAGATGGATTTGAGAGGAGAGTCAGTGAGTTCATGACCAAGGTCATTGCCATGGAGACAGCAGTTCCGTCCCTCTATCCCTCACTCCAACAGCCACCGTCTCGTAACTGCCACAATTCAGTGGTCTGCCGCTCCTCTGGGATCTGTAGTAATGTCTGCAACTCGTCTCCTGCTCCTCTGGGATTTCCAGTAATTTCTGCTGACTAGCTTCCTGTTCCTCAGGGAGGTATGGCTGCTGGCTTGTCGTCTAGCTCCTCGGAGAGTGACAGGGATGTCAACAGGTTACACAGAAGCTGGCGTGTGAAGCGTTTCTTCACAGCAGCATGACAAGACTACAATAGTGAGAATGAGTCATTAAGGTTGAATTAGTCTCTTTAGTGTGTTGTGTATGTATATTACATGAAGTCATAGCTTGACATTTCATTCATGACTGAAAGGCCATGGTTTATATTGGCATTTGACTATAGAACCAACTTCTGAAGTGGCACTGCTGAGGGAGTGCTGCTTTTTAAGTGGAAAATAACATATTTTATATCCTCTACCGTAAAATGACAACTCTTCGCCCAAGTTCTCTTTCAATCTATTTATTTCATTGTGTTTGTTTCGGAGAAGCATTTTTGTCATCTTGAGGCCCAGCAATCCGGGCACGGTGAGACAGAGCTCTGCTTTAGTGCACTGCTCTGGGACAACAGTGTGCTTCCATTACCTTGAAAATGCTCCTGTCAGCAGAAACACAACACACCATGGGGGTGAACTCACATACATTCCCTCACACACACACACACACACACACACACACACACACACACACACACACACACTTCAACACGTGTAGATAGTCTACTTAACCACTCACCTTCCCCCGAGACACACACCCACAAACTCAAAAGTGTCTTCCCGATGAAGAGAGGCTGTGAGACACAGGTTTCTCTCATCTACAGGATCTTCTAGACCTGTTGGATGAGATGAAATATTACTGAACTAGTGTTAATAAGAAGATAAAAAGATCTGGAACGTATGCTGGGCCATAAGCCTGCATACAGCAAGGACAGGGAAGCAGTCAGATGGGCTGTAGTAGACACTGCAGAGCAGACAGAGCTCCTGTGAGCTGCATAGAGCTGTGCAGAGAGAGCTGTGCAGAGAGAGCTGTGCAGGTAGGCGGTGCAGTGATGCTAGCGAGACACTGTGACTCAGCCTGGGTGTCAGAGGTTGCTGGCTCTGCAGGTGACACATGCAGATTTATGTAAATTGTCCCAGCACCACTCCTGGCCCTTCCCGTATTCAGGCAGGGTAGTCCGGTAATTACCAGGATAGGGGCGGTCTGGAGGGGGCCCTCACCTGTTTGGTGAGGCCTAGGTCAAGGACATCCATCTCTCTAATGGGTGCTGGGAGAAAACAGGCAGCGACCAACAGACACGCATTCATGCTCACACTCAAGTACCATTACTTCCAAATGGACAGGACCTAATTACATGAATAATTGATGGCAGAAATGCAAATAGAAATGCATAAGCAAATGTGCAGAAAGTAGTGGCATGAATAAAGATGAAGATATCCCTGCCCCTGTCCCGCCCTGCCCCTGTCTCCAGGTGACTGATGAGGTGATGATGAGCAATACATACATACACAAGCAGACATCCTCGGAACAGTTCAATCTAAGATACTATAAAACACATTGTTCCAGACTCATTGTGCTTCTGGTATAGTAGGTAGCTCTGTCAGACTCTAAACTAGTTGGACACAAAAAGTCCACTGGCTTGAACCTAAATGACCTGACTGAAATGTTATGTGTGGCGAATTCTTTCTTTTTTTTTACTCATAGTTAACCTTTCCTCACCATCAGCTTCAATCAGGTGTGGTAGATGCCGGAGTTTTAGAGTTGGGCAGATTGGAAATGTATGTCTGTTTGGTAATGAATCAAATCAAAATTGAGTTCAATTTAGGAAAACCCAATAAAATTGATCCTGTAATCTGTTTGAGCACACTGCCACTAACTTACCATGACCTCCAGTATCACTAAGTCATTATACCTCCAGTATCACTAAGTCATTATACCTCCAGTATCACTAAGTCATTATACCTCCAGTATCACTAAGTCATTATACCTCCAGTATCACTAAGTCATTATACCTCCAGTATCACTAAGTCATTATACCTCCAGTATCACTAAGTCATTATACCTCCAGTATCACTAAGTCATTATACCTCCAGTATCACTAAGTCATTATACCTCCAGTATCACTAAGTCATTATACCTCCAGTATCACTAAGTCATTATACCTCCAGTATCACTAAGTCATTATACCTCGCTGAAATGAAATGTGACGGCACAAAACCAAACTGTATTCCGATACAGACCCCCACTACCAGGGGGGAATTAGTGTCACTAGAAAACCACAAACGAAAGGCAGTTTACATTTTCGACTTCTCAGCAATGAAACACACCAGGCAGCACTGCAATACAAATCACTTTGACTGAGCCAGAACTAAAGTTGGAGCCCAAAATTGCTTTGATAATGTAACTTTTTGCTCACCGGTTTATGTCTCATAGAGAAAAACAATGGAAGAGTGTATTGATTTGAGATATATAGTGCATTCAGAAAGTAATCAGAACCCTTGACTTTATCCTAATTTTGTTACATTACAGCCTTATTCTAAAATGTAATAAATTGTTTTTTCCTCTCATCACTCTAAACACAATACCCTATAATGAAGCAATTTTTGCTAAATGTAAATATATTTTAAAAAATAAATAAATATCACATTTACATGGGGCGGCAGGGTAGCCTAGTGGTTAGTGTGTTGGACTAGTAACCGGAAGGTTCCAAGTTCAAATCCCCGAGCTGATAAGGTACAAATCTGTCGTTCTGCCCCTGAACAGGCAGTTAACCCACTGTTCCTAGGCCGTCATTGAAAATAAGAATTTGTTCTTAACTGACTTGCCTAGTTAAATAAAGGTTAAAAAAAACAAACATAAGCATTCAAACCCTTTCCTCAGTACTTTGCTAAACACATTTGGCAGTGATTACAGCCTCAAGTCTCCTTGGGTATGACACTACAAGCTTGGCACACCTGTATTGGGGATTTTCTCTCATTCTTCTCTGCAGATCCTCAAGCTCTGTCAGGTTGGATGAGGAGTGTTACTGCACAGCTATTTTCAGGTATTTCCATAGATGTTCAATCAGGTTCAAGTCCAGGCTCTGGCTGGGCCACTCAAGCACATTCAGAGACTTGTCCCGAAGCCACTCCTGCGTTGTCTAGGCTGTGTGCTTAGGGTCGTTGTCCTGTTGGAATGTGGATCTTCGCCCCAGTCTGAGCGCTCTGCAGCAGATTTTCATCAAGGATCTCTCTGTACTAGGTTCTGTTCATCTTTCCCTCAATCATTACAAGTTTCTCCCAGTCCCTGCAACTGAAAAACATTCCCACAGCATTATGCTGCCATCAGCATGCTTCACCGTAGAGACGGTGGTGCCAGGTTTCTTGCAGACATGACGCTTGGCATTCAAGCCAAAGAGTTCAATCTTGGTTTCATCAGACCAGACAACAGTGGTAGGCATGATCACCGACAACGACGAGACAGCCTATAGGGAGGAGGTCAGAGACCTGGCCGGGTGGTGCCAGAATAGGAGAATAGGCATTGTCATGCCCTCTTCACAACTGTCTTGGTGTGTTTGGAATATGATAGTTTGTTGGTGATATGGACACCAAATAACTGAAGCTCTCGACCTGCTCCACTACAGCCCTGTCTAAGAGAATGGATGAATGCTATTTCCTCCTTTTCCTGTAGTCCACAATCATATCCTTTGTTTTGATCACATTGAGGGAGAGGTTGTTGTCCTGGCACCACACTGCAAGGTCTCTGACCTCCTCCCAATAGGCTGTCTCATCGTTGACGGTGATCAGGCTCACCACCGTTGTGTCGTCGACAAATGATGAATGATTAATGATGGTGTTGGAGTCGTGCCTGGCCATGCAATCATGGGGGAACAGGGATTACAGGAGTGGACTAAGCACGCACCCCTGAGGGGCCCCTGTGTTGAGGATCCAGCGTGGTGGATGTTTTGTTACCTACCCTTAC
Organism: Oncorhynchus tshawytscha; assembly: GCF_018296145.1. NCBI lineage: Eukaryota > Metazoa > Chordata > Actinopteri > Salmoniformes > Salmonidae > Oncorhynchus > Oncorhynchus tshawytscha. Next base: position 23,747,369 of record NC_056447.1, on the reverse strand, counting down.
CACCTGGGGGTGGCACGTCAGGAAGTCCAGGATCCAGTTGCAGAGGGAGGTGTTTAGTTCCAGTGTCCTTAGCTTAGTGATGAGCTTTGAGGGCACTATGGTGTTGAATGCTGAGCTGTAGTCATTGAACAGCATTCTCACATAGGTGTTCCTTTTGTCTAGGTGGGAAAGGGCGGTGTGGAGTGCAATAGAGTGTTTACGTCATTTGTGGATCTGTTGGGGCGGTATGCAAATTGGAGTGCGTCTAGTGTTTGTGGGATGTTTCTGAGATGATGGTGTTGATGTGAGCCATGTCTGAGTCATGTGATTTCGAAAACCATGTGTCTGACTTGTGAAAACTTGTGAAAATGTCACTGAATTTTAAAGAAAATGTTAAGGGTTACCATGGCATGTCATAAAGTTGTACTCATTGCTGCAACAGGACACATACTGTACAGTGCCTTCGGAAAGTATTCATACCCCTTGACTTATTCCACATTTTGTTGTGTTACAGCCAGAATATAACATTTATAAAAATGTAAAAAATCTCACCCATCTTCACACAATACCCCATAATTACAAAGTGAAAACATGTTTTGATTTTATTTTTGCAAAATGTATTGAAAATTAAATACAGAATTGTCTCATTTACTAGTCTTTGTGGTTGAGTCTGGGTTTGATATTCACTGCTCGACTGAGAGACAATTATCTGTGTATGGGGTACAGAGATGAGGTAGTAATTCAAAATCATGTTAAACACTATCATTGCAGAGTGAGTCCATTCAACTTAGTATGTGACTTGTTAAGCAAATTGTTACTCCTGAACTTATTTAGGGTTGCCATAACAAAGAGGTTGAATACTTGACTCAATACATTTCAGCTTTTCATTTGTAATTAATTTGTTTTAAAAAATGTGAAAACATAATTCCACTTTAAATGTATGGGTATTCTGTGTAGGCCAGTGACAAAAACTCCATTTAACCTATTTTAAATACATGCTGTTGAGAAGTAAGTGGTATGAATACTTTCGGAAGGTGCTGTAAAACTGTCTTGAACCTTCATTGGAAGTATTAAAGTAGGTAGGCCCACACCTCAGTTGGCATTATGAGGGACTGTTCCTATGCAGATTAGACAGTGGACTGAGGATAGAGGATTGAGCCCTCTCCTTATTGGCTCTGAGCCATGGCTTATTAAGTGTATTGAGCACCTAAGTCCTCCTCTCTGGCAGGACCCCTGTGTTCACTGACTTTATCATTGAGACAATTTAAAAGTACTTGGAGTCTGATAAAACCGTGGGTAAAATCACTGGTGGGGGGGGAGCAATAATACAACAACCTACAGTACCCGTCAAAAGTTTGGACACACCTGTTCATTCAAGTTTTTATTTTTACTATTTAGAATAATAGTGTAGACATCAAAACTATGAAATAACACATGTCATAACCAATAACCAAAAACGTTAATATCCAAATATATTTCCCTTTGCCTTGATGACCGCTTTGCAACTCTTGGCATTCTCTCAATCAGCATCACATGGAATGCTTTTCCAACAGTCTTGAAGGAGTTCCCACATATGCTGGCTGCTTTTCCTTCACTCTGTGGTCCAACTCATCCCAAACCATCTCAAATGGGTCGAGGTCATGTAATCAGGTTCTGATTTATGTGTGTGTGCGCGTTCATGCAAGTAGAAAAACATGTTGTCTCACCCTGCTTGTACAGAAACGCCAGTGGCATCCTCCTCTCTTTCATGTTGATGAAACGGTCTATCACTCTGTCATACAGTACACGCTTTTATTTTTTGTTGTCACAGGGTACCTGACTAGAATACTTACTCGCTAGCCTAACTTCCATTCATGGGCAAAGTTAGGTAGTTAACATTGTCCTTCTACATTTAGCTGCATATTGAACTTCCATCCTTTCAGGCCAGGGGCACAACAATGTATGAATTAATGCTTGTGTCAAAATCGCTGTTATAGTCATTGTCCAGTGCGGAGAATTAAGTAAAACCACAAGTCCAAATCCATCTACATACATGGCTAATTTAGGAAAGGGCCAATTTGAGCTAGTTGGCTAGCTAGTTACCGGAGGACAATGACACAACATTTCAAGTTTCTGTCAATGGCGTATTTTTTTATTTCACCTTTATTTAACCAGGTAGGCCAGTTGAGAACAAGTTCTCATTTACAACTGCAACCAAGATAAAGCAAAGCAGTGTGACAAAAATAACAACACATAGTTACACATGGAATAAACAAACGTAGAGTCAATAACACAATAGAAAAATCTATACACAGTGTCACGATCATTATAAGGAGTGGACCAAAATGCAGCGTGGTATGTTTCCATCCTTTTATTTAGGAAGAGAAAACTCAAAGCACAGAAACAAGAAAGCAGAAACGAAACGTGACGCTACTGGTGTGCACACAGGCAACTATCTGTAGACATGATCCCACAAAGCACAATGAGGAAATGGCTGCCTAAATATGATCCCCAATCAGAGACAACTATAAACAGCTGTCTTTGATTGGGAACCATACCAGGCTAACATAAACCATTAATCACCCTAGTCACTATCACGCCCCAACCAACAGAGAATAAACAGCTCTCTTATGGTCAGGGCGTGACACACAGTGTGTGCAAATGTAGTAAGATTAGGGGGGTAAGGCAATAAATAGGCCATAGTGGCGAAATAATTACAATTTAGCATTAACACTGGAGTAATAGATGTGCAGATGATGATGTGCAAGTAGAGATACTGGGGTGTAAAAGAGCTAAAATAAATAACAATATGGGGATGAGATAGTTGTGTGGGCTATTTACAGATGGGCTGTGTACAGGTGCAGTGATCGGTAAGCTGCTCTGACAGCTGATGCTTAAAATTAGCGAGGGAGATATAAGTCTCCAGCTTCAGCGATTTTTGCAATTCGTTCCAGTCATTGGCAGCAGAGAACTTGAAGGAAAGACTGCCAAAGGAGGAGTTGGCTTTGGGGATGACCAGTGAAATATACCTGCTGGAGCGCATGCTAAGGGTGGGTGTTGCTATGGTGACCAGTGAGCTGAGATAAGGCAGGGCTTTATCAACGAATATGAAGTGAGGGCCAGCCAACGAGAGCATACAGGTCGCAGTGTTGGGTAGTATATGGGGCTTTGTTGACAAAACGGATGGCACTGTGACTACATCCAATTTGCTGAGTAGAGTGTTGGAGCCTATTTTGTAAATGACATCGCCGAAGTCGAGGATCGGTAGCATAGTCAGTTTTACGAGGGTGTGTTTGGTAGCATGAGTGAAGGATGCTTTAAGCCGATTCTAGATTTAATTTTGGATTGGAGATGCTTAATGTGAGTCTGGAAGGAGAGTTTACAGTCTATCCAGATACCTAGATATTTATAGTTGTCCGCATATTCTAAGTCAGAACCGTCCAGAGTAGTGATGCTAGTCGGGCGGGCATGTGCGGGCAGCGATCGGTTGAAGAGCATGCATTTAGTTTTAATACCATTTACGAGCAATTGGAGGCCACGGAAGGAGAGTTGTATGGCATTGATGCTTGTCTGGAGGTTTGTTAAAACCTCTAGTGACTCCCCATCCCGCATGCGGGAGCATAATCATCGACTGACACTAATTAGCATAACGCAACGGACATAAATATTCCTAGAAAATATTCCTATTCATGAAAATCACAAGTTAAATATATTGAGACACAGCTTAGCCTTTTGTTAATCACCCTGTCATCTCAGATTTTCAAAATATGCTTTATAGCCAAAGCTAGACAAGCATTTGTGTAAGTTTATCGTTAGCCTAGCATAGCATTTTGTCCAGCTAGCAGCAGGTAACTTGGTCACGGAAATCAGAAAAGCAATCAAATTAAATAGTTTACCTTTGATGAGCTTCGGATGTTTTCACTCACAAGACTCCCAGTTAGATAGCCAATGTTCCTTTTTTCACAAAATATTATTTTTGTAGGCGAAATAGCTCCGTTTGTTCTTCACGTTTGGCTGAGAAATCGCCCGGAAATTGCAGTCACGAAAACGCAGAAAAAGATTCAAAATTAGCTCCATAATATCGACAGAAACATGGCAAACGTTGTTTATAATCAATCCTCAAGGTGTTTTTCAAATATCTATTCGATAATATATCCACCGGGACAATTGGTTTTTCAGTAGGACCGATTGGAATAATGGCTACCTCTGTATTTTACGCGAGAATCACTCTGGGAGCCATCAGGTGACCAGTTGCGCAATGTAGCCATTTACGGGTATTCTTCAACATAAATGCGTAAAACTACGTCACAATGCTGTAGACACCTTGGGGAATACGGAGAAAAAGTAATCTGGTTGGCATCCATGAATACACTGATGGTTAAAAATCAATTGAATGAATGGAATATGCCCTCATCCGTTTTATTTTTTACTTCTGGAGACTCCACTACAAGATTTCTCAGTTTACAGGATAAAGTGCTCTGTCCTTGTGCTCCAGGCACACACTCACATACACACTCCAACACAGTCTCAGTAGCATGCAGGGCCTGCGTCAGACCTAATCAGTTGGACAGGCATTTGATTTCTATAGGTGAGCCTGCTTTTTGTTATGGGATATCCTGTGTGCACGCGCTTGTTAATGGGTGTTATAAGGAAGACCAAAGGGCAGCTCGTGAGTTTCAAGTTTGGGGAAGCTTACAATTTATCCTATAATTTCTACCTATCTACCTATCTATCTGCATGCTAGTTGGGTGCGTTTTTGTGGAACAGGTTCATTTCAATAATAATGTTTAGTTTCTCAAAATTGTCACATGGTAATTATACAAACCTGAATTAAAATTATAAAAATCTAAAAGTTCAATGTCAACTATTTAAGAGCACCAGACGTTGCCATATCAACACATTGTTAGCCTATACAGTGATCCATTGGCGGCTAAAGAAATGACAGAAACTTACTAGGGCTACTGGTTACACATGTAATCTGGAATTGATCAAAATAAATCAAAGGGCAAACAGTTCACACAATGAAACAATGAATGTGCAAGAATAGGTGGGAGACAGCTGAGTGCGTTTGGGAGAGCTGAGTGCATGCATTCTGGAGAGAGACGCCCATATCTTCCCACATACCCCTCCCCTTCCTGTCTCAACATTTAAAATTATACTCAAGACACATTATCTTCACACATTATCTGTCAGATTGTCACTGACAGCAGCAACTTTTTGGGCTCCCGAGTGGCGCAGCGGTCTAAGGAACTGCATCTCAGTACTAGAGGTGTCACTACAGACCCCAGTTCGATCCCAGGCGTACCTAGTTAAATAAAGTGAATAAGCAGCTAGGCATATTGCCACTCGAGCTGCACAAATTGCTGGCTTCCCAAATAGGAATAGGCCTTTGCACTCACTTGTGATTTGAAACAAACCAAAGCAAAAACAATTTAAGAAGCTAATGATGTTATGTGGCTGGGTCAAGCCCTCTGGTAAAGTATTTTGACTGGTTTTATTTAGACAGGAGTAATTATATAGTTTTGACAAAACATCAATTTACTTTAGGGGAAGCCAGCATCCATCCGAACAGTGCACTGTACAATTTCTCTGCCTGAAACCAGAGATCTGTATTTGAGATGAGATGCTCATGTATCCGCCCTAACAATGAGAGTTGTTGTCCCAAAGGTGGGAATGCAGACGATAAGCTTAGATCTGCATATTATGCCCATAGAAACACATTGGGCTTATTCAGGACAGATTTTGGCGAGAGTGAGCCATCTTGCTTCGTCACTTCCTCTCTGCTGAAACTAGCGAGCGAAACAGCGCCACTCTGTTTTTCTATATGTAACCCATGTATCTGATACTATCTGGCCATTTAGAGTATGACATGTCATACTCCTTTTGTCCTTTTGCATCAGATACATGGTCTACATATACGGAGACAGAGGGGCGCTGTTTTGCTCGGATGCTTTATCTGAGATTGATGTGTCTTTCTGTCAGCGCGCGTCTCGGTCAAATAAATGATCGATTTAAATAAATGATAAGATTTTATTTGGACAGGCAAGGAGGGACTGTATAGGGCCCGCCCATAACGTCAGCCCTGGTAGCATGTTCATGGAACGACACACACACAAATTGAAGCTTTCAAGATATATTTGTTCATTTGATAAGCGCAGCCAATCTTGAGACCTATTCACCCCCAACAAAATCCTCGATCATGTTGAATATTAAAGAGGAGATTTGCAATTTATATTCTGTCTGTTTTTCCTCTTCACAGAACTTCAACTGCATTCCCATACGGTTCATGTATGCTTTTCTGGTGCCGCTGGAAGTAGTCGTTTTTCAGTAGTTCCTTTGCATTGCCTCATGCTGCATTTGTCAACATGAAGTTTGATTTGAAGGACCTTTAAAATAGGAGTGGTTTGCTACAAAGCCAACTGTTGCTTAAAAGTTTGCTTTGAAAATAGTCTATAAGACTCGATAAACCTACTGTCATAGTAGGCTTTAACATGGATCATATGTTCCACTCGTTTTTTTAACTGTTAGTGTAACCTGAATAGCTGAACTCTCATACTGTTGCTCTACTTTCTAACTCTGGGTGCGTTCTGTAGGACGTGGGTGACTCGGGGACTGGGGTTCCCAGTGTTTTCTGCATGGCAGGATTCATATCCAGATCATTCCACTCTCATGGTTGTAGTAATTGTGCTACATTAATCACATCCCTCTGTTTCAGCAGGACCCACAGCCTCTTTTCCGGTGTATTTTTAATTGACTATAAATCAGGTGTGCTTTTGACAAATGACGGTAATTACAGGGGAGGCCATTATGGTGTGAGGGAGTATTTCCCTCAGAAAAAAAGAGGTGTCGGCGGGGAATGATCCTGTTGTGTTTGAAGGGTATAACCAGGCCTGTCCCTCTCCCTACTGAGGCACACTGACCTACTGAGGCACACTGACCCGGAGCAGTACTGCTATGTGGGGCAGCATGTGACGGACTCTGCTGATGGAAGTTTGGGAGGGAGAGAGGAGAGAGAAAGCAGGAAGAGATGTACAATGTATACTATACTGTGGTGGAGAGGAAGCAGGGAAGTATTTTTCCACCTTCCTGCCAGGCTGCCACACCTGCAGCTAGCTGAGAGCTGGCACCATTGGCTGGTGAGAGACAAATCCTGGAGTGCGTGTCCACAGAAGCATCCGGAGCATAGGGCCAACCATGCCAGCAATCACCACACAGTTGGCTACCATTTGATCTGCTCTGATCGGCTTTCTTTAGAAGAATCTGCAGTGATCGTCTTTCTCTTCTCTGCTCACTAACCTACTTACCAGACAAATTTACATTTCTGATGCAAATCGTCGTACATCTGCTAGGACTAACAAACAACATCCACATCAACACTCTGGGGAACAATAACCAAACATGTTTAATTCAAGGAGGATGTTCACCAATTAGTAACATGAGCTTTTTAATTGCAGCTTTGAATAAGTATTTAAAGTCTTGCAATTTCTGTGCATATACAAACTGTCACAATTACTAACCTCCTGTGTCCAGCGTTCTGCCTCTGTTCTGCTCCTGAAATTAATTCACATTCAGAAGTCAGCTGGTGCTACAGAGTGTTCTCTACCCAAATATTTTAATATAGTAAAAACATGATACTCGTTATGTATTCCTGATGCATTTGGTTTGGATTAAAGTAGCTGTCATCTTTGTACGTAGCTTCACCACCATGTAAAAGCAAGGATTAAATCCATGCTGTGCCCGTGATACATTTGACATTTTAGTCATTTAGCAGACACTCTTCTCCAGAGCGACTTACAATTAGTGCATTCATCTTAAGATACAGAGTGAGACAACAACACATCACAATCATATCAAGTACATTTTCCCTCAATGTAGTATTGATCAGCAAAGTCAGTGCTAGTAGGAAAAGACAAGTGCCTTTTTTGGAGGCAGGGGAAGGGGGGCGTCGGGAGGGCCGTGAGAGTTATTTCAGATACTCAGACATTTTCGGAAGCTGGGCAGGGACTCCGCTGTCCTGACTTTAGGGGTAAGCTTGTTTCACCATTGGGGTGCCAGGACAGAGAAGAGGTTTGACTGGGCTGAGCAGAGCTACCCTCCTGGCCAAGAGACCAGAGGTGGCAGAATGGAGTGCTTGGGTTGGGGTGTAGGGTTTGAGCATAGCCTGAAGGTAAAGAGAGGCACTTCCCCCTGTTGGTCCGTATGCAAGTACCAGGGTCTTGAAGATGACATATCTTTGACCGGAAGCCAGTGGAGTGTGCGGAGGAGTGGAGTGACATGGGAGAACTTATGGAAAGTTGAACAACAGGAGGGCTGCGACATAATGGATAAATTGCAGGGGTTTGATGGCACAAGGAGGGAGCCCAGGCAACAGAGAGTTGCAGTATTCTAGAAGGCAGATGACACGTGCCTAGATTAGGACCTGCACCACTTCCTGTGTGATGAAAGGTCATACTCTATGGATGTTGTAGAGCATGAACCTGCAGGAGCGAGTCACCGCAGAGATTGACAGGGTGTTGTCCTGGGTTAGGCCAAAGATATGTTCTCTACGGTGAGGGGGAACACCGTGGAGTTGTTGAGGTTGAGGGGAGTGACTCTGACCATCTTAAAGTCAGAGGGGACGCAGCCAGTGATCAGGAATGAGAACGGAGGAGGGGATGGGGTCAATTGGGCAGGTTGTTGGGCGGCCAAACATCACTAGTCACAGGATTTAATCTGGAAAGAGACAGGAGAAAGCGGTCAAAGCGTAGGGTAGTTCTGTGTGAGAGGGATCAGTGGGCTCAGTGAATGAGGATCGGATGTCGTCAACCTTTATTTAAAGAGGATTAAAGACAGAGGAGAAAGTGGAGAAACGTATCCCGGGGTTTGAGGCAAAAGCTTGACATTTAGAGTGATAGTAAATGTCTTTAGCAGCGGATACAGAAGACGAGAAGGTAGAGAGGAGGGAGTAGAAGGATGATTGGTCCTCCGGAAGTTTGGGAGGGGAAGGTTGAGCCAGGTGGGAGGAAAGGGGACAGTGAGAGTCAAAGACTGCAAAAGGGATTCCGGTTCCGGTATTCCGGTTCCGGTGGCATGCATTGAAACAAGTGACTATCTCATGGCTTTTCTTTAGCAAAATAACTATTAACGGAGTTATTTTCAAATCATTTTCAACATACTGTATGCCATCACATTATGGTGTGGGACATTTACTGTATTACATGGTACAATAGCAGGTTTATTTCACTCCAGTACCTGGCATCTTTCCATTCACAATTCACCTGTGGGAACATGGCGGCTCTCAACACCCGACAACAGAAAGAGTTGGCCACTACTATCTGAGAGATTGTTTGTGAGGAAATTACCTCTGTCCTCGACTTGCAATTTAAACCGATAAATGAATCTCTTGCCCGGGCTCACTTCAAAAGTGAATACCTACTCAAATAAAGTGGAACGTTTGGAGACAGCGGCCAATGTGACAGAGGGGCAACTCCATGAACTAGAAACAGCACAAACCTAACCTAACCTAGAAAGAGAAATCAATTTCCTAAAAAAAGGAAACAGAATAACTTGAAAATCATTCCTGTAAATGTGTGGATCACAGGACTTGAAACTGGTGTGGAAGCGCGCAACCCAACTTCCTTCATGAGCAATCTTTATGAATTACATGGAACAATCTCAGCTAAAGCCCCACACATACAAACCAGTTAGAGAGCCTTCAGAAAGTATTCACACCCTTTGACTTTTTCCATTTGTGTTAGACTGAATTTAAAATGGATTAACACATTTATAAAAAATGAAAAGCTGAAATGTCTTGAGGCAATAAGTATTTAACCCCTTGGTTATGGCAAGCCTAAATAAGTTTAGGAGGAAAACTTTGCTGAACAAGTTACATAACAGGTTAAATGGACTCACTCTGTTTGTAATAGTGTTTAACATGATTTTTGAATGACTACCTCATCTCTTTAACCCACATATACAATTATCTGTAAGGCCCCCCAGTCTATTTCAAACACAGATTCAAGACCAAGGAGGTTTTCTTCTAATATATAATGGCGGTCTGCAAAAACCATTGTTAAAGGTGCATGCCGCCACCTACTGTGCTGGAGTGTGTGGTCAATCACGGTTTACAACATTTCTAAATCCTCCTACCTAACGCAGTACTTCTGAGAAAATTACTAACTTCTAATAGACCCTCCCCCATCCCCCAAATCCCTTCCAAAACCCCCAACCCCGTCCAATGACCCTAGACTTCAATCTTTCCCTCTCTTTAACATACATATATACATATAACAACACATGCTCCACTGTTTCATCGACCATACCCTCCAGACACAAACCATTCACATGCTTGCCAATCAGATGTAATGACGAGTTCAAAGTACAATGTCCTAAGCACAATTGAGCAAACACCACCTCTTCCTTCCTAATCTGACCTTTGAATCTTGTTCCACCGACCTTTCTTTGGAGGACATCTAAATGCCGGCCCTTGTGCTCAGAGTCCCATCTCTTCTGCCACATATCTATCAAAATGGCTCTGATCTTACATTTGGCCTCACCTCTACCCAGTGGAACATTAATATCAATCATATCTTGTTTCAAACCTCATTTAGCTAACTGGTCTACAATTTAATTCCCTTCCCCAAGGAGGTTTTCCAATGCCTCGCAAAGGCAACCTATTGGTAGATGGGTAAAAAAAAAGCAGACATTGATCCCTTTGAGCATGGTGCAGTTATTACACTTTGGATGGTGTATCAATACAGCCAGTCACTACAAAGATACTGGTGTCCGTCGTTACTCAGTGGCTGGAGATGAAGGAAACCGATCAGGGATTTCACCATGAAGCAAATATTTAATAGCTGCCAGAGTTTAATAGCTGTAACAGGAGAAAACTAAGGATGGATCAACATTGTAGTTACTCCACAATACTAACCTAACTGACAGAGTGAAAACGACACAACAGTGGTAGTAGGCCTGATCACCGACAGCGACGAGACAGCCTAAAGGGAGGAGGTCAGAGACCTGGCTGGGTGGTGCCAGAATAACAACCTATCTCTCAACGTAACCAAGACTAAGGAGATGATTGTGGAATACAGGAAAAGAAGGACCGAGCACGCCCCCATTCTCATCGACGGGGCTGTAGTGGAACAGGTTGAGAGCTTCAAGTTCCTTGGTGTCCACATCACCAACAAACTAGAATAGTCCAAACACACTAAGACATTTGTGAAGAGGGCACGACAAAACCTATTCCCCCTCAGGAAACTAAAAAGATTTGGCATGAGTCCTCAGATCCTCAAAAGGTTCTACAGCTGCAACATCGAGAGCATCCTGACTGGTTGCATCACTGCCTGGTACGGCAATTGCTCAGCCTCCGACCGCAAGGCACTACAGAGGGTACGTACGGCCCAGTACATCACTGGGGCTAAGCTGCCTGCCATCCAGGACCTCTACACCCGGCAGTGTCAGAGGAAGGCCCTAAAAATTGTCAAAGACCCCAGCCACCCCAGTCACAGACTGTTCTCTCTACTACCGCATGGCAAGCGGTACCGGAGTGCCTAGTTTTAGGACAAAAAGGTTTAACGGTTTTTACCCCCAAGCCATAAGACTCCTGAACAGGTAATCAAATGGCTACCCGTACTATTTGCATTGTGTGCCCCCCCAACCCCTCTTTTTACACTGCTGCTACTCTCTGTTTATCATATATGCATATTCACTTTAACTATACATTCATGTACATACTACCCTAATTGGGCCGACCAACCAGTGCTCCCGCACGTTGGCTAACCGCGCTATCTGCATCCCACCCACCACCCGCCAACCCCTCTTTTACGCTACTGCTACTCTCTGTTCATCATATATGTATAGTCACTTTAACCATGTCTACATGTACATACATGTACATACATCAATCAGCCTGACTAACCGGTGTCTGTATGTAGCCTCGCTACTTTTATAGCCTCGCTACTGTATATAGCCTGTCTTTTTACTGTTGTTTTATTTCTTTACCTACCCATTGTTCACCTAATACATTTTTTGCGCTATTGGTTAGAGCCAGTAAGTAAGCATTTCACTGTAAGGTACACCTGTTGTATTCGACGCACGTGACAAATAAACTTTGATTTGATTTGAAAATAATGAATCCTGTTCAGATTAACAATATTCCAAAACAAGCATTCTGTTTGCAACAAGGCACTAAAGTAATACTGCAAAAAAAAGATGCAGAAATCGCTCCGCCATTTTCCTGGTTTCTAGAATTATAGGTTTGCCTAATTTTTGTTTATGTGACTAAACAATCAAGTGTAGTGTAGAGAATCATTAAACCATCTAAACCTCTGTGAAATATCTTTTCCAGAACAAAAAACGATTGTATTTTCAGCTGTTTGAAGCTGGTGTACAAAACCAAAAGTAAAATACACAAAAACGTAACAGGAAGCATTTAAATAGCGCACATAGAACAGACTTGCTTAGACTTGCTTCAATGAGAATTACAGATCTATAATGCACATTTCTACGTGAATTTTGTTGGCCAAAAAGTTGCATATTGCAGCTTTAAATTTTCTTCCTGAATACAAAGCGTTTCAGGCAAATCCAATACAACATATTTTCATGCATAGTTGTGGCGGCATCACGTTATGCTTGTAATCATTAAGGACTGGGGAGTTTTTCAGGATAAAAAAAGGAATGGAATGGAACTATGCACAGGATAACAGTTCCAATCCCCATTCCCCTCTCTGAATCAGCTAACAAGCACTCACTATGTGGTTTCATGGGTTCATCAAGAGTGTGCGTGCTTGTGTTTGCGTACATGTAAGCGTGGCGCTGTCTTTTACATAATAGCCTACTTAATCATTGCTGTTTGAATTGCCTGTGCTCAGTACTTGTGACTGTCGTTGTGGGCTTTGATTAGTTTCAGGCCTACAGTATATGGCTGCATTTACACACGCTGCCCAATTCTGATATTTTTTTACTAACTAGTCTAATCAGATCAGCTCTGAAAAAGATCTTACGTGAACAGATCTGTTTGGACAAAAGACCAGTTAGTTAAAAAAAGATCCGAATTGGGCTGCTTGTGTAAATGTAACGTTTGTGTAACAGTCTTGCTAATTTGTGGGTGGTTTTGTATTATAGGGGTTCACCTCTGCCAGGCAATCAGCAATCAGTCCTGCAGGTGTCTTTCACCTCTGCTAGGCAATTAGTTCTAGTACTTCAGTCTCCCCTGTTGTTTCAGCATCAGCTAAAAGGTCCCTTTTGTTTGGGCTGTTGGGCGTATAGGAAAATATACTGCATTTGATCTCTGTGTGTGTTGCAGTAGTGACGTCATATTCAGTCAAACAGTAGGGAGCATGCAACAAAACTGCCACACACATAGATGTTTCTGTTTATTCTCAAACTTAATCATGCACAATACTGTGTTCTACCCATCACAAATAAATACCTTACTCATTATTTCTGATATCCTCTTAATAAGAGACAACCACATTCCAACAAATGGTCTCCAAAGTTTTTACATGTTCAAACATGAGTGATGTGTCAGTGGCTGGTAGTGTCAATACAGAACACTCTTTCCCTAATTAATTACAGTGTGACCTGAGCTAACTGAAAGGGGATTGGGTTCTAAGTTCACTTCAGAACAGAGGAGGCTGGTGGGAGCTATAGGAGGACACGCTCATTGTAAAGGCCTGGAATTTACAAGCATTTCGCTACACCCGCAATAGCATCTGCTCAACATGTGTATGTGACCAATACAATTTGATTTGATTTGATGGAATGAATGGTCCGGTATCAAACATTCCAAATCAAATATTATTGGTCACGTAGACATATTTAGCAGATGCTATTGGTCACGTAGACATATCCACATATCCACATCCACCTTCTCCACTGCGGTTCCATCGATGTGGATAGGGGGGTGCTCTCTCTGCTGTTTCCTGAAGTCCACGATCGGATCCTTTGTTTTGTTGACGTTGAGGGAGAGGTTATTTTCCTGGCACCACTCCGTCAGGGCCCTCACCTCCCTGTAGACTGTCTCATCATTGTTGGTACTCAGGCATACTACTGTTGTGTCGTCCGCACACCTGATGATTGAGTTGGAGGCGTCCATGGCCACACAGTCATGGGTGAACAGGGAGTACAGGAGGGGGCTGAGTCCTTGTGGGGCCCCTTTGTTGATGATCAACGAAGTGGAGATGTTGTTTCCTACCTTCACCACCTGGGGGCGGCCCGTCAAGGAGTCCAGGACCCAGTTGCAGAGGGTGGAGTTCAGACCCAGGGCTCCAAGCTTAATGATGAATTTGGAGGGTACTATAGTGTTGAAGGCTTATCTATAGCCAATGAACAGCATTGTTATGTAGGTATTCCTTGTGTCCAGATGGGATAGGGCAGTGTGCATTGCGATTGCATCGTCTGTGGATCTATTGGGGCGGTAAGCAAATTGAAGTGGGTTTAGGATGTCAGGTAAGGTAGAGGTAAAGAGATCCTGGTCAGTGTCCGCGACGTGGCTGGTTTTCCCTTTGCAATCCGTGATTGTCTGTGGAGATATGGAAACCTCCGCTTCAGAAGTCCTTTACTTTTTCTAGAGTTCAACAAATGAAGGGAAGGCTCCTAAGACATTGAATGTAACAGAATGTACACATCGAAAGCCATGGATAATGATGGATGTGATCAGAGAGTTGTTAGAATAACCTTTTGTTAACAGATCTGCCTTACCTGGGTTTTCCCACCTGATGGCAGTCAGAGCAGTTGGATGTGCTCCCAGGTCCGTCTCTCCTGAGTGGACACCGAAAGTGCTGAGTAACTTGGCCAGAGGAGCCAGCTGGGATGAACCTGCGTGTAGCTGGCTTCCTGAAAGGCTATCGATCTGCCTGTGTTTGCTGTGGGCCCTGAGCCTGGCATTCAGCAGAGAGCTGGAGTGGCCTGACCATATAAGTGACAGATCAGGGTGTTACTGCTGCAGGCAGGAAGTTTTTCCACTTGGCTGTTAAAGGAATACTTCAGGATTTTGGCAATGAGGCCCTTAATCTACTTCCACAGAGATAGATGAACTTGTAGATACAATTATGCCTCAGTGTCCAGTATGCGCCTGGCAGCTACTACCATACCCCGCTCAAAGGCACTTAAATCTTTGGTCTTGCCTTTTCGACCTCTGAATTGCAAACACACAATCCATGTCCCAATTGTCTCAAGGCTTAAAAATCCTTCTTTAACCTGTCTCCTTCCCTTCATCTACACTGATTGAAGTGGATTTAACAAGTGACAATACAGGATCATAGCTGTCACCTGGATTCACCTGGTCAATCTGTCATGGAAAGAGCAATGTTTTGTCCACTCAATGTATATGACAATCAATATGTCAACATGTTAGGATTGCTCAAAATAAATTTGTGAAAAGGAGTGCCTACTGCTGTACTGCTGCCCTACTGAATGATTAGGTGGAGAACTAAGGTTTTAGTTTCACCAGGGAAATCTGCTATTCAGTTGGCGGCCCGTTGGCCATTTCTGTTTATACATTTAGACCCTTTGATTAATTCTGAACATTAATAAAAGATCTGGAAAAATATTTCCGCCAAAATCCGACATTCAGTGCCAAAATTACATTCACTATTGCGGGTTTCTATAGTGTGGTTTCTAGCGTTTTTTTGCCGTTTCTAGCGCCTATGTGGCATGTTGATAATTTTTTTCTTCATATGAATTTGGCTCTAGTGTTTGAAAGGTTTAAGCTACAAAATAGTTTGAAAGCTACGACTTCTGTTTTCCTCTTGGATGCTCACAGGGGAAATGCATTCAAAGCATTCTTTCAGAATGGAATTTGGCACGACATGATTTGACATATATTTGCATTATTTATTGAGCTGCTTAGGTTTCAGATGATTTTAAAATGACCTAATTACTTATAATTAGCTATTAATAGTTGTTTCAATAAAATACAAAAAAATGGTGAGCGAGTGTTGTGCCATTTCCTTTTGAATGATTATCACATTTTTTGTAGCACCTCAACCTACGATGGTTGAGCGCCCTCCATTTCTTACATTGGTTGAACGTCCTCCACTTCTTTCCTAATTACTTTTAGCAACATTTAATTTGAAGAAAAGTGCTTTATTGGTGTGTGATTTTTTTTTATACAGTTCTTCTGAACAGTAATTGCATGTGGAAAATGCAATTATATATTTTTTTACATATGGCCCCTGTAAGAATATAGTAGAATAGCCCTGCTCTATAAAAAACCTCTATAGGCCAGCTCCTTCTCCTACAGAGGAGCACATGCATGGAATTGAACACTTTATCAGAAGAACATCCCTGTCCCTATATATATATATATAAATATACAGTGGGGAGAACAAGTATTTGATACACTGCCGATTTTGCAGGTTTTCCTACTTACAAAGCATGTAGAGGTCTGTAATTTTTCACATAGGTACACTTCAACTGTGAGAGACGGAATCTAAAACAAAAATCCAGAAAATCACATTGTATGATTTTTAAGTAATTAATTAGCATTTTATTGCATGACATAAGTATTTGATCACCTACCAACCAGTAAGAATTCCGGCTCTCACAGACCTGTTAGTTTTTCTTTAAGAAGCCCCGCTGTTCTCCACGCATTACCTGTATTAACTGCACCTGTTTGAACTCGTTACCTTTATAAAAGACACCTGTCCACACACTCAATCAAACAGACTCCAACCTCTCCACAATGGCCAAGACCAGAGAGCTGTGTAAGGACATCAGGGTTCAAATTGTAGACCTGCACAAGGCTGGGATGGGCTACAGTACAATAGGCAAGCAGCTTGGTGAGAAGGCAACAACTGTTGGCGCAATTATTAGAAAATGGTAGAAGTTCAAGATGATGGTCAATTACCCTTGGTCTGGGGCTCCATGCAAGATCTCACCTCGTGGGGCATCAATGATCATGAGGAAGGTGAGGGATCAGCCCAGAACTACACAGCAGGACCTGGTCAATGACCTGAAGAGAGCTGGGACCACAGTCTCAAAGAAAACCATTAGTAACACACTACGCCGTCATGGATTAAAATCCTGCAGCGCACGCAAGGCCCCCCTGCTCAAGCCAGCGCATGTCCATCTGACCATCTGGATGATCCAGAGGAGGAATGGGAGAAGGTCATGTGGTCTGATGAGACAAAAATAGCTTTTTGGTCTAAACTCCACTCGCCGTGTTTGGAGGAAGAAGAAGGATGAGTACAACCCCAAGAACACCATCCCAACCGTGAAGCATGGAGGTGGAAACATCATTCTTTGGGGATGCTTTTCTGCAAAGAGGACAGGACGACTGCACCGTATTGAGGGGAGGATGGATGGGGCCATGTATTGCGAGATCTTGGCCAACAACCTCCTTCCCTCAGTAAGAGCATTGCAGATGGGTCGTGGCTGGGTCTTCCAGCATGACAACGACCCGAAACACACAGCCAGGGCAACTAAGGAGTGGCTCAGTAAGAAGCATCTCAAGGTCCTGGAGTGGACAAGCCAGTCTCCAGACCTAAACCCAATAGAAAATCTTTGGAGGGAGCTGAAAGTCCGTATTGCCCAGCGACAGCCCCGAAACCTGAAGGATCTGGAGAAGGTCTGTATGAAGGAGTTGGCCAAAATCCCTGCTGCAGTGTGTGCAGACCTGGTCAAGAACTACAGGAAATGTATGATCTCTGTAATTGCAAACAAAGGTTTCTGTACAAAATATTAGGTTCTGCTTTTCTGATGTATCAAATACTTACGTCATGCAATAAAATGCTAATTAATTACATAAAATTCATACAATGTGATTTTCTTGATTTTTGTTTTAGATTCCGTCTCTCAGAGTTGAAGTGTACCTATGATAAAAATGACAGACCTCTACATGCTTTTGTAAGTAGGAAAACCTGGAAAATCGGCAGTGTATCAAATACTTGTTCTCCCCACTGTATATATATTTATATATATAAGCTGAGAGAGGCTGGGCTGAGGGCTTGTAGGCCTGTTGTAAGGCAGGTCCTCACCAGACATCACCGGCAACAACGTCGCCTATGGGCACAAACCCACCATCGCTGGACCAGACATGACTGGCAAAAAGTTTTGTCTCACCAGGGGTGATGGTTGGATTCGCGTTTATCGTCGAAGGAATGAGTGTTGCACCGAGGCCTGTACTCTGGAGCAGGATCGATTTGGAGGCGGAGGGTCCGTCATGGTCTGGTGCGGTGTGTCACAGCATCATCTGACTGAGCTTGTTGTCATTACAGGCAATCTCAACGCTGTGCGTTACAGGGAAGACATCCTCCTCCCTCATGTGATACCCTTCCTGCAGGCTCATCCTGACATGACCCTCCAGCATGACAATGCCACCAGCCATGCTGCTCGTTCTGTGCGTGATTTCCTGCAAGACAGGAATGTCTGTGTTCTGCCATGGCCAGCGAAGAGGCCGGATCTCAATCGTCTGGGACCTGTTGGATTCAGAGGGTGAGGGCTAGGGCCATTCCCCCCAGAAATGTCTGGGAACTTCCAGGTGCCTTGGTGGAAGAGTGGGGTAACATCTCACAGCAAGAACGGGCAAATCTGGTGCAGTCCATGAGGAGGAGATGCACTGCAGTACTTAATGCAGCTGGTGGCCACACTAGGTACTGACTGTTACTTTTGATTTTGACCCCCCTCCCTTTTGTTCAGGGACACATTATTCCATTTCTGTTAGTCACATGTCTGTGGAACTTGTTCAGTTTATGTGTCAGTTGTTGAATCTTGTTATGTTCATACAAATATTTACACATTGTTTGCTGAAAATAAATGCAGTTTAGTTTGTCTTTGCGAGTAGTTCATTCCTGTGGAGAGGTAAAGCAGGAGATGGTATTGGATTCTTTCTCAGGCAGCTGCACTGTGGGCGGTTTTGTCATATAGATGCTGGGTCTCTGTCAAAATATAGACATACATTTAATCTATTTCTGAATAGCTTTTATAAGCGCTTGGGTGCATATATGCATATCGTCCCTCACTGTGCACGCAGCATAACTAATTCAGCTCTCACTGAATTCATTTGAAAATAGAGGTGAAGAGAAAAAATGGCCGAATCCCTCTCCTGAGACACAGAGGATTGTCTCAGTTTCTCTGAGTCCTTTTTCAGTGTCTGCGTGTTTTTAAATTGCCTGTTGCTGTCTTTCCTGTGGCATTGTTATCTGTAGGTCTACTCCTCTTTCTCAGCGTTTCTTCATTAGACAGTGACATGGTGCAGTTTGTCCTGGCACTGTCAACAGCTGTCCAGAGCTCCACAGTCTTGGGGGGTCAGAGCTTGCCTCCTGGCGAAGAGAGGGGAGAGAGGTGGTAATGGTGTAGGAGAGGGATGACTCCTTTCAGCCAGAGTGGGAGCTCATCTGTTAGCCTGGCCCTTGCGGTGGGTGATGATTTTCTACAACAGAGACAGTACCTTGTGAGCAGATCCATCACGATCACCTCCTATTACGACGCTGTTCCCGTCAGCCATGCAGCCCCCGCCAGCCATGCAGCCCCCGCCATGTAAAAAGACTGTCTCTCTCTGTGTCATAGGTACAACCAATTTCCTCCACTGTTTGAAAGGGCCGTGTCATTTCTCACAGAGAGGAAAATGGCAAGAGTGAAAAAAACGTCTTCAAATTCAGTTTGGCTGTACCTCCAAGTTCGAGGACATTGTCTGTGGGTTTGTTTTCAAGTGTTTACATTGACAGCATTCATTAGGCACAAATTCGTCATTATTATTCATTAGGCACCTCAGTTGCGCTTATGTGGTTCCTGTTAAACACAACCATAGGGATGGAAATCCTCATCGCCACAGATTAAAGCTCACCTGGGTTTCTGAGGTCTTCTTCTGGAAGCAACACTACCAATGCATGCGAAGGGAGGTGTTAAGAGAGAATGGTTCATGTTAACAAGGCTTTAGGGACCTCCATTGCAATTTTCTTGATAACTAACTCTGGTGCTCTGATAGTTATCAAGGTTTCCACATCCTGGCAAATACACAAATTAGTATGATTTAACAGATTATATTATTTATTTGGTTGGTTCCTAAACAGATAGTGGGTGTTATAATGGTCACATATTTTTCTGCCCTGGAATGGCTTTTGTGCCTCTGTCAAGACAGCTGATTGGCTGCTTCTGTCCTGACTGGATACACTACCTCAGCCTGGACCTTGGCTACTCCACCCCTCAGAATGTTGATAGGGATCTATTTTTCTCTCAACCAAAATGACAGTTTATACTGTTCATATTACATTTGATATACTACTCTATGCACATGAATTTAAACATGTTAACCAACTGAATCAATGTAAATAAAATATTCCTAATAACACAATAAATGAATCAATTCAGGCTGACAGACTCTCATTTCCTGTAACACAAGTCAAATTAAGTGCAGTTTCCAGACGCTACATGCATTTTGTCAAAATATTGAAGGAAAATGGAAGAAATCTATAATAATTAGGCCATGCACTGGAATATTCCTTTGTGATTGTGTGATTTTTTTTTTTTACTGGTAGCGGGAGGAGAGAGGCTTCCGGGGTGTATGGGGAGGGAGCCAGCACAGTTCGTCTGTGAATTCAGCGGCTCTACGCCGATAACAAACAAGAGCGCTCGTCCCCATAGGGGAAATACACAAAGCAATTACGGGAGGGTGGAGTTGCCGGGAGAACCTTATTAAAATTTAACAAGCCCAAGGTTCTTTTTTAGCTGTTGTTCTGTGATGGCAGAATATTATGTTTCCCAACTCTCAAATTAAATCGGAGAAGGAAAGAGAGTGAGGGATTTTGACAATCGAGTGAAAGAGAGGAATACTACAACAGGAGCCATGCAGGAGGCGTGAGGAGCCATGCAGAGGGAGCCCCCACTGTGCCATGTTGCTCAGAGCCTCTTGCTCCCCCTGCTGCATCTCTCTGTGCCAGTGTGTTATGTGATGTGTATTTACCCAGAGTGAACTTTGTCACAAAAAAATGGTCCACTAACTGAAAGTATGGCTCCTGATGTGATTGGGATCATGTGTAAAAATGTTGTATTGCTTGGCTTTTGCCTTAGCAATGCATAAGCCATGGCTTTTGTATACTTTGCCATGCAGTTATGAGCATTTGTCTCTGATCATCAATGATTTGACCTGAAGAGGTAACTGCTTGTTCATTGTAGAAAAAGGGACTTTAATAGAATAGCAGTGCTGGGATGCATGAGGAGGGCCTGAGTATATCACTCACTACTGTGTATCTGTGTGCGTGTGTGTGTTAGCGTGTGTGTGTTAGCGTGTGTGCTTGCGTATATTGGTGAATGTGTATATGTGTGTGTGCGTGCATGTGTATAGGTGTCTGTGTGTGTCTGCGTGCATACAGATGTGTGTGTGTGTATGTGTGAGTTTGCGTGCGTGTGTGCGTGCGTGTGTGTGCGTGTGTGTGTGTGTGAATCGGTTGTGTGTGTGTTGGATTGTCTCATGGCTGAGCCCTGACACAGTGGCATGGTGAGGAGAGGATTGGCCTGGTAGCTCAGAGAGAGAGAGAGAGATAACGAGGAGCTAAGCACCATGAGCCTCCAGTTACAGAGCAGAGCGAGGCCTCATTATTTCCCCATCATTACACACCACTCTCCTCTCCTGCCCTTGGTGCACATTTGGGTAACAAGTAGAGGCTGACCCAAGCCTGATGTAATGAAACTGTGAACACCTGCTGCACTGGGTTTCCTGTGATTTCCTGGGCATTCACAATGGCAGCAAGGTTGTACAGAATAGTACCATGCACTGTAGTTGTAATCAGGTCAACAGAAAGCACCACTGTAAAGGCGTCCGCATACTCAGTTCACTTTGTTTTTAGGAATCTCGGCTAGGCGAAGCAGTACTACTGTTTGTCGCTCTTGAGACGCCGTAGCAACAACATACAGTAACACTTCCTTGAGAAATCTGTAATACATTTTGACGTTTTTGCAGAGGTCTTAGTCGCGCAACTTTACATCTACCTAAGACGTTTGGTGCAGTATTTCGTCTTTCGTCTTTCTTTGAATGACAAAGAAACACTTCATTGAAGAATCCCTACTGTTGACCAATCACCGACAAAGGGACGGTGACTTCGGCTACCAAACTTCGGCTCGAGCAGCCGAAAAAAAACGGCTGAACGCTGCCGAACACCGAAACAAACAATAACGTCACAAAATGTCATCATTATATATATTCAATAGTGAATCATAATGTAAGGTTTAGGTGTTCTGTGGTCACCATCACTCATTTAAATAGTACATACTGGATGCAATCCATTATAGCATGTGTATAATTATAAGTTTTCTTTCACCGCAATTAAACTGGTAATACAAGTTCAATGTGGCTTGGGTAGAATACAAATGAGCAATGACTCAACTCATAACAATGGAGGTAACGTTTTCTAGGCTTGTGTATGTGTGGAAGGCAGGAGGAAGGATTTAGGGAAAAGAGTATAGTGTTATTTTTGTCTAGAAAACCTCATAATGTCAGCTTTGTAGGTTCAAAGTCTCTTGGATCTTTTGTTGTAGCCCCAGCCTGCATAGTGTTTTACCCTCAATGCTGTCAAGTGTGCTCTTAAAACAGTGCATCAGTGGTTATGCAAGCTTCACTAGGAAAATACTCACCATTAAATCCAATACATGCAGTACATACTGCAAATACACACATTCATTAGTTAGTATATCCGCATAGCGCCACAACAGATCCACAGATGACGCAATCTTAATCCCACTCCACACTGCCCTTTCCCACCTGGACAAAATAAACACCTACTGTATGTGAGAATGCTGTTCACTGACGACAGCTCAGCGTAGGCAACAACACATCTGCCACGCTGATCCTCAACACAGGGGCTCAGGGGTGCATGCCTAGTCCGCTCCTGTACTCCCTGTTCAACCACGACTGCATGGCCAAGCATGACTCCAACACCATCATTAAGTTTGCTGATATCACAACAGTGGTAGGCCTGATCACTGACAACGATGAGACAGCAAATAGGGAGGAGGTTAGAGAACTGGCAGTGTGTTCCCAGGACAACAACCTCTCCCTCAACCTGAGCAAGACAAAGGAGATGATTGTGGACTACAGGAAAAGGAGGACCGTATACTCCCAACATTCTCTGTAAAGGAGCAAGTTGAAAGTATCAAGTTCCTTGGTGTCCACATCACCAACAAACTGACATGGTCCAAGCTCACCAAGACAGTAATGAAGAGGGCACGACAAAACCTATTCCCTTCAGAAGACTGAAAAGATTTGGCATGGGTCCTCAGATCATCAAAAGGTTCCACAGCTGCACCATCGAGATCATCCTGACTGGTTGCACCCCTCCTAGGCACGGCATGGAAGAGCACCAGTAAGCCAGTGACTCTGTCATCGTAATAGGGTTGGAGGCAGAGAATCCCAGTGGAGAGAGGGGAACCAGCCAGGCAGAGACTGCAAGGGTGGTTCGTTGCTCCAGTGCCTTTCCGTTCACCTTCACACTCCTGGGACAGACTACACTCAATCATAGGACCTACTGAAGAGATGAGTCTTCAATAAATACTGAAATGTCAAGACAGAGTCTGCATCTCTCACATGGATAGGCAGACCATTCCATTAAAATGGAGCTCTATAGAAGAAAGCCCTGCCTCCAGCTGTTTGCTGAAAGATTTGTGGGAAAATTAGGAGGCCTGCGTCTTGTGACCATAGTGTACGTGTAGGTATGTACGGCAGAACCAAATCGGAAAGATAGGTAGGAGCAAGCCCATGGAATGCTTTGTAGGTTAGCAGGAAAACCTTGAAATCAGCCCTAGCCCCAGCAAGAAGCTAGTGTAGAGAGGCTAGCACTGGAGTAATATGATACAATTGTTTTGGCCCTAGTCAAGATTCTAGCTGCCGTGTTTAGCACTAAAGTTTATTTAGTGTTTTATCTGGGTAGCAGGAAAGTAGAGCATTAGCATTGGCAGTAGTCTAATCTAGAAGTGACAAAAGCATGTATTTTTCTGTATATGCACATTTCCAGATATCATCAGCAGTAAAACAGTCAGGGCATGGCAGAGGACAGGGAGAGCTCTGCAGAGTTGATTTATGGCATTTGAATGTGCATCAGATGGCAACAAGATTGTATTGTACTGCAATTTCATCAGGTTACAGGAATACAAAGCCAGCTAGAGGTGGTTAGAATAGGATGGAAGGCCAAGAGTGTGTGTAACCAATAGAGAGTCCCGAGTGTGGACAAATATAGTATGTCCCACGGTTGGTAAACAAGCAAGTTCCTAGTCAACAAAGCACACAGGAGTAATGAGGCAAATAGCATAAAGCACAAGAAAAATATATAATGACTTGGGGCTAGCCATTGTAAGTTCAGAATCACTCACTCCAATAGGGCGAGTTTGCTGGAGGTGAGCGAAAGCTCGGGAAAGAGGGGGGAGTGTGGCGTGGGTACCTCTACCAGACAGGGGGAGACAGGCCAGGGCAGACTGTGAACAGATCACCAGGTGGAATCCAAGCAGCAGTGCATCAGGCAACAGGATTAGATGTCACACCCACTTGGGAGAAGCTTTTTTCGGGAGGCAGATTCCTTGTAGAAAATCCCAGCTTGCTAGCTAACGTAGCTAGCAAGTCTCTGTCCACCATTTTTTTCGATGTGGAAAAGGAGGTCATTAGCTAGGTATATCTCTTCAGTTTCGGCGAATGGACCTTTACGACGTCCAAACAAAGTTGTCCGGTGGCTGTTGTATTTTGGAGATTGTGAGCAGGATATCTTCTGATGTGCTCAAAGCAACAATATTGTTTCTTCCTGAGGTAATTTACAATTGAAATGTCCTGGCTGCATATCAGTTCAAAATCATGATGATGACTGCTAGCTTGCTAACTAAGATTTTGAAAGTATGATGTTGACATGATCAGTCGAATCAAAGCAATGTGACAGTTTAGCCAGTCACATTATTGTTTGTAAATAGCACAACATGAGACGGTGGGAGCTGGTAAGTCCATAGCATTCTATGTCTATCGACAAGTCTCTGTGGTGTGGCACACATGAGGTGATAAAGTTACACTTGTATTCACTACTAAGTGTTTGCCATCAGATATGTTATAACGGTATTCTGCCCGAAGTCAAAGAGCTCTGAATGAGTTATCTGTACAGCTGCCATTTTTTCCCTCTGCTTCCTACTAGCATTTTTTTCTCCTCCATTCTTCTTCCCTCTGCTGTGTACACATGCCGCTCTTCCTTCAGAAAAGCATGAATCACAACTTCACTTGCACAATTTATCTCGTTCACTTTCGCTTGTAAATATCCAATATCCACGTTCACCGAAAATGTCATTCAGGAGCTACAGTACTAGCAAATCTTTGTATAACTTCATGAGCTGTATTTGCCTGTCTTTGCAATTTGTTTATTTTCATTTTCGCCCGTTAGCATTTTGTTAACGGCATCTATGTGATTTTGCTATTAGTTTGTGCACGTTTTGTTAGCATTCTGGTAATAGAGGCCGAATGGGCTTTTCTTGCATTTTTAGCGCCCTCTTGTGTGCTATGTCAGAAATATCATAACTCCCGGGATGAGAGAAGGATGGATGACGGTATGAAAATCTGGATACTGCCCAAGCCTAGTAGCTACATATTGCATAGTACCAACATCTGCTAAATCTGTCTATGGCACATTTACATTTCTTGTTGGAATGACATCATAGTGGACTTGTACTATCATCCCAAAATAATAATAAGCTTTACTGCGAAGCGAGATGAGTTTAGTTAGTTGCAATGTAGTATTTATAGACAGACAGGTTGCTTCTGGCAATGTACCAATGCTCCAACTTAACACTTCTGTAGAAGTTCCAGCTTCACTTGGGACGGAGAGGACAAGTCGGAAATGGGAAGCGCGTTACTGGTAACATCATTGTCGGATCCTCTTGTTGCCCTAAACATGCATCTCGGCCTCCTTGGGTTATTCCTTTTCATGGTTTTGAGTGTGAGTACCTTTTGAACTATCTAGCTTAACTTGACCACAATTCCCGCCCACATTTTAAACCATGCCTACCCAAACTCTGTCTGAAGACAACCCTCACTGAACAATTTTTTTGTCAAAGAAAGCCGACATCCTCCCCTAGACCTTGTGCTGTTGCCTATCTTACGATGCTCCAAGGTGTGGGATATCTGGAATTAGTTGGGATGCAGTGCATCTTCTGAAGTGCCAAACACATTTAGTAAAGTAGTTAGCATGCATGGCTGACCTTTAACTGTGGATGAGAGAACTTTCTGTTCGAGGCTGTCAGTGATTAAGAAGTTAAATGTACTTTTTAGTATGTCTGTGCAGCAATCGGTCAGCAATGCAGTAGATGTGTACTGTCTGATGAATCCCCCTGCGCCCCCCTGCTGTAGCCTCTCCCTGAGGACACACTGGGGGACACCATTAGCCTATAGAGAGTGACATGATAAATACAAGGCTGTCTGCAACCAGCTCATACTTAGCCCACTTCACCAGCTATTCATAAAGTTATGAATTCTAACTTTATAGTATGTCTGTGTTTGTGTGTGCACGCGAGTGTGTGTGCGCGCGCGTGTGTGTGTGCATCTGGGTATGCATGTGTGAGAAAGAAAAAGTGTGTAGTTATTATACCTGCGCTTGGACAATTTTTCTCAGGTTTCCAATGTGCTTTTGTGAGGCTGGGCTATTCTACTGAGTACAGTGGTATTGTATAAGACCCACATCAGAGTACCAACCACATGGAGATTCTACAAAAAGCATTATGCTATGATTGCAATCAATAAGAAGAAATCTCTACGTGCCTTTCTATATTATTGCTCTAGGTGCACTGGAGAGATGTACTGTAAAAGGCACAGAGAGACTTGACTTGAGACTTCAACATGATGATGATTTACCACATCCGTCAACGGCGTCATTAATATGTGCATCGACGCCGTCGTCAACACAGTGACCATACGTACATATCCCAACCAGATTACAAGCAACATCCGCAATGAGCTAAAGGCTAAAGCTGCCGCTTTCAAGGGACGGACACTAATCCGGATGCTTATAAGAAATCCCGCTATGACCTCCGACGAGCCATTAAACAGGGAAAGCGTCAATACAGGACTAAGATCGAATCCTACTACGCCAGCGCTGATGCTCGATGGATGTGGCAGGCCCTCAAACTATGACGGATTACAAAAGGAAACCCAGCCACGAGCTGCTCAGTGATGCTAGCCTACCAAACAAGCTAAATGCCTTCTATGCTCTCTTCGAGGCAAGCAACACTGAGCCATGTGTGAGAGCACCTGCTCTGACTATGTGATCTTTCTCTCCATAGCCGATGTGAGTAAGACCTTTAAACAAGTTAACATTCGCAAGGCCGCGGGGCAAGACGGAATACCAGGACATGTACTCAGCAAGTGGGAGGACAAGTCGGAAATGTCTTCACTGACATTTTCAACTTATCCCTGATCCGGACTGTAATACCAACTTGTTTCCAGTAGACCACCGTACTCCCCATGTCCAACAACGCCAAGGTAACCTGCCTAAATGTCTATCTCCCTGTAGCACTCACATCTATAACCATTAAATACTTTGAAAAGCTGGTCACATCAACACCATCATCCTAGACATCCTGAACCCACTCCAATTTGCATACCGCCCCAACAAATCCACAGATAACGTAATCTCTATTACATTCCACACTGCCTTCACCTACCTGGACAAAATAAATACCAACAGTGGTTCCTCCATTAAAAGTTGTGAGCTTACGCCGTGGGATTTAGAGGTAATTTGTGGTTAAGTACGGTACCCTGCGTTACCACTTCATTGCTCCAGACCAGTGCTAAAGGGGAGTTAGAGCACTGATTATGCTTTTGGGTCCTACTGTGTCTCTAACTGACAATGAATGGGCGACATAAACCTAAATAGAAACTTATAATTGTGCACGACTTCAGTATTACTTACTAAAACTGTTGTTATACTAAGGTTTTTATTCTTTTATTTTGCTCTTACTGTAGTACTGTAGGCCACTCCCGACCGGTCACATTGTACGGCCCCTGAGTGGCACAATGGTCTAAGACACTGCTTAGCAGTGCAAGCTGTGATGATACAGATGCTGATTCAATTCCCATGCTGGCCTCAACTGGGAGACCCATGAGATGACTGTAGGTTTTTGGTTTTTCTCCCTCTAAAAACAGAACTAAATCATTCTAAATAACAAACGGGCTTTATTTACAAATTAGTAACTATGTCTCACCCCAAGTTCAAGAATGGTCTTTTTACATGATTTAAAAACACAATTATTTTCAAAAATTTTTAAGGGTTATTGCACTTAATAATGGTGTTGACTAGGGAAACGTTCCCACGGTTCTGTTCTTAGTGCCAGTCTGCATGTTCAAACTAAAACAGTGTAACTAATAATGGCATCTTTATGCTTTCATTAATAAAATAATGATATAAAATACTCTTTCAAAATGCTGATGTTTATTTAGTTATGGATCCATAACAAATTACTATGGGAATAAATATCACTGAATTACAGAAATATCTTCTATATGTAATTATTGGCGGAGAGTCACCTCATATTTTTCGATATACTATAGGCCTACCGTAGGCAACATGAGTCTCACTAGTGTTGAGTAATGTGATGTTAAAAGTGGTGTAGGTCTTATCTATTTAAAGAGCATATTGAAGTTAGAAGCAATAGGATTTGAAGCAATAGCCTACAACTATTTTAGCACAGTTTCGCGCTGCTCTGCTCAAGCATGGGGCTGGTCTTGATAAATCAATGAGTTGGTTATGTTCACTTCATCTCCGTTTGGGTATTGGTGAGACTAGAATTAAAAAATGAGGGTGCAGAAATGTTATTCTCTAAGTGTAACCTTTATTTAACTAGGCAAGTCAGTTAAGAACAAATTCTTATTTACAAGGACAGCCAACTTCTTCCTCTCCGTCGGGGAATTGAAACCCAATCTCCTGTGTGCCCTGCCTGCACGACATGGGGATTATTTAGCTAAATAGCCCAGTACTATACTGACAACCGTCACGTTGTACAGCGCAATATTTTCCGTTCCATCCTAACGGAAACCCAGAGGGTTTTTTGTTTTTCTTGGAATAGAAAACACCATAATATGAATCAAATGAATTAAGCAAGTACAAATCAAAAGTTTACACACATCTACTCATTTCAGGATTTTTCTTTATTTTTTACTATTTTCTATATTGTAGAATAATAGTGAAGACATCACAACTATGAAATAACACATATGGAATCACAGTAGCCTAATAAACAAATGCAGGTGGATTATATCTTCAAAATGCTTTAAATGCTTTAAAATCCAAATGTAAAAGCGTATACTGTACAGTACTGTATTTCTTCATCATTATCTTTATGCTTTCATTTATAATATAATGATACAAATACACTTTCAATATGCGGATATTGTTTTAGTTATGGATCCATAGCGAATTACTATGGAAATAAATATCACTGAATAACAGAAATATTGCAACAAAGTTGTCTAATGAAGGAAAACAAATTGATGCTTACTGGAAAATACTCTTTCTGTAACGGTTTTCTGTATGGGAAAGAGAGTTGGACCAAAATGCGGCGTGTAGATTTGCGATCCATGTTTATTAAACTGAAGCAACACAAATCTAAATACAAACACTACAAAACAATAAACGTAACGAAAACCGAAACAGCCTAATACTGGTGCACATACACACAGAACAAGGACATCAAGACACTAAGGACAATCACCCACAAAACCCAACACCAAACAGGCTACCTAAATATGGTTCCCAATCAGAGACAATGACAAACACCTGCCTCTGATTGAGAACCATATCAGGCCAAACATAGAACTAGACAAACTAGACATGTAACATAGAATGCCCACCCAGCTCACACCCTGACCAACCAAAACATAGAAACATACAAAGCAAACTATGGTCAGGGTGTGACAGTACCCCCCCCCGGCCGCAAAACATGAACCTATAGGGGAGGGTCTGGGTGGGCATCTGTCCGCGGTGGCGGCTCTGGTGCTGGACGTGGCCCCCACTTCACCGTAGTCTTAGTCCCCCACCTTGTCCGCTTCCGTGGCCTCCTCACCATGGCAACTCTTCTCAATGGACAGAGGGGCGGCAGCTCGGGACAGAGGGGCGGCAGCTCGGGACAGAGGGGCGGCAGCTCGGGACAGAGGGGCGGCTGCTCGGGACAGAGGGGCGGCTGCTCGGGACAGAGGGGCGGCTGCTCGGGACAGAGGGGCGGCTGCTCGGGACAGAGGGGCGGCTGCTCGGGACAGAGGGACAGCGGCGGCCCCTGGCTGACTGGCGGCACTGCCGGCCCCTGGCTGACTGGCGGCACTGGCGGCCCCTGGCTGACTGGCGGCCCCTGGCTGACTGGCGGCTCCTGGGCAGACGGGCGGCACTGGCGGCTCCTGGGCAGACGGGCGACACTGGCGGCTCCTGGGCAGACGGGCGGCACTGGCGGCTCCTGGGCAGACGGGCGGCACTGGCGGCGCTGGGCAGACGGGCGGCACTGGCGGCGCTGGGCAGACGGGCGGCACTGGCGGCGCTGGGCAGACGGGCGGCACTGGCGGCGCTGGGCAGACGGGCGGCACTGGGCAGACGGGCGGCAGATGGGCGGCACTGGGCAGACGGGCGGCACTGGCGGCGCTGGGCAGACGGGCGGCTCAGGCGGCGCTGGGCAGACTGGTGGCTCAGGCGGCGCTGGAGAGGAGGAAGGCTCTGGTAGCGCCGGAGAGGCAGGAGACTCCGGCAGCGCTGGAGAGGAGGAAGGCTCTGGTAGCGCCGGATAGGCGGGAGACTCCGGCAGCGCTGGAGAGGGAGCCCCTGTAAGGATGAGCCGGAGAGACAGCCTGGTGCGGGGGGCTGCCACCGGAGGGCTGGTGCGTGGAGGTGCTGACGGATAGACCGGACCGTGCAGGCGCACTGGAGCTCTTGAGCACTGAGCCTGCCCAACCTTACCCGGTTGAATGGTCCCGGTCGCCCTGCCAGTGCGGCGAGGTGGAATAGCCCGCACTGGGCTATGCAGGCGAACCGGGGACACCATGCGCAAGGCTGGTGCAATGTAAGCCGGCCCAAGGAGACGCACTGGAGACCAGATGCGTAGAGCCGGCTTCATGGCACTTGGCTCAATGCTCACTCTAGCCCGGCCGATACGCGGAGCTGGAATGTACTGCACCGGGCTATGCACCCGCACTGGGGACACCGTGCGCTTCACAGCATAACACGGTGCCTGTCCGGTCTCTCCAGCCCCCCGGTAAGCACAGGAAGTTGGCGCAGGTCTCCTACCTGGCTTCACCACACTTCCTGTGTGCCTCCCCCCCAATACATTTTTGGGGCTGCCTCTCGGGCTTCCTTGCCAGCCGTGCTCCCTCATATCGCCGGCTCCTCTCTTCGTCTGCCTCTGCTCTCCTAGCTGCCTCCACCTGTTCCCATGGAAAGTGATCCTTTCCCGCCAGGATCTCCTCCCAGGTGTAGCAACCCTTGCCGTCCAATACCTCGTCCCATGTCCATTCCTCTTTGCGCCGCTGTTGCTGTTGCCCGTTACCACGCCGCTTGGTCCTGTTGTGGTGGGTGATTCTGTAACGGTTTTCTGTATGGGAAAGAGAGTTGGACCAAAATGCGGCGTGTAGATTGCGATCCATGTTTATTAAACCGAAGCAACACAAATCTAAATACAAACACTACAAAACAATAAACGTAACGAAACCGAAACAGCCTAATACTGGTGCACATACACACAGAACAAGGACATCAAGACACTAAGGACAATCACCCACAAAACCCAACACCAAACAGGCTACCTAAATATGGTTCCCAATCAGAGACAATGACAAACACCTGCCTCTGATTGAGAACCATATCAGGCCAAACATAGAACTAGACAAACTAGACATGTAACATAGAATGCCCACCCAGCTCACACCCTGACCAACCAAAACATAGAAACATACAAAGCAAACTATGGTCAGGGTGTGACAGTACCCCCAAGGTGCGGACTCCGGCCGCAAAACCTGAACCTATAGGGGAGGGTCTGGGTGGGCATCTGTCCGCGGTGGCGGCTCTGGTGCTGGACGTGGCCCCCACTTCACCGTAGTCTTAGTCCCCCACCTTGTCCGCTTCCGTGGCCTCCTCACCATGGCAACTCTTCTCAATGGACAGAGGGGCGGCAGCTCGGGACAGAGGGGCGGCAGCTCGGGACAGAGGGGCAGCAGCTCGGGACAGAGGGGCGGCTGCTCGGGACAGAGGGCGGCTGCTCGGGACAGAGGGCGGCTGCTCGGGACAGAGGGGCGGCTGCTCGGGACAGAGGGGCGGCTGCTCGGGACAGAGGGACAGCGGCGGCCCCTGGCTGACTGGCGGCACTGCCGGCCCCTGGCTGACTGGCGGCACTGGCGGCCCCTGGCTGACTGGCGGCCCCTGGCTGACTGGCGGCTCCTGGGCAGACGGGCGGCACTGGCGGCTCCTGGGCAGACGGGCGACACTGGCGGCTCCTGGGCAGACGGGCGGCACTGGCGGCTCCTGGGCAGACGGGCGGCACTGGCGGCGCTGGGCAGACGGGCGGCACTGGCGGCGCTGGGCAGACGGGCGGCACTGGCGGCGCTGGGCAGACGGGCGGCACTGGCGGCGCTGGGCAGACGGGCGGCACTGGCGGCGCTGGGCAGACGGGCGGCACTGGGCAGACGGGCGGCAGATGGGCGGCACTGGGCAGACGGGCGGCACTGGCGGCGCTGGGCAGACGGGCGGCTCAGGCGGCGCTGGGCAGACTGGTGGCTCAGGCGGCGCTGGAGAGGAGGAAGGCTCTGGTAGCGCCGGAGAGGCAGGAGACTCCGGCAGCGCTGGAGAGGAGGAAGGCTCTGGTAGCGCCGGATAGGCGGGAGACTCCGGCAGCGCTGGAGAGGGAGCCCCTGTAAGGATGAGCCGGAGAGACAGCCTGGTGCGGGGGGCTGCCACCGGAGGGCTGGTGCGTGGAGGTGCTGACGGATAGACCGGACCGTGCAGGCGCACTGGAGCTCTTGAGCACTGAGCCTGCCCAACCTTACCCGGTTGAATGGTCCCGGTCGCCCTGCCAGTGCGGCGAGGTGGAATAGCCCGCACTGGGCTATGCAGGCGAACCGGGGACACCATGCGCAAGGCTGGTGCAATGTAAGCCGGCCCAAGGAGACGCACTGGAGACCAGATGCGTAGAGCCGGCTTCATGGCACTTGGCTCAATGCTCACTCTAGCCCGGCCGATACGCGGAGCTGGAATGTACCGCACCGGGCTATGCACCCGCACTGGGGACACCGTGCGCTTCACAGCATAACACGGTGCCTGTCCGGTCTCTCCAGCCCCCCGGTAAGCACAGGAAGTTGGCGCAGGTCTCCTACCTGGCTTCACCACACTTCCTGTGTGCCTCCCCCCCAATACATTTTTGGGGCTGCCTCTCGGGCTTCCTTGCCAGCCGTGCTCCCTCATATCGCCGGCTCCTCTCTTCGTCTGCCTCTGCTCTCCTAGCTGCCTCCACCTGTTCCCATGGAAAGTGATCCTTTCCCGCCAGGATCTCCTCCCAGGTGTAGCAACCCTTGCCGTCCAATACCTCGTCCCATGTCCATTCCTCTTTGCGCCGCTGTTGCTGTTGCCCGTTACCACGCCGCTTGGTCCTGTTGTGGTGGGTGATTCTGTAACGGTTTTCTGTATGGGAAAGAGAGTCGGACCAAAATGCGGCGTGTAGATTGCGATCCATGTTTATTAAACCGAAGCAACACAAATCTAAATACAAACACTACAAAACAATAAACGTAACGAAACCGAAACAGCCTAATACTGGTGCACATACACACAGAACAAGGACATCAAGACACTAAGGACAATCACCCACAAAACCCAACACCAAACAGGATACCTAAATATGGTTCCCAATCAGAGACAATGACTGATTGTCAGATCAGGATCTGATCAGATCCTCTGATTGAGAACCATATCAGGCCAAACATAGAACTAGACAAACTAGACATGTAACATAGAATGCCCACCCAGCTCACACCCTGACCAACCAAAACATAGAAACATACAAAGCAAACTATGGTCAGGGTGTGACACTTTCAAACACACATGGTCACATTGTACAGCGTCATTATGGATTAGCAGGGCTATATTTTGGCGTTCATTAATATTATTTTGGCCTTTATTCAGATTACAATCGCTCA
This sequence comes from Oncorhynchus tshawytscha, assembly GCF_018296145.1. Taxonomy (NCBI): domain Eukaryota; kingdom Metazoa; phylum Chordata; class Actinopteri; order Salmoniformes; family Salmonidae; genus Oncorhynchus; species Oncorhynchus tshawytscha. Next base: position 23,713,315 of record NC_056447.1, on the reverse strand, counting down.
CTGTCAATTTTTTGAAAATGAAATTATCTCCAAAATATGGTTATATATAGCCTTCCTGCTATAAACGTCTATTTCAGCACTCTTCCGTGCTTCTCTGAGAAAAGCATGGAGAAACAAAAATGTTAAATTATATTCCATGATATTCTTAAGATATATGTGTTAACTGAATATATGCAAGTGATGTCTGCTAAATAATCAAGTTAAGTTTATCCCGAAATAAATAATTCTAAATAACAAACTGGCTTTATTTACAAATTAGTGTGTCACGCCCTGACCTTAGAGATCCTTTTTATGTCTCTATTTTGGTTTGGTCAGGGCGTGAGTTGGGGTGGGCATTCTATGTTTTGTGTTTCTATGATTTTCTATTTATATGTTTTGGCCGGGTATGGTTCTCAATCAGGGACAGCTGTCTATCGTTGTCTCTGATTGGGAACCATACTTAGGTACCCTTTTTCCCACCTGTGTTTTTGGGAAGTTAACTTTGTTTGATGGCACATAGCCTTAACTGGACCAAGGTGCAGCGTGGTGAGTGTACATTTTCTCTTTTATTTGAAATGACGGCGACAAAACAATAAACAATACAAAACAAACCGTAACGGGCAACAGCAACAGCACGGTTTGTTTTGTATTGTTTATTGTTTTGTCGCCGTCATTTCAAATAAAAGAGAAAATGTACACTCACCACGCTGCACCTTGGTCCAGTTCTTTTAACAGCTGTGATATGGTGAGAATGTCTCACCCCTTGTTCAAGAATTGCCTTTTTCTCACTCACTCTAGATTGAATGAAAACAAAATCTCCAAAATATTGTTACTTTTTAAACAAAGCGATTATTATTATTAGTAATTCATTTAGAATTCTATAAAAAACCCTTAGATTTTCTCACAGATCCTATTTTTTAGATACATCCACATCCACATCCACATCAATGGGGCTTTAGTGGAGCGGGTTGAGAACTTCAAGTTTCTCAGTATCACTAAGAAACTAACATGGACCACACACAACCACACAATTGTGAATAGGGCACGACAGTGCCTTTTCCCCCCTCAGGTAGCTGAAGAAATGAGGCATGGGCCCTCAGATCCTTAAAAAGTTCTAGAGCTGCACCATTGAGGGCATTATGACTGGCAGCATCACGCTTGGTACGGCAACTGCAAGGCACCCAACTGCAAGGTGCTACAGAGTACGGCCCTGTACATCATTGTGACCAAGCTCACTGCCATCCAGGACCTCTATACCAGGCGGTGTCAGAGGAAGGCTCAAAGAATTGTCAAAAACTCCAGACACCCAAGCCATAGACTGTTCTCTCTGCTACCGCACAGCAAGTGGTACCAGTGCACCAAGTCTGGAACCAAAAGGAACCTCAACAGCTTCTATCACCAAGCCATAAGGCTGCTAAACAAGACTGCTAAATAGCTAATCAAATGGCTACCTGGACTACCTGCATTGACCCTTTTTTTGCACTAACTCTCTTGCACTGACTCCATGCACACACGCTGGACTCTACCCACACACTCACACATATTTACACTGACAACCCAACACACACATACACACACAAACACTACATACGCCCACACACACTGGACTCTGCCGACACACTCACACATATTTACACTGACAACCCAACACACACATACACACACAAACACTACATACGTCCACACACACAACATGCGCACAAAAAAATATATATACTATATACTGCCACACACACACACTCATACACACTTTCACACTCACACACACTTTCACACTCACACACATACGCTTCTGTTACTGTCTATTATCTATCCTGTTGCCTAGTGACTTTATGCCTACTTCTATGTACATAGCTACCTCAATTACCCCGTACCCCTGCACATTGACTCGGTGCTTGTACTCCCTATAGATAGCCATGTTATTTTTTACTCGTTGTTCTTATTCGTTATTCACTGTGTATTTGTTCTTTGTGACACTATTTCTATTATTATACTTATTTACATTTTTATATTAACTATGCATTGTTGGAAAAGTACCCGTAAGTAAGCATTTCATTGTTAGTTTACACCTGTTGGTTACGAAGCATGTGAAAAAAACAATTTCATGTGATTTGATTTGATTACAGTGATTTTGTGCCAGTCAGATGTTATTCAAATGTATGATTTAAATCACTTCAGTTTCTCATTTTCTTATGGTCTGCCTGTTCTGTTTCCTGGCTTGGACTGTGTTTTCAGTCCCTAGAGCTACACTAAGATCAGTGGTCTGTTTGAACTTATCTTCATCGACCATATTTCATATTTTGGAGAGAGTAAGAGAGAGAAATAGAAGGAGAGAGAGCAAAAGAAAGAGAGCAAGAGAGAGAGAAGCAGGGACCAAAAGAGAGAGATTGCAAAAGCACAAGAGAGACAGATAGAGAGAGAAGAAAATGAGAAGAAAGGGAGATTAAGCATCAGAGAAGTTTGATATGGAATCAGACATGCTGCTTCTACTTTTTGGAGAACTTGTCTGAAATCCTCAGATTCCAGCTCTCTAAATGTCCTCCTAACAGTGAGACCCTGGTGTGAAAGCCTCCTGGGACGTTCTGCTCACAGTAGAAGCACAGCCTTGTTCCCGCTTAAAGGCTGTGTGTGTTGTACACAATGCTCCTCACAAATGAGAAACTCTGGCAGTAAATGGAATTACGTTTCAAAAGTTTCAAAAGCAGCACAGCGCTGTAATGCCGGATTACTTAGCGACATGATTTTGCGAGGCCTTTTGAGGCAGAGCACACTCTAATAGGACACAGCTATCAGCTCTGATGCAGACACTGTCACCTTTCAGATTAGTCTCCAGATTCCCATCTCTCCCCATCATAACATCTTGACATTTAGTTAGGAGGCAGAAAATTGTCTTCACAACACTGAGCAGGAAAACCTTATTACCTGACATAAAAAAAAATGTATTTCGTGCCTGACAATAAAAAGGAATCCAAAAGTAAATATGAGTTGTTAGATGTAATCCCATTTCCCTCGATCAAAGCCAAGCAGAAAAGGTTACACATCTGAAGCTTCCTGTTGTCTTCAAAATTATTTCTCAACAGCCTATCAAAGACTTGTTGTGTTTCTTCCGTACCCTTTTAGGATGCACACAACCTAACCGCAATGCTTTCAAGAGACAGCGTTGGATGATCAGAATGCTTGTTAGATGAAAGGAGATGGTAATGTCAAGCATCATATACAACTACACCTCCATTTGTTTATTAAGGCATAGGAGTTTTGAGAAAACAGAAACTGTTTCGGGTGAAGTATTGACAGATGCCTCAAAATACATTGACATTACTTACATATAATGACCCCGGCAAATTGGTTTCGAAATGATTTCTTGTCATTTCGAATGGAATTAAACATCTGCAATAACTAGCTGCACAAGCAGCTCTATTTTATATTTGAACATTTTTGCAGGTTTAAATTCCCAAAAGTACGACGTGTAAGTACTACCATATGTATGACATATACTTCAAAATAAGTTTACATTACTAGTCATTACTTACATGTAATGAACCCAGCAATTTGGTTTATAAATGATTTATTGACATTTTGAATGGAATTAAACATCTGCCATAACTAGCTGAATGAGCAGCTCTGTTCATAATTTGAATAATTTTGTAGGCTTAAATTCCAAAAAGTACAAATCATAAATACTACCGTATGTATGACATTTAATTCCATTCTGAAAGTGTCATGCGGGATTTTCAGTAGCTATGCAGTAATACCATATTACTTAGCTACGGTGTCCTAAAGGACCAAGCACAGTCATGAGAGGACAGATCACCATTTTACATTACCATGATTGGTTTTATGGCCTAAAAGGAACTCATGTGAAATTGGGTGACTGTAAAAAAAAGAAAGCCCACACAGTTCTCAGTTTGGGGTTTTAGCCAGCTAATCCGTGTTGTGCAGTGCTGTTTAAACTCATAGCCACTTCTTGGAGGACGAGGGGGCCAATGCCATTGTCACTTGACATCAAAGCACATCCCGCCATGCTCCCGCTGAAATCCCCCCAAAACCTGACAACATTAGAATTACCATCAAACGCTCGCTGCTTGCCTTTGAAATGTCTGACACTGTTTGCAGGCTATGAAGAGTTGTATGGGGATAGAAATTAACATTTTTATTTTATTTAACTAGGCAAGTCAGTTAAGAACAAGTTCTTATTTACAATGACTGCCTACTGGGGAACAGTGGGTTAACTGCCTTGTTCAGGGGTAGAACAACAGAGTTTGACCTTGTCAGCTCAGGGATTCGATCCAACAACCTTTCGGTTACTGACCCAACACTCTAACCACTAGGCTACCTACCTGCCATGCTTTTTGTTAGCAATGAGAATTGAATATAGAAATGGAGTTCTGTTGACTCTCTCAACCTCTACTGGCATGGTGAAGCCTTGCCTTTCTTTCCCTCCTCTCCTGTCAGTCCATAGACAGAGTGAGTGTGTGATTGTGGCCAGAGGGGAGATTTAAAGTGGCTGTGGTGGAGAAAGCGATAAAAAGGCCCCACAACAGAGTTGAAAAGGTTAAGTGCATTGAGCGAGTACGTTGATAGATTTGATTCCTATTGATTTGGTAGGCACACAGCACTAACTGTAGAGTTTTCCAATTTCAGATGGTCCTGAGGTGTAGAGAGTCTGCAAGAAGGAGAGACCCAGTTCAGCTTCACACAACAAACACAGGAGACACACTGCTGAGGGCCTAAAACAGGCTTCATCAATGTTGGAGGAAGACTTCCTTCCATCTCCTTTATCTTCTGTCCACAACAAAAAGGCATTGATCTTATTATGGCAGCATTCATAGATCCCCCCCAACCTACAGTACAGACTGACTAAGACAGGAGAAGAAATAGAGAGGGGAGGGGGGAGCGAGGGAGAGAGAGATAAAGAAAGGGACTGAAATAAACGTAGGATAATCCATTTTTATAGATGCACAGCCAGTGTGTTCTGCTGTGCCCCCCGTTCCTCATAATGCCAGTAATTCTAATGACAGGGACGTTGGCAGGGCAGGGTGGGCTTGTTAGTGTTACAGTGATCAGTGGGAGGCCCAGAACAGAACATCGCTGCACATGAGACACACCACCATGTAGCTGTAACTGTTCATCAACCCCTCATCATGTCCCTTCTGTCACTGCACTGTCAGTGTCACAGTGTGCCAGCCATCCTCGTAAAACCTGGCCTCCCTCCATATAACCTGTCTTTTATGGCCCGCTGCACATCATAATATCTGCATGGACAGCTGGGTGTGTTTGGGTGTTTGTTTGGGTGTATTTGGCTTTTTGTCATAATTACAGATGGCGATTGTGTGTGTTGATGATCCTACCAACCGCTTAACCTCTCGCTTTACAAATGATATACTGTTTTCAAAAAAAAAAAAAAAAAAAAGATAATAATTAAGGTGTGTCATTTTCTGCAGTTAAGCAACAGGTGCTAATTGTTGCAATGGGTTACCATGGTGGTTGAATGGAATGAAAGCGTAGCTCCAACTGTTTGATAATAAGTGGTAATGAGAGTTTAAAGAGGGTTTTTCAACATTAAATGTACAACACTACAATTAGCTCAGCATCTGGCCCAGGGTTGCTGGAAGTGCCACCAGATGTACATGTACATTTAATGTGAGTATTATAAGCTGTTGAGAGCAGGAATATAGGTTGATTCATGGGTAAACTAAAAAGGAGTGCTTTCCCATGCTTCCCACTTGAGAGTCAGTTTTATCCGAGGGCACTGTATTGAAGACTGTCCTTGGCTCTCCATTATAAACAGAATGTGCAGATGAGATGTTCAGTGTTCTTCAGTTTAAGAGTTCCCAGGGCTAGGGAGTATACGCTGCTAAGGATATTTCTGTTATGTAGAGAATAGAAGAAAAGAGGAAATTCATTTATTATGGATGTATTATGTAGAACATTGTCCCGACTGTAAAGCAAAGGGATTTTCCATAAAGCAGCAGCAGTGGATTCCTTCTGAGGAGGATTGGGCTCATTTGTAAATGGTGTTGTTATTAACCTAGCCACTGCTGGCTCAGATTTCAGGAAACAGTATCAATTACCTCGTACCCCTGCACATCCACCCAGAACTGCTACTCCCTGTATATAGCCATGTTATTTTTACTCCTTATTGTAATTTGTTATTCACTGAGTATTTATTCCTTGTGTCACTGTCTATTTTTAGTTTATAGTTTTAATTTCAATCTTTAAATCTGCATTATTGGGAAAGGATTAAGTTAGCATTTCACTGTATGTCTACACCTATTGTTTACGAAGCATGTGAAAAATACAATTTGATTTGATTCAAATATATGGATATCCCAGAAAACATCATGTTTTTCAAACAACTATGATCTCAAATTGAATCAGACCATTTAATCATGAAGTGGTATAAGGTTATGTTCATGCCTGAGGCAGTATGTGATAACTCTCATTCAAGACAAGTCAAAGAGTCTACAGTCCAAACGGAGGTATTGTCTTCTCACCCCCACCACCTTCCTCTTGGGCTCCTCACAGTGGAGGGGTGAGGGGGGTTGAGGGAAGGGTACTTGATGGGCCAGGAAGGGGAGTGTGGCAAAGCAAGATAAGGATAGGATCAACACGATCAGAGAAGATAAACCATGGTGGAGTGGCGCTATCTCTCTGTCAGACGACAATGGCATTTTACACATATGTGTACAGGGTGGCATACACACACACGCATGCAGGCATGCACACACGCACGCACACACTCACACAGAGTGAGATGGCTCATGGACATCTTATTTACCACACCATGTCCCTGGTAAAGACATGGAATGGCAGCAAGTGGATGGTGAGGGGTGGAGAGGGACATTTAGGCAAAGCACATGGCTTTGATAAAAGCTCATTGAAGTGTTAATGATGGCTATTAAATGAAAGCAAACAATCACACTCACACAGCATACTTATGAATAGAAGGTACAGCATTAGCAGATGCGGATATGTGCGTGTATCTGTGCCTGTGTTTATTTGTAATTGACAGAGAGGGAACCTAAGGTTATCGCCTTTGAATAGCTAACCTTGGTCATTCCTGTGACGTTGCTCATGCATAGAGATCACTGAACCTTAGAAGAGACTACTGCTGATCAGAGACAGCACATGCAGATATGTAGAATAGGTAGAGACCCTGGAATGCACAGGAACGCAACGCAACCATGTAGAAAAGCTGTCTAAACAGTGTTGGTAATAGCTGTGGTTTTTTGTTTCTCCCTCGCTCTCTCTCTCTCTCTCTCTCTCTCTCTCTCTCTTTCTCTCTCTCACAGTGTTCTTTGATGACTGTGCGGGGAATGAGGGCTTGGCGTTCGAGGTGTCCCACCCGGACTTCCAGGTGGACGAGGAGATGAACCTGGTGGCCAGACGAGACATGATGGACAGCGGCACTGTCATGTTTATCCACGGGGTCAACGAGCAGGCTGATGACATGGCACAGGTGGACATTGTCGGAGCTCCACCTAGATCTCCTCAAACACTCAGGGTGAGTAGCTGGCCAATGGATGCCTCTGACTATGGCAGATAGATACTCTCCTATTAATGTTGCTGTTCAGAGCTCATCATTTAATAAGATAGCTGTGGAAAGAAGTGTGCAACAGACTGCACAACAAAGCTTTGAAATGACAGCTGTGTCTTTTCATTGTATTTTTCTACAATGTAGACTTATTTAAAGTGACTTCCTCTTTCCACTGGGTGGATGTGTGGACTTCATTTGGGTTTGGAGAGCCGGTGGTTGGTGAAAATGACTGTGATTATGTCTGCATCTCACTTTTGTCATTCAAGTACAGTTCCCAGAACTGCCCACTGTGCTCATTGTCGCCAAACCTTAACCACTTAAATCTTCAGTCTCATCTTAAAATAAAAATGTGTTCCTTCTATATATGGTGTTAGTATTCAAAATACCAAATACAGTAACTAATTTCTGTTTAATGATCCACAAAACCACCTGTATCAAAGTCACTCCATCCATTACCCCCTTCACTTGCCTTCCAGCCCCTTCCTGTCCCCGCCCTCCAGGCCAGCACTAGTGCTGCCAACTTGATTAAAACATTTCCCAGGGCCATCTCAAATATTCCGTTACCTCCCCTCCAATCATCGCTCTTCCCTGCTCCCTGCCCAGGTGTCCCACTGGTGTAGTTTCTCTGGTTCCCAGCCTAATGAGTAGCTCTCTCACTGTCTCTGTGCGTCACCTTGCCTTCATTTGTTTATGCTTCACCCATTATTTATTTAGCTTGCCAGTCCACGGCTATGTGTTTGGCAAGCCTGGGAGGACATAAGGGAATGAGTCATCTCCAGTCTGTGTGTGAATGGGGAGAGAAGGTTTCCTCATGAGTAATGTCACCATAATGTTCTTCTTGGCGAGTACGAAGGCGCTCTGTTTTTAAAACATTTTTTTTTTGTCTCCCGAGTTAAAAGAAGCTTAGTTAAATAAAATGTTTCTAAAATGTAATTTCCTTGTCGTAGGTTAACATTATGCATATTGACATGACTAAGTGCTATAATGAAAGAAAAAGTTAAGAAAAGTTGGGTGGCCGTGGCCCAATAACCAATTTTTCTTCAGAATTCATTCTGTAGGAGAGAACTCCCAGCAGTGTCAGACCAGCGCCGATGCCAGATCATCCATTGTCTCCTCCCTTTGTTCTGGCTCTTTGATATCTCTCTGCTGCTCTAGGCCTACCCAGTGGGGGATATTAGTGTTAATGGCATAGAATACATGAACCTCATTAATTAGGCAAAGAGGGAAAGTAAGAATAGAGAGACAGAGGAGACTATTGGACATAAGAGGGTTATGGTTGAGGAGGAGGAAGAGAAAGAGAAAAGGATTGAACACAAAAGGGGCAGAAAGACAGGCGAAGAAAAGGAGGGAAAACAGGCAGATGAGACTGGATGAGTCCTTTAATGTGGATTGGTAAAGAGCTCTCATTATTTCACAATCAATTAATCTACAGAGGCTCTCTGCTTTGAGAAGCAGAACCAGAGAACAAAGCAACAGAACCATCACCCTCATCTCCGCCTCTATCATACACTGTATATCTCTGTGATGTAGACTTCAAGACTCAATCATCATAATTATTCCCCAATAGATCCACCAAACAAGGCTTGCTGTCTCTGGTGAAAGCCCCAAAGTCTGGAAAGGGTTTTGTAAGGATTGTGTTTGGAGGTTGTGTTGGGCAAACCAATCGTACCAGGCTGAGGTCATGGCAATTTGATTTGGTGTTAGGAACAGAGCTTTTATAGATTAAGAGGAAACAGACTAAAATTGAAAAATAGAAATGGGTTTCACATTTTACAGTGCCATCCTGTAATCACAATTAATATCAACCACAGCAAATGACAGTAGAAAACTGTTTTGTTCCCTTAAAACACGTCTCTGTTGCCAAGCTTTCATTACTCCAACCCCTCCATTTCTCCACTAATGTCGAGCGGAAATGTCCCTGGGTGTATATATTGATGTAACTGCCAAAATAATGGAAACACTTGAGCAAATGACGGAAACAAAGTATATTAAAAGCAGGTTCTTCCACGCATGTGTGCTTCCTGAATTAATTAAGCCATTAACATCCCATAATGCTTAAGGTCATGTATAAAAATGCTGGGCAGGCCATTATTTTGGCTACCAGGGCTATGTCCTCATAGGATGACATCCATCCACAGGGCATAAGTTGTCACTGAATTATTTGATAAGCATGTAAAGGATGTAAACTATATGCCATGGCTGTGTCTGTTACCAGATCTCAACCCAATTGAACATTTCTGTGAGATTCTGGAGTGGCGCCTGAGACTGTTTTCCACCACCATCAACAAAACACCAAATATGGAATTTCTTGTGGACGAATGGCGTCACATCCCTCCAATAGTGTGCTAGACACTTGTTGTAAGGGTCGACGCTGGTAGAGACGAGAAGCAGGTACAGGGAGTGAACATTTGATGGCGACAGACATGGAACAGGACAGGATGGTGTCTGGATGTGTACACATAACATCATTAATGCTGACACAGGGAACAACCGGGGGAGCAGACAGTTATAGACGGGGCAATCAACAAAGGGAAGGAGTCCAGGTGAGTCCAATGAGCGCTGCTGTGCGTAAAGATGGTGACAGGTGTGCGTAATGAAAGGCAGCCTGGCACCCTCGAGCGCCAGAGAGGGAGAGCGGGAGTAGGCGTGACACTTGTAGAATCTATGCCAAGGTGCATTGAATCTGTTCTGACCTGTGGTGGCCCAATGCCCTCGTAAGACACTTTATGTTGGTGTTTCCTGTATTTTGTCAGTTACCTGTATAATTCATGTTGTAGTATCTTTATAGTGTCTTTGTTGTAGATTTATTGGCTTTTGATAATTGATAAGTGCTGTCTGAGTGGGGGTAGAATATGTTTTTAATTCCTCATAGGAGGATGAGATGGTAATGTGGGCTTCAGCTTGAGGGAGGGAGGCTGCTGATAAATGATTGCCATTACGAGGAAACTCTGAATTCACAGAATAATGTATTATCTTTTGCTGGGGATCAATGTGAGAATTAATGGAAGAAAGCATTTTAATTTTTAAAAAATGCACACGCTAAGATATGGATTTTTGTTTATTTCTCTGTTATTTTCTTTCTGTTACATTATACAGTATAAGGGTTGCCCTCTGGGAAATAAATAGCCATATTTAAATATAACAATTGATAAGAGCAAAATAAAACTACTTAGTTGGCTTAGTTATTTTTCTTCCATGCCATCTCACTCTGAAATAAATGTAATATTGCATACAAGTCCTCACTTCCTTCCAGTAGTCTTTGATGGATAACAAACAGTTCTACAATGCTACCACAACACAGCAGTTGACGGTGCATACTACACCCGCTCCTATTGCAGTTTAAAACCTGCTCCCTCACTTGTTCTTTCCGTTAAAGTACTGTGTTGTTTGTCTCCGTCAGCAGTGCAGTACACAGTACCATCTAGTACCATAAGTACACAGTACCATCTCTCCTCTACTCAGCCTCTCTGTTGCTCTCCTGGTTGTTCACCTCACATGGGCTCTTTGTCATATACATGTAGTTACTAGGGGTAAGTCATGTCCAGGCCTGCCCCTCAGCCATTTCTGTACTGAAGAATCATGGCAGGGCAGTTAGAGATCTGAGTCACTGTGTCAGTCTGCCTGGTGCTGTCCTCATCCCTGTCTGGCAGCATTGCCAAGTTAAGTGGTCTTTAGCAATCTTACAAAGTGCTTTGCTGAACTCTTCAGGTCACAGCTGGTGGTGATCCCTCTGTGTGATAACAACAACCAGGCTTGTTGTTTTTATTTAATTTCTTGTGATGTTTGGTTGTGTATGTTGTGTTGTGTCTCAGGGCTGGCTTGTTGTGGCTGGAGACTAACATGTGTTCTGTGTCAATGGTGTAGTCCCAGGTTACACTCTGACATTCTCTCTCTGTTCGTACTGAACACCACTCCAACAGACAGTCAGGAATGACTAATGAGACTTCTCAATATAGTATTCAGGGGAAGAATGGCAGAATGGACAAGGACGTGACATTGCTGCCGCAGTAACTCTGCTCTCAGTCTGTGAGTGACGAAGGCTCTGTCTGTCGCAATGCTTATAGATCCTAGGTCAAACAAAGAGAGAGAGAGAGAGAGAGAGAGAGAGAGAGAGAGAGAGAGAGAGAGAGAGAGAGAGGTGTTGGTGCAGCAGCAATTTATGGACAGGAAACAAAGATTCATGACTAACTCCTCGTGTGGTGTTACAGTGTCACAGAACTGAGCCCAGCGCTAGGCCTATTCATCACCTGCACAGCGAGGCAGGAGAGGGGGACACACGTTATGTTTAGTCTCCCAGCATTCAGTGCGAGCTTCACGCCTCTCTGGCCTTGACAATGTAGCTAGGTATGTGTATCAAACGGAGTGTGCTCATCAATATCCCCAATGACCGCATGCAGAGCATTGATGGGTTTTAAGCCCCCATCCCTTTCACTGCACCCTTCATCTCTCAGCACAGGAAAGAGATAGTGACAGTGTGTTCCATCTTCAGTGTAATACCTGTCATCACTCTGCTGTTTCCCATTGAGCAGCTAAAAATAAAGGTATCGTATTGTATCATAGCAATAAAGCAGCCAGGAGCAATGCATTCTGGGATTGATGTGGTCATACTTACGGAAGTTAGGTTTTACAGGGCCACCCAAAGGCCAGGAGCTAGCTTTGGAACCCAATCATAGAAGACAACCCACCTTTGAATTTGCATTTAAATACATAATAGTCCATTTAATCTGGAGTAGTTGTGTGACACTCTGGTTGACTGCTTCAGGGTTTTCAGAGTCAGTCAGTGGCTGGAAAACACTGTCTGTTACAGGACACTATGTACTTTATGTACCTTGTTCTGGTTGTGTTGATAGGTTTCATATGACCTCTGAAGGTTGTCTGGAACAGGAAAGTAAAGTGAGTTGGAGTGAGTTGCCAGTATAGCAGTCAGTGTGCTCTCTCTGTCTCCGTGTCAACGTACAGCTTTGTAAACAACTGCCTTCAGCACCCACCCCTCCTAAATCAAATCAAATCAAATCAAATTTTATTTGTCACATACACACATGGTTAGCAGATGTTAATGCGAGTGTAGCGAAATGCTTGTGCTTCTAGTTCCGACAATGCAGTAATAACAAGCAAGTAATCTAACTAACAATTCCAAAAAACTACTGTCTTATACACAGTGTAAGGGGATAAAGAATATGTACATAAGGATATATGAATGAGTGATGGTACAGAGCAGCATAGGCAAGATACAGTAGATAATATCGAGTACAGTATATACATATGAGATGAGTATGTAAACCAAGTGGCATAGTTAAAGTGGCTAGTGATACATGTATTACATAAGGATGCAGTCGATGATATAGAGTACAGTATCTACGTATGCATATGAGATGAATAATGTAGGGTAAGTAAACATTATATAAGGTAGCATTGTTTAAAGTGGCTAGTGATATATTTACATCATTTCCCATCAATTCCCATTGTTAAAGTGGCTGGAGTAGAGTCAGTGTCATTGACAGTGTGTTGGCAGTAGCCACTCAATGTTAGTGGTGGCTGTTTAACAGTCTGATGGCCTTGAGATAGAAGCTGTTTTTCAGTCTCTCGGTCCCAGCTTTGATGCACCTGTACTGACCTCGCCTTCTGGATGACAGCGGGGTGAACAGGCAGTGGCTCGGGTGGTTGATGTCCTTGATGATCTTTATGGCCTTCCTGTAGCATCGGGTGGTGTAGGTGTCCTGGAGGGCAGGTAGTTTGCCCCCGGTGATGCGTTGTGCAGACCTCACTACCCTCTGGAGAGCCTTACGGTTGAGGGCGGTGCAGTTGCCATACCAGGCGGTGATAGAGCCCGCCAGGATGCTCTCGATTGTGCATCTGTAGAAGTTTGTGAGTGCTTTTGGTGACAAGCCGAATTTCTTCAGCCTCCTGAGGTTGAAGAGGCGCTGCTGCGCCTTCCTCACGATGCTGTCTGTGTGAGTGGACCAATTCAGTTTGACTGTGATGTGTATGCCGAGGAACTTAAAACTTGCTACCCTCTCCACTACTGTTCCATCGATGTGGATGGGGGGGTGTTCCCTCTGCTGTTTCCTGAAGTCCACAATCATCTCCTTAGTTTTGTTGACGTTGAGTGTGAGGTTATTTTCCTGACACCACACTCCGAGGGCCCTCACCTCCTCCTTGTAGGCCGTCTCGTCGTTGTTGGTAATCAGCCTACCACTGTTGTGTCGTCCGCAAACTTGATGATTGAGTTGGAAGGGTGCGTGGCCACGCAGTCGTGGGTGAACAGGGAGTACAGGAGAGGGCTCAGAACGCACCCTTGTGGGGCCCCAGTGTTGAGGATCAGCGGGGAGGAGATGTTGTTGCCTACCCTCACCACCTGGGGGCGGCCCGTCAGGAAGTCCAGTACCCAGTTGCACAGGGCGGGGTCGAGACCCAGGGTCTCGAGCTTGATGACGAGCTTGGAGGGTACTATGGTGTTGAATGCCGAGCTGTAGTCGATGAACAGCATTCTCACATAGGTATTCCTCTTGTCCAGATGGGTTAGGGCAGTGTGCAGTGTGGTTGAGATTGCATCGTCTGTGGACCTATTTGGGCGGTAAGCAAATTGGAGTGGGTCTAGGGTGTCAGGTAGGGTGGAGGTGATATGGTCCTTGACTAGTCTCTCAAAGCACTTCATGATAACGGATGTGAGTGCTACGGGGCGGTAGTCGTTTAGCTCAGTTACCTTAGCTTTCTTGGGAACAGGAACAATGGTGGCCCTCTTGAAGCATGTGGGAACAGCAGACTGGTATAGGGATTGATTGAATATGTCCGTAAACACACCGGCCAGCTGGTCTGCGCATGCTCTGAGGGCGCGGCTGGGGATGCCGTCTGGGCCTGCAGCCTTGCGAGGGTTAACACGTTTAAATGTCTTACTCACTTCGGCTGCAGTGAAGGAGAGACCGCATGTTTTCGTTGCAGGCCGTGTCAGTGGCACTGTATTGTCCTCAAAGCGGGCAAAAAGTTATTTAGTCTGCCTGGGAGCAAGACATCCTGGTCCGTGACTGGGCTGGGTTTCTTCCTGTAGTCCGTGATTGACTGTAGACCCTGCCACATGCCTCTTGTGTCTGAGCCGTTGAATTGAGATTCTACTTTGTCTCTGTACTGGCGCTTAGCTTGTTTGATAGCCTTGCGGAGGGAATAGCTGCACTGTTTGTATTCAGTCATTTTACCAGACACCTTGCCCTGATTAAAAGCAGTGGTTCGCGCCTTCAGTTTCACACGAATCCTACCTTGTCCCTCTCTGTCATTCTAACAGGGGCGAGCACTGCCAGCTCACAGCGCAGCACAACATTGCGTACAAGATTGTAACTGTATGATGTACCATAAAAGAGGAAGGACAACTGCTTCTTCTGGTTGTTGACCGGACTGTCGCCATGGCGCCAACTGTTGTTTCTGGTAGCAGCGTGGGCATGGACCTGCTGTTTTAAACTCTCTAGAGACAGCAGGTACGGTAGAGATACTCTGAATAATCGGCTATGAAAAGCAAACTGACATTTACTCCTGAGGTGCTGACCTGTTGCACCCTCGACAACTACAATGATTATTATTATTTGACCCTGCTGGTCATCTATGAACATTTGAACATCTTGGCCATGTTCTGTTATAATCTCCACCCGGCACAGCCAGAAGAGGACTGGCCACCCCTCATTACCTGGTTCCTCTCTAGGTTTCTTCCAGCCCTCTAGGGAGTTATCCAATCCACCGTGCTTCTACACCTGCATTGCTTGCTGTTTGGGTTTTAGGCTGGGTTTCTGTACAGCACTTCGTAACATCAGCTGATGTAAGAAGGGCTTTATAAATACATTTGATTGATTGGATACCTCATGCCAGGGCGGGGATCAGGAGGACCTCTACCGAGTGGGCACAGGGCTGTCACGGAGGAGGGAGGCAGAGATAGATACAGAGAGGGGGGAAGGGTGAGAGGGAAGGGACAGAGGGAGAGGGAGAATAAGAGAGAGAAAGTCAAAAAGACAGTGTATGTAAAACATAGAGAGAGATGGTGACTGCTGGATGTTCTCTCATCCCTGACACGTCACGTTGGTACTGCGGCTGCTGCTCACCCAGCCAGCACAGCACAGTGACACTCTCCTCTCCTATCCTGGCCCTATTCATACATGTGGCGATTACACTGTGGTAATAGAAATGCTACATTTTTCTGTAATTTTGCAATATACAAAAGCATCAGTCAATTTGAACAATGTAAATTTGCCATGTTTAAAACTCCTCCAATGTCCTCCACTGTCATATATACAGCATGTTAAGAGTCATATCAGCTCCCCGCCTGCCACTGGTCACTTTACAGGTGAGTGATCCAACTATGCTTCTCCACCATCTGTTCTGTGTGTTCGCTGTCTCTAGCTATTATATTGTATATCTATGAGTACACAAAAGCACGACTTCTCCTTTGAAGTCTTAGGCTCTCACATTGCTCATGCAGGCATTTTGCCTGTGTATGTGTTGGCGGGCAGTGAGGCAGCATTATGTGGCCATGTGTCCTGCTGAATGGACAGCCAGAGCCTGGTGCTCTCACTTGGGTCATTGCAGCTATGCAAATGTGTTCAATTTGAGTCCTGAGTCGATAGCGTGAATGCCAAATATAATTTTCACCAAAACGTTACCTACTAGAAGGGCCCTAATTGCATTAGAACTTACAAAAGGAGAAAGAGAAACGAGGAGAGGAAAGAAGAAGAGAGAGGTACAAGGGAGAAAAGCTACTTATCCATACCACTTATTACGTTTACATACAGTTGCAAATGCACATTGGCTAAAGAGTGTGAGCCACACATACGCGCATACACACATATAAACGGAATGTCTTTCCATACTGTGACAGAACTAGAGTCACAAAGCATGACACTTTTTCTTGTTCCTCTAGATTCTGTAGTGTTTTGAAGATGGAAATTAACATTTCAAATAGGCTCTAAGCTGAATCAACAATAGGTATAAAAAAAAGTGAGTAAATAGGTTGTCTTCGTGAGAGCATTGTCATCTTTCATCTTTCTCTCCTTCGGTCTTTCTTTTCATATCGCTGTATCTCTCTCTTTCAATCTTCCTTTCTTTTTCTACTCCCCCAAATCTGAAAAGATCGAGTCAATTAGATTGTTGAAGGAAGCATAACAATGCAATTACATCAAACCTAATGACTTACTGTTCAAGGTTATAACAGTCTAATTTTGTTGTTAGATTGTAATTCCATCCAAATGAATGTCTGTTTCTAAAGACTGTACTGGTTGCTGTGTCAGTCTTAGATAGCCTCCTCTCTTCACCGCCTCTCCAGAACAACCCTATCTGACAGCTGCTGACAGGTGTTAGAATGACAGGATCAATGTACACGTAACTGCCGAAATAAAGGAAACACCAACATAGCATCTTAATAGAGCATTGAGCCCCCACAAACCATCAGAACAGCTTCTATTCACTTTGGCATAAATTCTACGAACCACAACTGTGTGGAAACACCTGCTTTCAATAGACTTTGTATCCCTCATTTACTCAAGTGTTTCCTTTATTTTGGCAGTTACCTGTATGTCCTTTCTTCCGCCAATCAGTGGTCATCATGGTGGAGATGAGAGGAGGATAGGAAGCCATATGCCTACAGAGTGTGTGTGTGTGTGTGTGTGTGTGTGTGTGTGTGTGTGTGTGTGTGTGTGTGTGTGTGTTAGAGCTTACAATACTGTACAGCCATTACATTATGAGTGTTGTGACACACTCTTCAATGTGAGCAAGAAATACAAGAGCAGCACAATGAACTGTACAGTGACTTGATTGTATTGTGTGTATGAATGGACTCATGCTCAGTGTGCATTACTGTACATCCTTCCTATTCAATGTGATGTGTTTTGAATGCCACCCCTCTCTCTTTGTGTTTGTTTGTGTAGGAGATCCTTGGCCTTGGACAGATCCAGCCCTACAGATCGAAGAGAGCCCTGTTCGCCCCTCGCATGCATGTCAATGAGAACATGGAGCCGCCCTTCCCCAAAGTCATTGGCACGGTAAGCCTCACCCGTCCGTCCCACCTCGGGCTCCACTAATACACTGACTGCTTGACCTTCTGATTAAGTGTTATTCACAGTCAAGCAAAGCGGATATCCATATTCCAGTGAAAACATGCCTCTCCTCATATGTGAACTGTGAATAACATGAATAATCAGTATTTAAACATTAAACAGTACACAATTACACCTAACGAATATAACAACAGTGCTTGGATTTGAGATTTTTGTAATAATAAAAAACTTTTTGGATGACACTCAAATCAAATGGGTGGCTTGATGAATAGAAGGAAACATTTGTGTGCATACTCGAGGAATTCCTTTGATGGATAGAAGGAAACATTTGTGTGCATACTCGAGGAATTCCTTTGATGGATAGAAGGAAACATTTGTGTGCATACTCGAGGAATTCCTTTGATGGATAGAAGGAAACATTTGTGTGCATACTCGAGGAATTCCTTTGATGGATAGAAGGAAACATTTGTGTGCATACTCAAGGAATTCCTTTGATGGATAGAAGGAAACATTTGTGTGCATACTCGAGGAATTCCTTTGATGGATAGAAGGAAACATTTGTGTGCATACTCGAGGAATTCCTTTGATGGATAGAAGGAAACATTTGTGTGCATACTCGAGGAATTCCTTTGATGGATAGAAGGAAACATTTGTGTGCATACTCGAGGAATTCCTTTGATGGATATAAGGAAACATTTGTGTGCATACTCAAGGAATTCCTTTGATGGATAGAAGGAAACATTTGTGTGCATACTCGAGGAATTCCTTTGATGGATAGAAGGAAACATTTGTGTGCATACTCAAGGAATTCCTTTGATGGATAAAAAAAGATCCTTGATGTGTTTGAAACTGGAACACCAATACATTTGGAGAAAGTTACCAGAACTTTTTAACCCTAATGGGAAACAGCTATTGGACTTTATACCTTCCATAATTTACTCCTCACAGCCTCATTTGCAAAAGAACACTAAGACATGAACAACGCGTCTGTGTGTGTGCATTTAGCCGATCAGACTAAAGGATCAATCATATCTCAGAACACCCAGAGAGTCTGAAAATGAAATATTAAAAGAGAGACATCACTTTTTAATTTATTTTTTATTTTTTACATGTTACCTTTATTTAACTAGGCAAGTCAGTTAAGAACAGATTCGTATTTACAATGACAGCCTACCCCGGACGATGGTGGGCCAATTGTGCACCGCCCTATGGGACTTCAATCATGGTCAGCCTGGATTTTAACCCGGGGACTGTAGTGACACATCTTGCACAGAGATGCAGCGCCACTCGGGAGCAAAGCTGAGCCTTGCACATAATGGATAATTGCACATAGTTCTTCTAAAGCCATGGCATCTTTATTCCCACTCTGTCCTGTTGTCTCTGGGGCCCTGGAGGGTCCGTGGCGGAGCCGTACTGTATCCCTCCCACTCTGTCCTGTTGTATCTGGGGCCCTGGAGGGTCCGTGGCGGAGCCGTACTGTATCTCTCCCACTGTGTCCTGTTGTTTCTGGGGCCCTGGAGGGTCCGTGGCGGAGCCATACTGTATCTCTCCCACTCTGTCCTGTTGTTTCTGGGGCCCTGGAGGGTCCGTGGCGGAGCCGTACTGTATCTCTCCCACTCTGTCCTGTTGTATCTGGGGCCCTGGAGGGTCCGTGGCGGAGCCGTACTGTATCTCTCCCACTCTGTCCTGTTGTTTCTGGGGCCCTGGAGGGTCCGTGGCAGAGCCGTACTGTATCTCTCCCACTCTGTCCTGTTGTTTCTGGGGCCCTGGAGGGTCCGTGGCAGAGCCGTACTGTATCTCTCCCACTCTGTCCTGTTGTTTCTGGGGCCCTGGAGGGTCCGTGGCGGAGCCGTATTGTAGCTCTCCCCGTTTACCTCTCAGTTTCTGAGTAGTGAAAACATTTTTATTGTTACATACACCAGATAGGTGCAGTGAAATGTGTTATTTTACAGGGTCAGCCATAGTAGTACGACACCCCTGGAGCAAAGTAGGGTTAAGTGCCCTTTTTAAGGTCACATTGACAGATTTGTCAGCTCAGGTATAAGAACCAGCGACCTTTCGGTTGGGAGTCAGGCCCCCAATGAGAGAGAGACAGGTAGATCTACAGTCAGCAGATTCATTTGGTTTACAGGAGTTCAATAGGTGTTCTAGAACATTTTTTAAATTAGCTGAAAAAAAACCCATACAGCTTGTAAATTGTGTTCTTTAGTCACTACTGATTACATACTGTACATACTGTACATCATACCTCATCTCCTTCCATTTCTGTCCATACAAGATTAATTTCACTGTTACGAGAATCATGTAATGGCATACATCAGTGATGTGCCTCCACTGACGGCAGAACGAGGGTTGACTAGCTCCGTGATGTTTTGAAGCAGTCAGCCCTTTATAGAGAGATTATGTTTAGAATCCTCTGGTACAGAGTGCGGAGAAGCTCTGTAAGACTGTGGTGGGAATGACCCCCTGCCAACCCCCATCTCTCATTGTCTCTCTCTCTCTCTCTCTCTCTCTGTCTCTCAATCTCTCTGTCTCTCAATTCAATTCAAGGGGCTCTGTCTCTCTCTCTGTCTTTCTCTCTCTCTGTCTCTCAATCTCTCTGTCTCTCAATTCAATTCAATTCAAGGGGCTCTGTCTCTCTCTGTCTTTCTCTCCCTCTGTCTCAATTCAATTCAATTCAAGGGCTTTATTGGCATGGGAAACATGTGTTAACATTGCCAAAGCAAGTGAGGTAGATAATATATAAAGTGAATATATAAAGTGAAATAAACAATAAAAATTAACAGTAAACATTACACATACAGACGTTTCAAAACAATAAAGACATTACAAATGTCATATTATATATATACAGTGTTTTAACAATGTACAAATGGTTAAAGGACACAAGATAAAATAAATAAGCATAAATATGGGTTGTATTTACAATGGTGTGTGTTCTTCACTGGTTGCCCTTTTCTTGTGGCAACAGGTCACAAATCTTGCTGCTGTGATGGCACACTGTGGAATTTCACCCAGTAGATATGGGAGTTTATCAAAATTGGATTTGTTTTCGAATTCTTTGTGGATCTGTGTAATCTGAGCGAAATATGTCTCTCTAATATGGTCATACATTGGGCAGGAGGTTAGGAAGTGCAGCTCAGTTTCCACCTCATTTTGTGGACAGTGAGCACATAGCCTGTATTCTCTTGAGAGCCATGTCTGCCTACGGCGGCCTTTCTCAATAGCAAGGCTATGCTCACTGAGTCTGTACATAGTCAAAGCTTTCGTTAATTTGGGGTCAGTCACAGTGGTCAGGTATTCTGCCGCTGTGTACTCTCTGTTTAGGGCCAAATAGCATTCTAGTTTGCTCTGTTTTTTTGTTAATTCTTTCCAATGTGTCAAGTAATTATCTTTTTGTTTTCTCATGATTTGGTTGGGTCTAATTGTGCTGCTGTCCTGGGGCTCTGTAGGGTGTGTTTGTGAACAGAGCCCCAGGACCAGCTTGCTTAAGGGACTCTTCTCCAGGTTCATCTCTCTGTAGGTGATGGCTTTGTTATGGAAGGTTTCTCTCTCTCTCTGTCTCTCTGTCTCTCTCTCTCTCTCTCTCTCTCTCTCTCTCTGTCTCTCAATCTCTCTGTCTCTCAATTCAATTCAAGGGGCTCTGTCTCTCTCTCTCTGTCTTTCTCTCCCTCTCCCTCTTTCTCTCCCTCTGTCTCTCTCTCTCTGTCTCTCAATCTCTCTGTCTCTCTCTGTCTTTCTCTCTGTCTCCCTCTGTCTCTCTTTTTCTCTCTCTCTGTCTCTCAATCTCTCTGACTCCCTCTCTCTCTTTCTCTCCCTCTGTCTCTCTCTCTCTGTCCCTCAATTCAATTCAATTCAAGGGGCTCTGTCTCTCTCTCTGTCTTTCTCTCCCTCTGTCTCTCTCTCTCTCTCTCTCTCTCTGTCTCTCAATCTCTCTGTCTCTCAATTCAATTCAATTCAAGGGGCTCTGTCTCTCTCTCTGTCTTTCTCTCCCTCTGTCTGTCTCTCTCTCTCTCTGTCTCTCTCTCTCTCTGTCTCTCAATCTCTCTGTCTCTCAATTCAATTCAATTCAATTCAATTCAAGGGGCTCTGTCTCTCTCTGTCTTTCTCTCCCTCTTTCTCTCCCTCTTTCTCTCCCTCTCTCTCTCTCTGTCTCTCAATCTCTCTGTCTCTCTCTGTCTTTCTCTCTGTCTCTCAATCTCTCTGTCTCTCTCTCTGTCTCCCTCTGTC
The DNA here is from genome assembly GCF_018296145.1 of Oncorhynchus tshawytscha. Classification (NCBI taxonomy): domain Eukaryota; kingdom Metazoa; phylum Chordata; class Actinopteri; order Salmoniformes; family Salmonidae; genus Oncorhynchus; species Oncorhynchus tshawytscha. Next base: position 23,691,541 of record NC_056447.1, on the reverse strand, counting down.
TCTCTCTCTGTCTCCCTCTGTCTCTCTCTTTCTTTCCCTCTGTCTCTCTCTCTCTCAATCTCTCTGTCTCTCTCTCTGTTTCTCAATCTCTCTGTCTCTCTCTCTGTCTTTCTCTCCCTATCTGTCTCTCTCTCACTCTCTATCTGCTCTCCCCTCTTCTCCCCCAGTGAGTCCTGCATGAGGAGGCAGGCTAATGTGGGCTATTTGACATGACGGAAGCTATACATCGGAGAGCAGGCAAAATGGATTTACCACATGGATACAGCTTCTCCTCCTTATGCTCCTCACTACCAGCATGACAGCCATTCATTTCTCTTAAGTGTTACCCCTCTGAGGGGGAGCCTGGTAAAGGGGAAAATTTTGTTCCGAAATGACCTGTATTTTGGTGTTTCTAATCCAGTGCATTTTGACCAGACGCCGCTTCGGCAGGAGAAGTTCCGCCCCCATTCATTTTTAATGAGAGCATGCAGAGAATTTGGTGGAAGGTGAGTGGCGAGAACCCTGCTAGCAGAGCGGTAGAAAAAGTTGAGCTCTGCTCTACTTTATGCAAATTATGGCCGTGTCTGGTTTTCCAATTCTATATTAGCAGGTCAATGGCATGGAAGAGGATTGCAGAGATTGTTGGTGGTGGGTGTAGAGATTTGCACAACACTGTTTGCTTGAACCTCAATCAACCTAAACCTAAAAGCAGTGATCAAACCATTTGTGAATGTGTTGACTAAATTAAATTGTGATATTTGCCCACTGAAGGATGGAAACCACCAGTAACACACATTCTAAGATCGTAAATGCATGAATTTCACGTGTAATATGCTACCGATTGGATAATGGTATCTTAACATTATGATTCTCATATAGTATAGCTTAAGGCACTTTCATTATACCTGTGTCAGGATGATTATAGTTCACTACCTATACTAAACTATATATATAGATAGGTCTACTTGTAAAATGCACATGAATGGGTACTTTGGATAAAGGAAATTGTGGCTTTGACTTTTTTTTTGCAAATCTCTCTTCACCCACCATCAACACCAACAATCTCCGCAATCCTCCTCCATGCCATTTGATTTTATTCCACCTTTATTTAACCAGGTAGGCTAGGTGAGAACAAGTTCTCATTTGCAACTGCGACCTGGCCAAGATTAAAGCATAGCAGTGTGAACAGACAACAACACAGAGTTACACATGGAGTAAACAATAAACAAGCCAATAACATAGTAGAAAAAACAAATCTATATACATTGTGTGCATAAGGCATGAGGAGGTAGGCAATAAATAGGAGTGAATAATTACAATGTAGCAGATTAACACTGGAGTGATAAATGATCAGATGAACATGTGTAGGTAGAGATACTGGTGTGCAAAAGAGCAGAAAAGTAAATAAAATAAAAACAGTATGGGGATGAGGTAGGTAAATTGGGTGGGCTATATACCGATGGACTACAGTATGTACAGCTGCAGCAATCGGTTAGCTGCTCAGATAGCAGATGTTTAAAGTTGGTGAGGGAGATAAAAGTCTCCAACTTCAGAGATTTTTGCAATTCGTTCCAGTCGCAGGCAGCAGAGGACTGGAAGGAAAGGCGGCCAAATGAGATTTTGGCTTTAGGGATTATCAGTGAGATACACCTGCTGGAGCGCGTGCTACGGGTGGGTGTGACCAGTGAACTGAGATAAGGCGGAGCTTTACCTAGACTTGTAGATGACCTGGAGCCAGTGGGTCTGGCGACAAACATATAGCGAGGGCCAGCCGACTAGAGCATACAGGTCGCAGTGGTGGGTGGTATAAGGTGCTTTAGTAACAAAACGGATGGCACTGTGATAAACTGCATCCAGTTTGCTGAGTAGAGCATTGGAAGCTATTTTGTAGATGACATCGCCGAAGTCCAGCATCGGTAGGATAGTCAGTTTTACTAGGGTAAGTTTGGCGGCGTGAGTGAAGGAGGCTTTGTTGCGAAATAGAAAGCCGACTCTAGATTTGATTTTGGATTGGAGATGTTTGATATGAGTCTGGAAGGAGAGTTTGCAGTCTAGTCAGACACCTAGGTACTTATAGATGTCCACATATTCTAGGTCGGAACCATCCAGGGTGGAGATGCTAGTCGGGCGTGCGGGTGCAGGCAGCGAACGGTTGAAAAGCATGCATTTGGTTTTACTAGCGTTTAAGAGCAGTTGGAGGCCACGGAAGGAGTGTTGTATGGCATTGAAGCTAATTTGGAGGTTTGATAGCACAGTGTCCAAGGAAGGGCCAGAAATATACAGAATGGTGTCGTCTGCGTAGAGGTGGATCAGGGAATCGCCCACAGCAAGAGCAACATCATTGATATATACAGAGAAAAGAGTCGGCCCGAGAATTGAACCCTGTGATACCACCATAGAGAATACCAGAGGACCGGACAACATGCCCTCCGATTTGACACACTGAACTCTGTCAGCAAAGTAGTAGGTGAACCAGGCAATTCAGATCATTCTCAGCAAATAAACAAGGTATAATTACAACATACCCCACACCCCATTATTTCCCTTTTGTAAAATTTTTTATTAGCCTACATATTGTCTGCTCCTTATTTTCATTTACAGTAATGTGCCTAGAATACAAGGGTCAGATTTGCATTAAACAATTTCACGTCAGATAAAACATGTAGAAAATCTGGTTTATGGTTAGCTTCATATACATCATCTACTGGTATCATTATTACATTGAGAACATATAGCTCAACAATATGCAAACAATGTGTGAGTTTAGCTGTTTTCTGTTTCAGATGTACAATGACAAGGGGTGCATTACACATGCTCATACCATAAGGCCATTAATGTCATCGTACTGTAGGCCTGTGGCTGCATTGGTGATGCATGACATTATAATTAGCAAAATGGGTTCACTTTAGCCGATATCCTGAGATGGTGACAATCAAATACAACAGATTGGAGAGCTCACAACTGGACTAAAAGGTCATGTTCATTTGAGAAAGCAAAACAGAAACACAAATTAGAGACAGTTCCCCTTCACCCATTTTATTGCAGAATTGTGATCTGTGATGAATGAACATTGACATTAGTTCATCCTGAATAATAGTTTTAAGTTAACGATTAAAACAAGTTTAAACACTCCACTTCAATGAATCAACATTTAATGAATCAATATATAATTTTAAAATAAAATGTACAAATAAGCTAACTCATTTGTAAATGTTGGACCATTATTACTAAAGCATAATTTCAGGTGAACTAAAAATATTCTGGAGCTGGAGCAACAAACCCTTACCAAAAAAACAGGCTTCTGGCAAAGAGTTGTGACAAGGCTTTGCCACATATCTTCACATGCAATTTAGTTTTGTGGCAAACTGTTGTGGCAAATATGCAGCGACTTCTGGCAAACAATTCTGGGAAACTTGTGGCGAGCATTCTACTGTTTTCTGTAAATTTGCTGCAAACTCATTATGAATATGCAAATTACATCAGGTTTTTGGTTACTTTGAGAGTACGGAAAACAAATAACATAACTTCAAATGAACTTGCTTCACACAGAGAAAACTAAACGAAACATGTATTCAATGTCTTAACAAATAAAAAATAAATCCAATACTTACTCTTATCTATCTCACAATTAAACATTATGCTAAGTGGTGCAATACTATACTTGAAATCCTCAGAATTCTAATGAAAAAAAGAGCAAATACTGAGTATTTCCCAAATAAGTTGTTTATCCTTTTGTGACTAGGGGGCAGTATTTTCATTTTTGGAAAAATAACGTTCCCGTAGTAAACGGGATATTTTGTCAGGAAAAGATGCTAGAATATGCATATAATTGACAGCTTAGGATAGAAAACACTCTAAAGTTTCCAAAACTGTAAAAATATTGTCTGTGAGTATAACAGAACTGATATTGCAGGCGAAAGCCTGAGAAAAATCCAATCCGGAAGTTGAAAGTTTTGAAAGCGCTGCGTTCCAATGCGTCCCTATTGAGCAGTGAATGGGCTATCAACCAGATTACTTTTTCTCCCGTATTCCCCAAGGTGTCTACAGCATTGTGACGTAGTTTTACGCATTTATGTTGAAGAATACCCGTAAACGGCTACATTGCGCAACTGGTCACCTGATGGCTCCCAGAGTGATTCTCGCGTAAAATACAGAGGTAGCCATTATTCCAATCGGTCCTACTGAAAAACCAATTGTCCCGGTGGATATATTATCGAATAGATATTTGAAAAACACCTTGAGGATTGATTATAAACAACGTTTGCCATGTTTCTGTCGATATTATGGAGCTAATTTGGAATATTTTTAGGCGTTTTTCGTGACTGCAATTTCCGGGTGATTTCTCAGCCAAACGTGAAGAACAAATGGAGCTATTTCGCCTACAAAAATAATATTTTTGGAAAAAAGGAACATTGGCTATCTAACTGGGAGTCTCGTGAGTGAAGAAAGCTCATCAAAGGAAAACAATTTAATTTGATTGCTTTTCTGATTTCCGTGACCACGTTACCTGCTGCTAGCTGGACAAAATGCTATGCTAGGCTAACGATAAACTTACACAAATGCTTGTCTAGCTTTGGCTGTAAAGCATATTTTGAAAATCTGAGATGACAGGGTGATTAACAAAAGGCTAAGCTGTGTCTCAATATATTTCACTTGTGATTTTCATGAATATGAATATTTTCTACGAATATTTATGTCCGTTGCGTTATGCTAATTAGTGTCAGTCGGTGATTACGCTCCCTCATGCGGGATGGGGAGTCACTAGAGGTTATTTAGTCTTTTTCAATTACATGAGAGAAATGTGAACACCTTAGGATGTTTAAAGGGGCAACTACAGAATTTACATGAGCCAAGTGATAACTGAGCAATGACATTTTAACCAATGAAAGTTTAAAAGAGAATGACAACATTTAAATAACAACAACTAAATCCAGTTCAGAGCCCCTTTTGAGTGCACTTTGGAGATGGCGGCCCCTGTGGAAGTCCTTTGTCCAAATTGTTGAATGCATGCACTGAAACAATCAGAAAACACAAAACAAAAACAACATTAAGATACTGAAAACAATTAGTGAAAACACTTTGACATCTTTAGTAGTAGTTGAGGTAGATATGTACATATAGGGAGGGATAAAGTGATTAGGCAACAGGGTAGACAATAAACAGTAACATCAGCGTATGTGATGAGTCAAAAGAGTTGGTGTAAAAAGGGTCATTACAGATAGTTAACCAATAGCTACCCGGACTATTTACCTATCTATTTAACTAACTATTTAGCAGTCTTATGGCTTGGGGGTAGAAGCTGTTCAGGGTCCTGTTGGTTCTTGACATGTTTCATTGGTACCGCTTGCAGTGCGGTAGCAGAGAGAACAGTCTATGACTTAGTTGGCTGGAGACTTGTTTAGGGCCTTCCTCAGGCCTCAACACAATTGATTCAAACTAATAATCTAATTATTATCTTCAATCTAGACTGCGGATGTCATCAAGAGCCAGTTGTCTTCTTGCTGACTTGAGTGGAAGAAAAGCAACATAGAATGAAAGGAAACTCTTTTCCACCTTCTCCTCCCTACTTAATCTTCCACGCCCTCCCTCCTCCTCCTCTGTGGGTGACTTTGTTAGCCAGGTTGATGACATCCGCTACTCATTCACTCATCCTATTCAGTCCACTGGTCTCACTCACACAGGACTACTCTACGCCTTGACCTCTTTCTCCCCTCTCACTCCAGATGACATCCTGCGACTAGTGAGGTCTGGCCGCCCGACAACCTGCCCAGCTCAACCCCCTCCCCTCCTCCCTTCTCCAGACCATCTCTGGAGACCTTCTGCCTTTCCTCACTTCCCTCTTATCTCATCGCTGATCACTGGCTGTGTCCCCTGGCTGTGATCACTGGCTGTGTCCCCTGGATGTGATCACTGGCTGTGACTTCAAAATGGCCCAAGTCGCTCCCCTCCTCAAGAAACCAACACTCGACTCATCTGATGTCAAAAACTATAGACCTGTATCCCTTCTTTCTTTTCTTTTCTAAACGCTTGAGCGTGCTGTCTCTGATCAACTTTCTCGTTATCTCTCTCAGAACGATCTTCTTGACCCTAACCAGTCAGGCTTCAAGACGAGTCACTCAACCGAGACTGCTCTTCTATGTGTCACTGCCAAAGCTGACTCTGATCTGTTATCATCCTCCTAGATCTATCACTGCCTTAGACACTGTGAACCATCAGATCCTCTTCTCTACCCACTCAGGATTGCATCCTACCTGGTAGGCCACTCCTACAGTACCAGGTGACGTGGAGAGGATCTGTGTCTGCAACATGTACTCTCACCACTGGTGTTCCCCAAGGCTCGGTTCTAGGCCCTGTCCTCTCCTCTCTACACACCAAGTCACTCGGCTCCGTCATATCCTCACATGGTCTCTCCAATCATTGCTATGCGGATGACACTACTTTTCACCTTCCCCCCTTCTGACACTCAGGTGGCAACACGCATCTCTGCGTGCCTGGCAGATATCTCAACTTGGATGTCGGTCCACCATTTCAAGCTCAACCTCGAACGGAACTGCTCTTCCTCTGGGGTTGAACTCTCCATCACCGTTGACAACTTCAGTGTCGCCTTCACAGAGAGCAAAGAACCTTTGCGTGACCCAGTACGACACTGCCGTTCTCTGCAAACATCAAAACAGTGACTCGCTCCTGCAGGTTCGTGCTCTAAAACATCAGTGGACTACGACCCTACCTCACACAGGAAGTGGCGCAGGTCATAATCCAGGCCCATGTCCTCTCCCTTCTGGACTACTACAACTCACCATTGGCTGGGCTCCCCACTTGTGCCATCAAACCCTAATCCTCTGCACAATCCACTGGCTTCCAGTTTAAGCTCGCATCCACCACAAGACCATGGTGCTTACCTACGGAATAGCAAGAGGAACTGCCCCTCCCTACCGTCAGGCTATGCTCAAATACTACATCCCATCCTTACAGGAGGGCAGTTTCCATTCAGCCTAGTCCAAGCTCTTCTCTGTCCTGGCACCCCAATGGTGAAAGCAGCTTCTCCCTGATGCGAGGACAGCAGAGTCCCTGCCCATCTTCTGAAAACATCGGAAACCCTAACTCTTCAAACAGTATATTAAATAATCCTCATCCTCACCTCGACCCCCCCCCCTTCCAGGGTGTGACTCTACTGATAGGTACTTTATTGAGGAAAAATGTGCTTTCTATGCCTGTGACATGTGGTTGTCCCACCTAGCTATCTGAAGAACAATATACTAACTGTAAGTCGCTCTGGATAAGCGCATCTGCAAAATTACTAAAATGTCAAATGTAAAATTGAGTTATGCCTAATATGGCAATTCATAATATTTTTTCCAAAATTAATTATTGTTAATTCCTTACACTCGTGGAAATGGACCTATATGGATATGTCCAAATTTAAACGTTTCTAACATTTAAAAAAAATAACTAAACCCAGTAGAGTCGATGTCTACAACCCACAGAAATCGAATTAGCATAATAAATAATCCCCATAAATATCTGTCAGTTTAAGCTAGAGATATCTGTTTTTTTTGCCTTCGATACATCTCAATCCACCGCATCCGCCGATGTCGCACTTCTGCATCTGCGGTGAAAGGTGACAGAGCTAGAGCGGTGTTTGTCAGACCAGGAGACATCACGAAAATGTGTCTTCTCACAAAGTCGTCTGTAGCGTTCCGAACAGTTTGGCCTGCAAACTATTATTTTTTCCATAAAAAAAAATGGTTACTAGTCCAACGCTCTAACCACTAGGCTACCTGTTCATGAGAGTCTCACCAGAGGAGTCATATTAGTGTGTAGCCCAAACTGTTCGGACGCTACAGACAGACGTTGGCAGATCGGCTGTACCGACTTCAGATGCTTGTGGGGGTCGCAGAGCAAAACGGGGAGCACAATCGTGTCCCCTTTATGACCCCTTTATGGAAAGATGAACACGATTGTGCTCCCCGTTTTGCTCTGCGACCCCCACAAGCATCTGAAGTCGGTACAGCCGATCTGCCAACGTCTGTCTGTAGCGTCCGAACAGTTTGGGCTACACACTAATATGACTCCTCTGGTGAGACTCTCATGAACACGTTCATGTTGTTTATTTTGCTCTAGGACACCCTCACAAGTCTCGTCTGAAGGTCCCCCGGAAACAGTTGGAAAAAATGAATGAAATTACTGTATATATGGACTCTGTTTGGTGTCATTAAACAAGGGGTTAAATGCATTTTTTAAACATACAAATGTTTCCTGATCTCTCAGATATAGGACAGACTATTCAGAAAAACTTCCTTTACATTTTTTGGGGGGACAAGCTGTTGTTCCATGTAGTGAATCTATTATTTTGTGCTAATAGCAGTAAGGAAAAAAAACATGTTTAATCAAATAATTGTTTTATATATTTTTGGGGTACTTTAAGGGGTCTTAATATTCTAAATCAATAGCAAAATGATCATTGGTATGACCTTTTTTTTGTGGTCTCGCCTTTGGGGGGTAAGGACACAAAGAAGGTCATACCAAGGATCATTTTGCTATTTGATTTAGAATTTTAAGACCCCTTAAAGTATCCCCAAAAATATATAAAACAATGATTTACTTGACACAAGACTGAATCCAAACATTACACTGTTGATTTTTATGTGCATTTTACATTTACTGTAATTTTCAAAGCATTTGTCAACAACGAAATCTGAAAATACTCTGGATACATTCAGTAACATAATAATAATATGAATATAATTTTTGGAGTAGGTGCAAAATTTGAAAAAAAAAACGATTACAAGGGTTTGAAGTTCTAGCTCATTAGCCTACACATAGTGGTTTGCCTGCTAGCTAGCTAGCTAATAATACATTGTTTTTTACTTTTTCTAAATGTATTTACTTACTTGAATAGGTTCACTCCCACGAAGCAGACAATCTTTTGGAGAGAAGCGATGTCATGTGGAGGCGCCACTTCTGGTCAAAACCCAGAGATCCAGGATTAGAGGAGCACATTGGTCATTGGTTTTGAAGACTCTCTCTCCATTTCTTTCTCTCTTTCTTACCAGGAGAGGAATTAAGCTACCATTTATTATAACTATTCCAGAGCAGCAAGTGGGCGTCCAGGCGGTTTGCTCAGTGCGCAGGCTTGCTGCCTGGGGCCTTGTTCATTTAGTCTAATTGATTGTGTTAATTGTGTTAGGATGACTGTGAGGGCAGGAATCCCACTCTTCCTTCCCTTCTGTTTTTCCACACGTTCATCCTCACTATGGTGAAATGTGCAAATTCTGGACTAAACTGTCTCGAACAGTCTCCTTTACAGAGAAACCTAGATGAATCAAAGTGACGTGAAATCCATTTTGATGAGACGAGCTTGAAGGAGGGGAAAAGCAATAAAGAACACGTTTGCCTGGCTTGCCCACTCCCAGTAGCCTACAGTAATATCTATGAGTACTGATGGATTCGGAATTATATACTTTAAATATTGTTAATCGTCAGTTATACTAGAGACATGAGGGGTGCCGTAGTCTAGGGTCTACACCAGAAGTTAATGGTTATCTGTAGGAGGAATGTATATGCTAGATGCAATTAAGCTTGGAATGTACTGAGTGCAGGGCAGACGATCACATGTTGGCAGGCACTGATAAGGATGGAGAGCTGTGGATGTGACAGTACCCCCCGACGCGCGGCTCCAGTCGACCAAGAAGACGATCCCGGGGATCGGGAGCGGACCAGTCACCTCTGCTGAGGCGCGGGAAACCTGTCAGTCCGGCTGATGAGGTGGAGCGTGGCGACCTAGAGCGACCTATAACACAAAACAAGAAACACTAACAGCACACAGACATGAAACAGAAACAATGACGCCTGGGGAAGGAACCGAAGGGAGTGACATATATAGGGCAGGTAATCAAGGAGGTGATGGAGTCCAGGTGAGTCTGATGATGCACAGATGCGCGTAACGATGGTAACAGGTGTGCGCCATAACGAGCAGCCTGGTGACCGAGAGGCCGGAGAGGGAGCACATGTGACAATACCTCTATTAATGGTCACATTGAAACATTAAGTTCAGAGTAATGCATTTAGAGATATGTTTAATTCAGAACTGTATAATAGTTTGTGACATTGACTAAACATAACACCATAGTGAAAGATGTACTAGGTGGAAGAAAAGGTAGAAAGTTTGTCGAAAGGGTGGAGACGAGGAATGAGAAATGTAAAAATGTACGGCTCAAGCTTTATTTCATATGCATGGAAGTCTTCTCTTCTGAGTGCTCTGGTGATTACTGTGCAGGGATAGCAGTGGGGGTTTCAGTACCAGAGGCTATATATACTGTTGGAGGTCAGTGTAGCAGACAGCTTAATTCAGAGGCGATCAGCATGTCTGCTCATGAAAATAATATAACTTCACCAAAGTTACTGAAGCTTACAGTACCTTCAACTTTCTTTGAGCAAAAACTAGTGTTAGATTATTTCATCACATTTTCACCTTAGCCTGAATGTTCCTCACCTCCACCTTCACCTTGGCTGATTTCCTTTAACGAGGACCTGACACCTAATCAGGAGGCACTAATTGTGCCATTGTTTCCCCTACTGATGTGAGTGGATGGACGTTGTGTGATGAGGATGAGCCAGGCTCATCACCACCTCAAAGGCCAGTGGGGGTTGCAGGGGTTCCAGAGACAGGGGGCCCCTCCAGCTACTTCTTGCTAATTACCAGCAGAGTAGGCGGACAATCAGTTCGATCTGAGTCTCTGATTGCCATTAACAGCTGCTGCTTTGACTTTGTAAGGACATCTGAAGCACCACCGGGGAACGAAGCTCTCCACCTGCCTGCCATAAAGCAAACAGAGAGACGCTCCTTTTGTGTGGCTTCTGTTCTGAATATGTCCCAGAGCTGTGAAGAGCTCCTTGGGGACATCTTGGTGCAGTCTGTTTGCTCGCTGGAGAGACTGCAGCTCCCCTCTTCCCTAACACGGAAATACACTCTCTGAGACAAGGAGTGTGTGAGTGCTCACTCCCTCTCTTCTGTTTCCTCGTTTGCCCCCGAGTTATCTTTCTCTCCATGTGGGGGCAGTCGAGTCATTGGGATCAGGCCTGCTGCCAAAATAATATTCTCTATCGCTCTCTCAAACGCTAGACCTAGGTCCTATTACTGCAACATTCAAATGCACAAAAATGTATCTGAAAATGCAGCCAAACACATCGACAACTGTCATTTTATATGCCTTAATAACACAAGATATTGGTCTCCACTAGGCTACATGTGTCAAGTGTATCCTAAGGTTAGGAATGAATGGTCAAATATGTGTTCAATCGTAGACTGGGGTGATCTAGTGGTTAGGGCCGCAATTTTCAATGCACACATATAGGCCTACCGTGTTGGCGGGGGTTTGATTCCAGCCCACGGCCTTCTAATCAAATCAAATTGTATTTGTCACGTATAAAACAGGTGTAGACCTTAAAGTGAAATGCTTACTTACAAGCCCTTAACCAACAATCCAGTTTTAGAAAAAATAAAGTGAAAAGTGAAGAAAAAAAGTGTGAAGAAAGTATGTTCTAAAACAAACTGAAGTAAAAACAATAAAAACAACAGTAGCAAGGCTATATACAGGGGGTACTGGTACAGTCAATGTGCAGGGGCACCGGTTAGGTAAAGTGAGGTAAAGTGACTATGCATGGATAATAAACAGAGAGTAGCAGAAGTGTAAAAATGGGGGTGGGGTGGGGAATCTGTTAAGAAGCCTTTTGGACCTAGACTTGGTGCTCCGGTACCGCTTGGCGTGCAGTAGCAGAGAGAACAGTCTATGACTAGGTTGGCTGGTATAGAGGTCGTGGATGGAGGGAAGCTTGGCCACAGTGATGTACTGGGCCGTACACGCTACCCTCTGTAGTGCCTTGAGGTCTGCGGCTGAGTAGTTGCCATACCAGTCAGGATGCTCTCGGTGGTGCAGCTGTATACATTTTTGAGGATCGGATGACCCATGCCAAATCTTTTCAGTCTCCTGAGGGGGAATAGGCCTTGTCTTGCCCTCTTCACGACTGTCTTGGTGTGTTTGGACCAAGATAGTTTGTTGGTGATGTGGACACCAAGGAACTTGAAGCTCTCAACCTCCTCCACTACAGCACCACACTGCCAGGTCTCTGACCTCCTCGTCTCATCATTGTCGGTGATCAGGCCTGCCACTGGTGTGTCGTTGGCAACCTTAATGTTGGTGTTGGAGTCGTGTTTGGCCATGCAGTCATGAGTGAACAGGGAGTACAGGAGGGTACAGAGCACGCACTACTGAGGGGCCCCCATGTTGAGGATCAGTGTGGCAGATCTGTTGTTACCTACCCTTACCACCTGGGGGCGGCCCGTCATGAAGTCCAGGATCCAGTTGCAGAGGGAGGTGTTTAGTCCCAGGGTCCTTAGTTTAGTGAGGAGCTTTGAGGGTACTATGGTGTTGAACGCTGAGTTGTAGTCAAAGAATAGCATTCTCACATAGCTGTTCCTTTTGTCCAGATGGGAAAGGGCAGTGTTGAGTGCAACAAATCCATCATCTGTGGATTTGTTGGGGCGTTATGCACATTGGAGTGGGTCTAGGGTTTCTGGGATAATGGTGTTTATGTGAGCCACAGGTAATTTTATTTTACCTTTATTGAACTGCCGCCCCATAATCCGTCTGGCCCAGGCGGCCTTGTGAATGTTGACCTGTTTAAAGGTTTTACTCACATCGGCTATGGAGAGTGTCATCTCACAGTCGTCCGGAACAGCTGATGCTCTCATGCATGCTTCAGTGTTGCTTGCCTCGAAACGAGCATAGAAGTTATTTAGCTCGTCTGGTAGGCTCGTGTCACTGGGCAGCTCGCGGCTGTGCTTCCCTATGTAGTCCGTAATGGTTTGCAAGCCCTGCCACATCCAACGAGCGTCGGAGCCGGTGGAGTACGATTCAATCTTAGTCCTGTATTGTTTCTGGCACAAATAACTCAATCCTCCCAATTGACTTGATTAACCTACACATTTCAAATATGGACAGTCCAGGGATATTTTACCCTTGATCTTAATAATTAATGACCACAACCAGGTGCTTTTGGATAACATAAATAGGAAACAAATAAAAAATAATAACAACAGGCTACACCAATGTTAGTTTCCATTCATACAAAGTGTTGGGTAAATTGCCACACTAGATTTGGTAAACGAGGAAATACTTTACATATTTTTGAATTTCAATAGCATAAATAACAATTAATTCCACAGTATAATTTCAGGTACATATGATGGTGAAGGATTACTAAAAATGTACTCTAAGTAAATAAGTGTTTCAACAGTCAAACAACAAACTATATCTAGATGTCACTATCAATCATGTTACTAGTATGCAAATCAGACACATTTCATCATTGAATTAAACATCAAGGTAGATATTCGTGTAAGTAATAAATAATCAAACAGTGCAGATATCAATTGCCATAGTCAAGTCAATCATATTTCTTTCTGCCAAGGTAGGATTTACCTGCCATTGCTAGATGGGATGCAACTTTTGTCAAATTGATGTCAAAACTTGTATTTGTTTTTGTATTTTAGCTAACCCTAACCCTTTTCCTAACCTTAACCTATTCTTCCTAACCTACAACGTCAATTATCCTAACTTGCTTCATAAGTTCTATTAACCTGCTATGAAAAGTACATTTTTTACAAAAAGCTGTATCGCTTCTAGACAAAACTGGATTTACCCTCTATCCTCTTTCTCTTCCGAAACTGTCCTTTCCACTTTGAAGGCTATTTTAATTGTTTGGCTGGCCCTTTCTCCTCCTCCTCTGCCTTGACGCTACAAGCTGTAAATAAAAAGACACACACACAAAAACTTGATTTCGAGTACATACAAAAAGCTTACTGAGATGATACACTTGAGTGTATGGCAGATGTGCCTTGTTATAAAAACAAACTGATATTTAGACAGACACAGAGTGAGAGAGAGCAGTGGAGTGGGAGGATGCTGCGCTCAACCAACCCATTGATCTACACTACCGTTCAAAAGTTTGGGGTCACATAGAAATGTCCTTGTTTTTGAAAGAAAAGCAAATTTTTTGTCCATTAAAATAACATCAAATTGATCCGAAATACAGTGTAGACATTGTTAATGTTGTAAATGACTATTGTAGCTGGAAATGGCAGATTGTTAATGGATATCTACATAGGCGTACAGAGGACCATTATCAGCAACCTTCACTCCTGTGTTCCAATGGCACGTTGTGTTAGCTAATCCAAGTTTATCATTTTAAAAGGCAAATTGATCATTAGAAAACCCTTTTGCAATTATGTTAGCACAGCTGAAAACTGTTGTGCTCAATAAAGAAGCAATAAAACGGGCTTCTTTAGATTAGTTGAGTATCTGGAGAATCAGCATTTGTGGGTTCGATTACAGGCTCAAAATGTCCAGAAACAAAGTACTTTCTTCTGAAACTGAAGGCTATTCCATGCGAGAAATTGCCAAGAAACTGAAGATCTCCAACAACGCTGAGTACTGCTCCCTTCACAGAACAGCGCAAACTGGCTCTAACCAGAATAGAAAGAGGAGTGGTGGGCCCTGGTGCACAACTGAGCAAGAGGACAAGAATAATAGTGTCTAGTTTGAGAAACAGACGCCTCACAAGCCCTCAACTGGCAGCTTCATTAAATAGTACCCGCAAAACACCAGTCTCAATGTCAAAAGCGAAACGGCGACTCCAAGATCCTGACCTTCTAGGCAGAGTTCCTCTGTCCAGTGTCTGTGTTCTTTTGCCCATCTTAATCTTTTATTTTTTTTGGCCAGTCTGAGATATGGCTTTTTCTTTGCAACTCTGCCTAGAAGGCCAGCATCCCGGAGTCGGCTCTTCACTGTTGACTTTGAGAATGGCGTCTTTTCATTGAGAATATTTTTAATTTTTGTATTGTTTGTTGGTTTGGCAATGCAACTGTCAGCCAGAGAAATATACTGAAAAGGAATATCACCACAGCAAGCAAGGTACTTGGAGTCAAACAGACAGGCCTGGATGAGATCTTTAAGGTCAGGTCCCTCCGCAAGGCTCTCAAAATAATTTTAGATCCAGCCACCCCCTGTACCCAGACTTTGAACTACTCTCACGCTAATGTTCCTATCGACCCAGAAAGGTCAGCAGGCTAGTCACTTTTTATTGGTAACTGTTAGTAAAGTTGTTTTGTCAATTTGCTTTGTATTTTAAATGCCACAATAAAGTCAGTAAAGTAGAGTTTTCAAATGAGCAATTCTTGAAGTTTCAAAACAGCTTTTAAGCAACTGGTTTCACAAGCAATTTGAGAATTATGTTTATTAGCATCTCAGTTTAGAGCATCCAACCATTGGTGAAGGTTCTAAGGCCATTTTGTAAGAAACAAGGCAATGACTTTGCTTAACGCACACACATCTATACATTCAGATGGACTTATCCTATGCATAGTGCATATGGCTGACACATGTTATTTGAGTTACAGGAGCCATTACATTTTGTCTAGAAACACATTCAAAAAAGTAACCTACAGTGGGGAGAACAAGTATTTGATACACTACCGATTTTGAAGGTTTTCCTACTTACAAAGCATGTAGAGGTCTGTAATTTTTATCATAGGTACACTTCAACTGTGAGAGACGGAATCTAAAACAAAAATCCAGAAAATTACATGGTATGATTTTTAAGTAATTAATTTGCATTTTATTGCATGACGTAAGTTTTTGATACATCAGAAAAGCAGAACTTAATATTTGGTACAGAAACCTTTGTTTCCTGTAGTTCTTGACCAGGTTTGTACACACTGCAGCAGGGATTTTGGCCCACTCCTCCATACAGACCTTCTCCAGATCCTTCAGGTTTCGGGGCTATCGCTGGGCAATACGGACTTTCAGCTCCCTCCAAAGATTTTCTATTGGGTTCAGGTCTGGAGACTGGCTAGGCCACTCCAGGACCTTGAAATGCTTCTTACGGAGCCACTCCTTAGTTGCACTGGCTGTGTGTTTTGGGTCATTGTCATGCTGGAAGACCACGACCCATCTTCAATGCTCTTACTGAGGGAAGGAGGTTGTTGGCCAAAATCTTTCGATACATGGCCCCATCCATTCTCCCCTCAATACGGTGCAGTTGTCCTGTCCCCTTTGCAGAAAAGCATCCCCAAAGAATGATGTTTCCACCTCCATGCTTCACAGTTGGGATGGTGTTCTTGGGGTTGTACTCATCCTTCTTCTTCCTCCAAACACGGCGAGTGGAGTTTAGGTGAAAAAGCTCTATTTTTGTCTCAACAGAGCACATGACCTTCTCCCATTCCTCCTCTGGATCATCCAGATGGTCATTGGAAAACTTCAGAGGGGCCTGGACATGTGCTGGCTTGAGCAGGGGGACCTTGCGTGCGCTGCAGGATTTTAATCCATGACGGCGTAGTGTGTTACTAATGGTTTTCTTTGTGACTGTGGTCCCAGCTCTCTTCAGGTCATTGACCAGGTCCTGCCGTGTAGTTCTGGGCTGATCCTTCACCTTCCTCATGATCATTGATGCCCCACGAGGTGAGATCTTGCATGGAGCCCCAGACCGAGGGTGATTCCATTTTCTAATAATTGCGTCAACAGTTGTTGCCTTCTCACCAAGCTGCTCTGTGGGCCGGCAACCTGCCTAAAATGTGCAGGAGGATTTCCAATAATGTGTCCATAAACAAAGGGGTGTCAAAATCAAAAGTAAGTCAGCATCTGGTGTGGCCACCAGCGGCATTAAGTACTGCAGTGCATCTCCTCCTCATGGACTGCACCAGATTTGCCAGTTCTTGCTGTGAGATGTTACCCCACTCTTCCACCAAGGCACCTGCAAGTTCTCTGACATTTCTGCGGGGAATGGCCCTAGCCCTCACCCTCCAATCCAACAGGTCCCAGACATGCTCAGTGGGATTGAGATCCGGGCTCTACGCTGGCCATGGCCGAACACTGACTTTCCTGTCTTGCAGGAAATCACACATAGAACGAGCAGTATGGCTGGTGTCATTGTCATGTCAGGATGAGCCTGCAGGAAGGGTACCACATGAGGGAGGAGGATGTCTTTCCTGTAATGCACAGTGTTGAGATTTCCTGCAATGACAACGAGCTCAGTCGGATGATGCTGTGACACACCGCCCCAGACCATGACGGACCCTCCACCTCCAAATCAATCCCGCTCCAGAGTACAGGCCTTGGTGTAACGCTCAGTCCTTCGAGGATAAACTCGAATCCGACCATCACCCTTGGTGAGACAAAACCGCGACTTGTCAGTGAAGAGCACTTTTTGCCAGTCCTGTCTGGTCTAGCGACGGATGATTTGTACCCATAGGCGACGTTGTTGCCGGTGATGTCTGGTGAGGACCTGCCTTACAACAGGCCTACAAGCCCTCAATACAGCCTCTCTCAGCCGTTTGTGGACAGTCTGAGCACTGATGGAGGGATTGTGCGTTCCTGGTGTAACTCGGGCAGTTGTTGTTGCCATCCTGTACCTGTCCCGCAGGTGTGATGTTCGGATGTACCAATCCTGTGCAGGTGTTGTTACATGTGATCTGCCACTGCGAGGATGATCAGCTGTCCGCCCTGTCTCCCTGTAGCACTGTCTTAGGCATTTCACAGTACCGACATTGTAATTTATTGCCCTGGCCAGATCTGCAGTCGTCATGCCTCCTTGCAGCATGCCTAAGGCACTTTCACGCAAATGAGCAGGGACACTGGGCATGTTTCTTTCTGTGTTTTTCAGAGTCAATAGAAAGGCCGCTTTAGTGTCCTACGTTTTCATTGATAACCTGTTAGTTAGTTAACCTGTAAGCTGTTAGTGTCTTAACGACCGTTCCACAGGTGCATGTTCATTAATTGTTTATGGGAAACAGTGTTTAAACCCTTTACAATGAATATCTTTGAAGTGATTTTTACAAATTATCTTTGAAAGACATGTTCCTGAAAAGGGCTGTTTCTTTTTTTGCTGAGTTTATTTAACTTCATAAAGACTGAGTGCTAAGTTAAAAGGCTTCCAAGCTTTCTAGGAAAGACAATCAGCACAGAAGTGTGAAGTGAGAGGTGTGGAGCCGCCACCCAAATGCAGAAGCCTCTTTGGCCTCTGCATTTGGTACAGTACACCTTGGATAAAAAATGACAAGGCACAGAAAGATTAAAAGAAAAGCTCCTCAAAAATCAGAAAACTGTTAAACGAGGTCCCTGAGACTGAGCCACCCTCTGTCAACCTTTACAAGAATGGAACGGTGGTGGTGCAGGGCAACTTCATACATCACCGAAAGGACTTCCACATAATCAAAGCACGGTAGGAGAATCTTTACAGAAATACACTACGGAAAAAGGAGCAGCAAGTCAGAAATCAGCTCAATGTAATTGAAGAATCCATAGAATTGAATCACTTCTGGGAAAATTGGAAAACTCTAAACAAACAACAGCACAAAGAGTTATCTAACCAAAACAGAGATGTATGGATAAACCACTATAAACAAGAACAAACAGCAAAAACATATAAATGATCAAATACAAATCTTAGAATCAACTATTAAAGACTACCAGCACCCACTGGATTCTCCAATTACATTGAATGAACTACAGGACAAAATACAAACCCTCATACCCAAAAAGGCCTGTGGTGTTGATTGTATCCTAAATATACAGATCAAAAATTCCAATTGGCTATACTTACACTTTTAACATTGTCCTAAGCTCTGGCATCTTCCCCAATATTTGGAACCAAGGACTGATCACCCCAATCCACAAAAGTGGAGACAAATTTGACCACAATAACTACCATGGGATATTCAGCAACCTTTGGAAAATCTACTACATTATCATTAACAGCAGATTCAGACATTTCCTCAGGTAAAACAATGTACTGAGCAAATGTCAAATGTACTTTTTATCAAATTACCATACGACAGACCACGTATTCATACTGCACACCCTAACTAACAAACAAATAAAGCAAAAAAAGGCAATGTCTTCTCATGCTTTGTTGATTTCAAAAAAGCTTTTGACTCAATTTGGCATCAGTGTCTGCTATACAAATTGATGGAAAGTGGTGCTGGGGGAAGGGGGAAACACATTAACGTTATAAAATCCATGTACACAAACAAGAGTGTGCAAAGCTTTCATCAAGGGAATGGGTGGCTACTTTGAAGAATCTAAAATCTAAAATATATTTTATTTAACAATTTTGGGTTTACTACATGATTCCATATGTGCTATTTCATAGTTTTGATGTCTTCACTATTATTATACAATGTAGAAAATATTAAAAATAAAGAAAAACCCTGGAATGAGTAGGTGTGTCCAAACTTTTGACTGGTATTGTATATCAACGAATTTGCGAGGGCACTAAGAACAGTCTGCAGCAAATGGCCTGACCCTACTAGAATCTGAAGTAAAATGTCTACTGTTTGCTGATGATCTGGTGCTTCTGTCCCCAACCAAGGAGGGCCTACAGCAGCACCCAGATCATCTGCACAGATTCTGTCAGACCTGGGCCCTGACAGTAAATCTCAGTAAGACAAAAATAATGGTTTTCCAAAAAAGCACCAGTTGCCAGGACCACAAATAGAAATTCCATCTAGCCACTGTTGCCCACACAAAAAACTATACGTACCTGGGCTTAAACATCAGTGCAAGAAGGGCTTTCTACTCCATCAAAAATAACATACATTTCTGAATACCAATTAGGATCTGGCAAAAATACTTGAATCACTTATAGAGCCCATTCTTCTTTATGGTTGTGAGGTCACCAACCAAGGATTCACAAAATGGGACAAACACCCATTTGAGAATTCTGCAAAAATATTCGCCATGTACAATGTAAAGCACTAATGCATACAATGCATGCAGAGCAGAATTAGGCCGATACCCGCTGACCAACCAATAATTCACAAAATGGGACAAACACCAAATTGAGACTGCATGTAGAATTCTGCAAAAATATCCTCCCTAAACAGAGAGTACACAGTGGCAGAATGCCTGACCACTGTGACTGACCCCAAATTAACGAAAGCTTTGACTATGTACAGACTCAGTGAGCATAGCCTTGCTACTGAGAGAGGCCACCGTAGGCAGACCAGGCTTTCAAGAGAAGACAGGCTATGTGCACACTGCCCATAAAATGAGGTGGAAACTGAGCTGCACTTCCTAACCTCCCGCCAAATGTATGACCATATTAGAGACACATATTTCCCTCAGATTACACAGGCCAACAACGAATTTGAAAACAAATCCAATTTTGATAGACTCCCATATCTATTGGGTGAAATACCACAGTGAAATACCACAGCAGCAAGATGTGTGACCTGTTGCCACAAGAAAAGGGCAACCAGTGAAGAACAAACATCATTGTAAATACAACCCATATTTATGTTTATTTGTTTTTCCTTTTATAGTTGAACTATTTTCACATTGTTACAACACAATATAAAGCCATAATATGACATTTGAAATGTCTCTATTCCTATGGAACTTTTGTGAGTGTAATGTTTACTGTTTTTTTTGTCATTGTTTATTTAACTTTTGTTTATTATCTATTTCAGTCGCTTTAGCAATGTACACAAACAGTTGAAGTCGGAAGTTTACATACACTTAGGTTGGAGAAATTAAAACTCATTTTTCAACCACTCCACAAATGTCTTGTTAACAAACTATAGTTTTGGTAAGTCGTTAAGAACATTTACTGTGTGCACGACACAAGTCATTTTTCCAACAATTGTTTACAGACAGATTATTTAACTTATAATTCACTGTATCACAATTCCAGTTTGTCAGAAGTTTACATACACCAAGTTGACTGTGCCTTTAACTTAACAGCTTGGAAAATTCCAGAAAATCATGTAATGGCTTTAGAAGCTTCTGTTAGGCTAATTGACATAATTTTAGTCAATTGGAGGTGTACCTGTGGATGTATTTCAAGGTCTACCTTAACACTCAGTGCCTATTTGCTTGACATCATGGGAAAGTCAAAAGAAATCAGCCAAGAACTCCGGAAAAAAATTGCAGACCTCCACAAGTCTGGTTCATCCTTGGGAGCAATTTCCAAATGCCTGAAAGCACCACGTTCATCTGTACAAACAATAGTACGCAAGTTTAAACACCAAGGAAACAGGCAGCCGTCATACCACTCAGGAAGGAGACGAACATATTTTGGTGTGAAAAATACAAATCAATCCCAGAACAACAGCACACTTTTAAAGAACAACCAGGCATCCTCTACTGACGGGATGAGGTCAATATCCTTCCAGGATACCCGGGCCAGGTCGATTAGGAAGGCCTGCTCGCAGAAGTGTTTTAGGGAGCGTTTGACAGTGATGAGGGGTGGTCGTTTGACCGCTGACCCATTACGGACGCAGGCAATGAAGCAGTGATCGCTGAGATCCTGGTTGAAAACAGCAGAGGTGTATTTGGAGGGCAAGTTGGTCAGGATGATATCTATGAGGGTGCCAATGCTTACGGATTTAGGGTTGTACCTAGTCAATTTTTTGATAATTTGTGTGAGATTGATGGAATCTAGCATAGATTGTAGGATGGCCGGGGTGTTAAGCATATCCCAATTTAGGTCACCTTGCAGTTTGGACTCTGACGATAGATGGAGCGCAATCAATACACATATGGTGTCCAGGACACAGCTGGGAGCTGAGGGGGTCTATAACAAGCGGCAACCGTGAGGGACTTACTTCTGGAGAGATGGATCTTTAAAAGTACTGTTTGGGCATAGACCTGGAACTGTTTGAGCATAGACCTGGATAGTATGACAGAACTCTGCAGGCTCTCTCTACAGTAGATTGCAATTCCGCCCCCTTTAGCAGTTCTGTCTTGACGGAAAATGTTGTAATTGGGGATGGAAATTTCAGAATTTTTGGTGGCCAGTATTCAGACACGGCTAGGACATCAGGGTTAGTGGAGTGTGCTAAAGCAGTGAATAAATCATACTTAGGGAGGAGGCTTCTGATGTTAACTTTCATGAACCCAAGGCTTTTACGGTTGCAGAAGTCAGCAAATGAGAGCGCCTGGGGACACACAGGGCCTTTGTTAACCTCTACATCACCAGAGGAACAGAGGAGGAATAGGATGAGGGTATGGCTAAAGGCTATAAGAACTGGTCATCTAGTGCTTTGGGAACAGAGAATATAAGGAGCATATTTCTGGGCATGGTAGGATAGATTCAGGGCATAGTATACAGACAAGGGTAGGGTACGAGTACAGTGGGGATAAACATCGGCATTGAGTGGCAATGAGAGAGGTTGCATCTCTGGAGGTGCCAGTTAAGCTAGGTGCAGTCTCCACATGTGTGTGGCGTGGGACAAGGGGGCTATCTGAGGCATGTTGAGCAGGACTAGGGGCTCCTCAGTAACATAAAACAATGAGATCTGCCCTAAACAACAGTATACAAGGCATATTGACATTAGAGCGAGGTATAAAGCAATCACAGGTGTTGATTAGGAGATCTAAGACGACAACAACGGGTGAGACAACAATGGGTAAACAGCTAAGACAACAACAACGGGAAAATGGCGATAAATGGGCAGAGAGGGTCAGTTAGCTACACACTGTGCCTGAGTTCGAGGCTGGGGCTGACAGATAAACAAAATGAAGTACCGTGTTAATGAACAGTCCAGCAGGCATCAGCTGTGTAGCCGAGTGATCATAGGGTCCAATGAGCAGCAATAGATGAAACAGGGAGCCGTTCGGTAGTCGATTACTACGCTAGGCGAGAGCGGGAGACAGTGTTCAAATTAAGATCCGACATCTGCCTTTAAATGGCTTGGGACTGGAAAACTGCACTGCATTTGAAAATAATTGACATTCATCCAAGAGAACACTTATCAGTCAACTTCATAGTGTTACAGTAGAGCTCCCTTGTCGTCCTCTGTTGTGTTGTGTGGATATGGTGAGAAGAAGGAGAGAGGAGCCACACCCCCTGTCATCAGCAGGCTGTATCAGGAGCACTGCACTCTTTCATGTTGGCTGGCATGGTAATGAGAGGTGATAGAAATAGGTGAGCTTCTCCCACTAGGCCTCCCACACAGGGATTGCCAAGACTATGGCGTGGGCCACGAGTGTGAGTGTGTATGTGTGTGTGTATCCCACGATTCTTCCTGAAATGAATCGCCTCAGCAGCTCAGAGGATCACGCTCCCCCTTCAGACATCCTTAATCCCTCTAAACTCCTCATGACACTTGCTGTTGATCTATTCATCTCAACTTATTGCCTCATTGTCACTATCCTCTCCCGCTGCCTGCCTGTATACTCCATTAAGATGCTACAGGAGCAGACAAACTTTGACTACATATTGGCTCCTTTTTTCATGTGACCCAGTTTGCCACTCACTGTTTTAAAACATATATCTATAATCTAGTTGTTAGTCGCTGTGTGTGCATAACGCAGTGTAGCTATCGTGTAAGAGAAAAAAAGGGTCAACTTGGTATTCTCCAACAGAAGCATTCCCTTTTCAACCTCTCACAGGACACTTTTAAGGCCATTACAGAGTCTTGCGGACGGTAGAGTCTCACACATGGGAACAGGAGGTCAAGGAGAAGGATGATGCTGTGTGCTGTAGTTTTCTCTCCCCTCCCACAGACTCTTGCGGCTTGAGACTGTTGCTACTTCAAACAGGACACACGGATGGAGAGAGGGAGAACAGGGGGAGTAGTGGGGGCCAATAGATCCTGTAATGTACCCAGCCTCAGAGAGAGGAAAGAGAAGGGAGGAAAAGAGGAGTGAGAGAGACAGAGATAGAGAGAGATGAGGGGTAGAAGAGAAGTGAGTAAATGAGGAGAGAGAGAGAGAGAGAGACAGGGGAAGTAGGGCCAAAGGAGAGAGTTGAAGAGAAAAGAGTGGAAAGAAAGGAGGACCTGAGCCTAGCTCGTCATGCTGGCTTCATCTCAGATGAGTAGACTTGAAACTTCTCAGATGAAGTTTCAAGTCTACTGCAGCGCTATCTCTTGACTGGCTGCATCACCGCTTGGTGTGGTAACTGCTTGGCATCCGGGACAAGGTGCTACAGAGGGGGGGGGCCGATGTCCCTGCCTTCCAGAACCTCTATACCAGGCGGTGTCAGAGGAAGGCCCAGAAAATTGTCAAAGACTCTAGCCACCCAAGCCATAGACTGTTCACTCTGCTACTGCACGGCAAGTACTGGAGCGCCAAGTCTGCGACCTAAAAGCCCCTGAACAGCTTCTACCCTCAAACCATAAGTCAGCTGAACAGTTAATCAAATGGCTACCCAGACTATTTGCCTTGACCCTTTTTTGTACTGACTCTCTTGCACTTATGCTATACACACACACTGGACTCTGCCCACACACTCACACATACTTACACGGACACTCCAACACACACACGCACGCACACACACACACACACACACACACACACACACACACACACACACACACACACATGCATATTGACACCACACACACTCACACATACACTCACTTTCAAACTCTTTACACAACCTAGTGCTACTCTGTTTATTATCTATCCTTATTGCCTAGTCACTTTTACCCCAACCTACATGCACCTATTACCTTAACTACCCCTGCACATTGACTCTGCACCGCTACTCCTTCTATATAGCCTCGTTATTGTTATTTACTGTGTTAATATTTTATATTTTTATTTGCTAATTTTCTTACTTTTTAACTCTGCATTGTTGGGAAAGGGCTTGTAAACTAAGCATTTCACTGTAAAGTCCACACCTGTTGTATTTGTCGCATGTGACAAATAAAATGGATTTGATTTGAAGTGATGTGAGAGTAGAAAGGCTGCATTTTAGCCCCAGTCCCTAGGAACAGTTGAAACACTCTTTCACTAGATGTGACTTTCTAGCAGTGGTGTAAAGAACTTAAGTAAAAGTACTTTAAAGTACTACTTAAGTCGTTTTTTTTGGTACCTGTACTTTACTTTACTATTTATATTTTTAACTACTTTTACTTTTACTTCACTACATTCCTTAAGAAAATATTGTACTTTTTACTCCATACATTTTCCTCGACACCTACAAGTACTCATTACATTTTGAATGCTTAGCAGCACAGGACAATAGTCAAATTCCCAAGTTTATCAACCGGTCATCCCTACTGCCTCTGATCTGGCAGACTCACTTAACACACATGCTTCCGTTTGTAAATTATGTCTGAATGTTGGAATGTGCTCGTGGCTTTCCGTAAATAAAAAAAAACTAAGAAATGGTACCATCTGGTTTGCTTAATATAAGGAATTTGAAATGATTTATACTTTGACTTTTGATAAATACTTTTACTTGTATACTTTTATACTTTTACTCAAGTAGAATTTTACAGGGTGACTTTTACTTTTACTTGAGTCATTTTCTATTAAGGTATCTTTACTTTTACCTAAGTGTTGTAGTTGTGTACTTTTTCCACCACTTGCTTTCTAGCTCCCTGAGTGGTGAATGTGGGGTGGAGGCATGGCTCCTTACGCAGGTGTAGTGGTGGGGGAGATAGCACACACTTATCTACGAAGACTTACAGACACTTAGGCCTACAGTTCATGATGAAAATGGCCAACATCAATGATTCACAGCCCTATGAGAACCGGCTCAGGGGCCTCATTTATAAATGTTGCGTATGCACAAAATATGTATATATCTGACACAAAAGTAGGCATTTGCTGAACTTGACCTGAAAAATTGCTTGTCCTCCCGCAAATTTTAAACCATGCGTAAGCACAGTTTCTAGTGGTTGAAGAATTTCATTGCATGAAGGCAAAGTAGCCTTGTAGCCTTGTGCAAATGGGGAATATATGATGACGTATTCATAACAAAAACACTGGTAACATAGGCATACATTTCTTATTATTTAGGCTATTTCATTTCCATGATCATTGCAGAATAAATTCCTCACCTTTTCTGACTGTGATGGTGTCATACTTGCGAAATAGACTACAGGTCTACAACAAGTTAGGATAGGCTACCATTCATCCCATCTCTCATTTAACTGGACCCACATCAAGGTAGTAAATAAACTGGAAAAATATATAAATGCAACATGCAAAAATGTCAAAGATTTACAGTTACAATTATAAATAAATCAGTCAATGTAAATAAATTCATTAGGCCCTAATCTATGGATTTCACATGACTGGGAATACAGATGGTATCTGGGGTGGGGTGTGGATAAACAAATCAGTATCTGGTGTGACCACCATTTGCCTCATGCAGCGTGACATCTCCTTCACATATAGTTGATCAGGCTGTTGATTATGGCCTGTGCTATGTTGTCCCACTCCTCTTCAATGGTTGTGCAAAGTTGCTGGATATTGACAGGAACTAGAATCAAATCAAATCAAATATATTTATATAGCCCCTCTTACATCAGCTGATATCTCAAAGTGCTGTACAGAAACCCAGCCTAAAACCCCAAACAGCAAGCAATGCAGGTGTAGAAGCACGGTGGCTAGGAAAAACACCCTAGAAAGGCCAAAACCTAGGAAGAAACCTAGAGAGGAACCAGGCTATGAGGGGTGGCCAGTCCTCTTCTGGCTGTGCCGGGTGGAGATTATAACAGAACATGGCCAAGATGTTCAAATGTTCATAAATGACCAGCCTGGTCAAATAATAATAATCACAGTAGTTGTCAAGGGTGCAGCAAGTCAGCACCTCAGGAGTAAATGTCAGTTGGCTTTCCATAGCCGATCATTAAGAGTATCTCTACCACTCCTGCTGTCTCTAGAGAGTTGAAAACAGCAGGTCTGGGACACGTCCGGTGAACAGGTCAGGATTCCATAGCTGTAGGCAGAACAGTTGAAACTGGAGCAGCAGCACGGCCAGGTGGACTGGGGACAGCAAGGAGTCATCATTTTTATTTTTTTATTTTTTATTTCACCTTTATTTAACCAGGTAGGCTAGTTGAGAACAAGTTCTCATTTTCAACTGCGACCTGGCCAAGATAAAGCATAGCAGTGTGAACAGACAACACAGACTTACACATGGAGTAGACAATTAACAAGTCAATAACACAGTAGAAAAAAAGGGGAGTCTATAAACATAGTGTGCAAAAGGCATGAGGAGGTAGGCGAATAATTACAATTTTGCAGATTAATAACACTGGAGTGATAAATGATCAGATGGTCATGTACAGGTAGAGGTATTGGTGTGCAAAAGAGCAGAAAAGTAAATAAATAAAAACAGTATGGGGATTTGGTAGGTAAAAATGGGTGGGCTATTTACCGATAGACTATGTACAGCTGCAGCGATCGGTTAACTGCTCAGATAGCAGATGTTTGAAGTTGGTGAGGGAGATAAAAGTCTCCAAGCGATTTTTGCAATTCGTTCCAGTCACAGGCAGCAGAGAACTGGAACGAAAGGCGACCAAATGAGGTGTTGGCTTTAGGGATGATCAGTGAGATACACCTGCTGGAGCGCGTGCTACGGATGGGTGTTGCCATCGTGACCAGTGAACTGAGATAAGGCGGAGCTTTACCTAGCATGGACTTGTAGATGACCTGGAGCCAGTGGGTCTGGCGACAAATATGTAGCGAGGGCCAGCCGACTAGAGCATACAAGTCGCAGTGGTGGGTGGTATAAGGTGCTTTAGTGACAAAACGGATGGCACTGTGATAAACTGCATCCAGTCTGCTGAGTAGAGTGTTGGAAGCAATTTTGTAGATGACATCGCCGAAGTCGAGGATCGGTAGGATAGTCAGTTTTACTAGGGTAAGTTTGGCGGCGTGAGTGAAGAAGGCTTTGTTGCGGAATAGAAAGCCGATTCTTGATTTGATTTTCGATTGGAGATGTTTGATATGAGTCTGGAAGGAGAGTTTACAGTCTAGCCAGACACCTAGGTACTTATAGATGTCCACATATTCAAGGTCGGAACCATCCAGGGTGGTGATGCTGGTCAGGCGTGCGGGTGCAGGCAGCGAACGGTTGAAAAGCATGCATTTGGTTTTACTAGCGTTTTAAGAGCAGTTGGAGGCCACGGAAGGAGTGTTGTATGGCATTGAAGCTCGTTTGGAGGTTAGATAGCACAGTCTCCAAGGACGGGCCGGAAGTATATAGAATGGTGTCGTCTGCGTAGAGGTGGATCAGGGAATCGCCCGCAGCAAGAGCAACATCATTGATATATACAGAGAAAAGAGTCGGCCCGAGGATTGAACCCTGTGGCACCCCCATAGAGACTGCCAGAGGACTGGACAGCATGCCCTCCGATTTGACACACTGAACTCTGTCTGCAAAGTAATTGGTGAACCAGGCAAGGCAGTCATTCGAAAAACTGAGGCTACTGAGTCTGCCGATAAGAATATGGTGATTGACAGAGTCGAAAGCCTTGGCAAGGTCGATGAAGACGGCTGCACAGTACTGTCTTTTATCGATGGCGGTTATGATATCGTTTAGTACCTTGAGCGTGGCTGAGGTGCACCCGTGACCGGCTCGGAAACCAGATTGCACAGCGGAGAAGGTACGGTGGGATTCGAGATGGTCAGTGACCTGTTTGTTGACTTGGCTTTCGAAGACCTTAGATAGGCAGGGCAGGATGGATATAGGTCTGTAACAGTTTGGGTCCAGGGTGTCTCCCCCTTTGAAGAGAGGGGGATGACTGCGGCAGCTTTCCAATCCTTGGGGATCTCAGACGATATGAAAGAGAGGTTGAACAGGCTGGTAATAGGGGTTGCGACAATGGCGGCGGATAGTTTCAGAAATAGAGGGTCCAGATTGTCAAGCCCAGCTGATTTGTACGGGTCCAGGTTTTGCAGCTCTTTCAGAACATCTGCTATCTGGATTTGGGTAAAGGAGAACCTGGAGAGGATTGGGCGAGTAGCTGCGGGGGGGCGGAGCTGTTGGCTGAGGTTGGAGTAGCCAGGCGGAAGGCATGGCCAGCTGTTGAGAAATGCTTGTTGAAGTTTTCGATAATCATGGATTTATCGGTGGTGACCGTGTTACCTAGCCTCAGTGCAGTGGGCAGCTGGGAGGGGGTGCTCTTGTTCTCCATGGACTTCACAGTGTCCCAGAACTTTTTGGAGTTGGACCTACAGGATGCAAACTTCTGCCTGAAGAAGCTGGCCTTAGCTTTCCTGACTGACTGCGTGTATTGGTTCCTGACTTCCCTGAACAGTTGCATATTGCGGGGACTATTCGATGCTATTGCAGTCCGCCACAGGATATTTTTGTGCTGGTCGAGGGCAGTCAGGTCTGGAGTGAACCAAGGGCTTTATCTGTTCTTAGTTCTGCATTTTTGAACGGAGCATGCTTATCTAAAATGGTGAGGAAGTTACTTTTAAAGAATGACCAGGCATCCTCAACTGACGGGATGAGGTCAATGTCCTTCCAGGATACCCGGGCCAGGTCGATGAGAAAGGCCTGCTCACAGAAGTGTTTTAGGGAGCGTTTGACAGTGATGAGGGGTGGTCGTTTGACTGCGGCTCCGTAGCGGATACAGGCAATGAGGCAGTGATCGCTGAGATCCTGGTTGAAGACAGCAGAGGTGTATTTGGAGGGCCAGTTGGTCAGGATGACGTCTATGAGGGTGCCCTTGTTTACAGATTTAAGGTTGTACCTGGTGGGTTCCTTGATGATTTGTGTGAGATTGAGGGCATCTAGCTTAGATTGTAGGACTGCCGAGGTGTTAAGCATATCCCAGTTTAGGTCACCTAACAGAACAAACTCTGAAGCTAGATGGGGGCGATCAATTCACAGATGGTGTCCAGGGCATGGCTGGGAGCTGAGGGGGTCGGTAGCAGGCGGCAACAGTGAGAGACTTATTTCTGGAGAGAGTAATTTTCAAAATTAGTAGTTCGAACTGTTTGGGTATGGACCTGGAAAGTATGACATTACTTTGCAGGCTCTCTCTGCAGTAAACTGCAACTCCTCCCCCTTTGGCAGTTCTATCTTGACGGAAAATGTTATAGTTGGGTATGGAAATCTCAGAATTTTTGGTGGCCTTCCTGAGCCAGGATTCAGACACGGCAAGGACATCAGGGTTAGCAGAGTGTGCTAAAGCAGTGAGTAAAACAAACTTAGGGAGGAGGCTTCTGATGTTGACATGCATGAAACCAAGGCTTTTTTCGATCACAGAAGTCAACAAAAGAGGGTGCCTGGGGACATGCAGGGCCTGGGTTTACCTCCACATCACCCGCGGAACAGAGGAGTAGTAGATTGAGGGTGCGGCTAAAGGCTATCAAAACTGGTCGCCTAGAGCGTTGGGGACAGAGAATAAAAGGAGCTGATTTCTGGGCATGGTAGAATATATTCAGGGCATAATGCGCAGACAGGGGTATGGTGGGGTGCGGGTACAGCGGAGGTAAGCCCAGGCACTGGGTGATGATGAGAGAGGTTGTATCTCTAGACATGCTGGTTGTAATGGGTGAGGTCACCGCATGTGTGGGAGGTGGGACAAAGGAGGTATCAGGGGTATGAAGAGTGGAACTAGGGGCTCCATTGTAAACTAAAACAATGATAACTAACCTGAACAACAGTATACAAGGCATATTGACATTTGAGAGAGACATACAGCGAGGCATACAGTAATCACAGGTGTTGAATTGGGAGAGCTAGCTAAACAGTAGGTGAGACAACAACAGCTAATCAGCTAGCACAACAACAGCAGGTAAAATGGCGTTGACTAGGCAGGGAGGGTCGGATTAACTACACACAGAGCCTGAGTGTGGCTGGGGCCAACAGATAAAACATAAACAAGCAGAATGGAGTACCGTGATTAATGGACAGTCCAGCATGCATCAGCTATGTAGCCAAGTGATCAGTGTCCAGGGGGCAGCGGTGGATGGGACTGGTGAGTATTATCCAGGTAAAAAAAAACTGTCTGGCTGTGCAGAAGGTAAAGCCGCTAGCAGTGGCTAACAATGACTAAATAGCTTGTAGCTAGTTAGCTGGTTAGCTTCTGGAGGTTCTTGAATGTGTTCTAAAAATTAAAAATAATAGCGATTCCGTATCACATTGGGTGAGGCAGGTTACCGGAAGGTATAATCGAATTAAACATCGAAAAGAGATTGAAAGTAAATATGGGTCCAGTGAGTGGTTGGGCTGGCTTGAGACGCGGCGATTCAGACAGTTAGCAGGCCTGTGCTAACAAGCTAGCAGTTAGTAGGCCGGGGCTGAGCAAGGTAGCAGTTAGCGGACCGGGGCTAAACAAGCTAGCAGTTAGCAGGCCGAATTAGCAAGCAAGCAGATAGCAAGGGCTAGAAAGTTAGCCTTTGGGGGGCGTCGCGATGGGGTGAGTCTGTTTATGCCTCTTCATGCGGTGACATCGATAGACCGGTCGTGGGTCCGGATATTGTAGCCCAGGAGTATGCTTCGGTGGTAGCACAGGAGCTCTGGCCGGGCTAGCTTCAAGCTAAGTGGGTGGAAACGCTAGCCAGGATTAATCATCCGGGGTTGCGGTTAGCTAGTTAGCTAGTTGTGAAGATCCAGCTGAAAATGTTCCGTTTACGGTGGGAATCCGGGGATAAAAAAATAATAATAATATATAGGTCCGTTATGCTCTGGTTAGAGTCGCGTTGTTTGAACTGGCGAGAGCTTTCCGAGCTAAAGGTTAGCTGATGACCGGTTAGCTGAAGACCGCTAGCAATGGTTTGTTGACTGATACCTGGTAGTTAGCTAGCTAGCTTCAGTTGAGGGGATCCGAAGTAAATATAAGTACTTTAGAAAAAAATAGCTACATTGGGTGAGGCGGGTTGCAGGAGAGTATTTAGAAGTTGAGGTTTAGCAAAATGTTTTAAAAGATATGCAAAGAAAAATATGTCAAAAAACGATATATACAAGGGACACGACAAGGGACCTACAACTCCCGTACGGGCTCGGGAGAGACGAAGGTTGAAAGTCATGTGTCCTCCGATACACAACCCAACCAAGCCGCACTGCTTCTTAACACAGCGTGCATCCAACCCGGAAGCCAGCCGCACCAATGTGTCGGAGGAAACACCATGTACCTGGCAACCTTGGTTAGCGTGCACTGCGCCCGGCCCGCCACAGGAGTCGCTGGTGCGCGATGAGACAAGGACATCCCCACCGGCAAAGCCCTCCCTAACCTGGACGACGCTAGGCCAATTGTGCGTCGCCCCACGGGCCTCCCGGTCGCGGCCGGTTACAACAGAGCCTGGGCGCGAACCCAGGGTCTCTGGTGGCACAGCTGGTGCTGCAGTACAGCGCCCTTAACCACTGCGCCGCCCGGGAGGCCCAGAGCGTGAGTGTTGTAGCTATGTTTGCTAGAAAGCTACCGAGGTGTCTGACACGCTGTCATACACGTCAATCCAGTGCATCCCAAACATGATCAATGGGTGACATGTCTGGTGAGTATGCAGGCCATGGAAGACCTGGTAAATTTTCAGCTTCCAGGAATTGTGTACAGATCCTTGCGATATGGGTCTGTGCATTATCATGCTGAAACATGAGGTGATGGCAGCGGATGAATGGCACGACAATGGGCCTAAGGATCTCATCAAGGTGCATTCAAATTGCCATCGATAAAATGTTATTGTGTGTGCTGTCTGTAGCTTATGACTGCCCATACCATAAGCCCACCGCCACCTTAGGACACTGTTCACAACGTTGACATCAACAAACCGCTCGCCCACATAACGCCATACATGTGGTCTGCGGCTGTGAGGGCGGTCAGACGTACTGCCAAATTCTCTAAAATGACGTTGGAGGCAGCTTATGGTGGAGAAATGAACATTCAATTCTGTGGCAAAAGTTCTGGTGGACAGTCCTGCAGTCAGCATGCGAAATGCAAGCTCCCTCAAAACTTGACACATCTGTGTCATTGTGTTGTGTGACAAAACTGCACATTATAGAGTGGCCTTTTATTGTCCCTAGCGCAAGGTGCACCTGTGTAATGATTATGCTGTTTAATCAGCTTCTTGATATGCCACACCTCTCAGGCGGGTGGATTATCTTGGCAAAGGAGAAATGATCACTAACGGAGATGTAAACAAATGTGAAACATTTGAGAGAAATAAGGTTTTTGTGCATATGGAAAACATCTGGGATCTTTTATTTCAGCTCATGAAAGACAGGACCTTACATGGTGAATTTATATTTTTGTTCAGTAACTAGTATTTTGCTCTATGCGATCCGAAGCTTCTAGTTTAACGGTAGAACAGACTGTTCACCGTTTCCATAGATGTTTATAGACTATGTCTGAATACTGTAATGTCAAATTTCTAGAGTAGACAGTGTATAAGGGCACAAGGCAAGACCCAGATGCAGACGGTTAGTGTCCAAGATGTTTATTAACAATCCAAAAGGGGTAGGCAAGAGAATGGTCGTGGACAGGCAAAAGGTCAAAACCAGTTCAGAGGTACAGAATGGCAGTCATGCTCGAGGTCAGGGCAGGCAGAATAGTCAGGCAGGCGGGAATGGAGTCCAGAAAAACAGGCAAAGGTCAAAACAGGGAGGACTAGTAAAAGAGAATAGAAAAGCAGGAGCACAGGAAAACCACGCTGGTCGACTTGAACATTCAAGACGAACTGGCACAGAGCTAGGAAACACAGGGATAAATACACCAGGGAAAATAAGCCACACCTGGAGGGGGTGGAGACAATCACAAGGACATGTGAAACAGTTCAGGGCGTGACCCAATGTTTCATTGATAAGCATAATACATAATACAGATATCAAAACCACTGCTGAACAAATGCCTCATCTTTTCTGGCCATGATGAGTTCATATTCCGGAACTAGCTATACAACCCCCATACGCATCTGTCATTTAATTGGGCCTATTAGATAGGTCCTGTACCATTATTTTATATTATATAATTTTATAGTAAGATGAAGATAATTTACCTTAGCTGAATAAAATAGAAAGCATATTTTTTTGCATATGAAGTAACTAGGTTTAGCGTAAAAGTGATCATTTGAAACAAGCCCTATACACTAGATTTAGAGTTATTCGGCAACTGTAGTTTTGATTTGATTTGATTAGGATCTCTTTTAGTCCTCATGTGGACTAATCTTCCAAGAGTTCTTAACAGTTGTGAATGAGACCAACTTTAGAATGTCTTAGAAATTAAAACAAATATGAGCTGCATGGTGCGACTATAGGCTATTGATGATTTGAGAAAGTCACAAAAAAAGCATGCCCCAGGCTGCACACGCTGATCTCACATCAATTGGTCATATTTGCACCCATCAAACCATTCTCAATTTAATCTTGTCTTTACTAATATGTAAAATTAGATTAGATTTATTATGTCCCATTATTAAATGGGCAGGAACAGGGGCAGGGGAAAAGTACATGTCATCCTTATGCACTGGAATAGCGAAAGGAGGCTGCTTTTCCACAGTTCCCTTTTCAATCGTGTTGGGTAGGCTACACTGGTTTTATAGCGGAGCAATGTGCGTAATATGAGCAGTTGAGAAATAAATATAGTAGCAGCTGGGATCCTCCTCTTTTTAGTGGCAACCATCAGAACGATGCTTTCACATGGGATTGCGTATCGAAATGTCTGGGCTGATCAGAATGCTTATTTCACTCCACGCATCCACCACTGTTTGAGGACTACGCAGCCTCTCGCTGCACGACGGGTAATATTCCGTATGCCATGGCCTCGCCAACCATGTTGCTGCAGCTACCCAGTGCTTAATTGGGAAACCAAGTGAAATCTGTTTGGGAACATGTTTTCACAATGAAACATATTTCAATTAAACTGTTGACAGACCCTCACTGTGTGCACTCGAGAAAGGAATGAAGGAGAGAGAGGGGGAGATGGAAGCGAACAGTGATGTGATATTCTGTAGCTAAAGGTAATGTGTCAGCCTAATAATTAATTAAGGAATTATAGAAAAAAAGAGACCTATTACTAGGCTATTCAAAATCAAATACTAATTCACTGTAATTGTAGGCCTAGCTGCCTACTCTGTAGCCGCCCTGCACAATCAATGAACCAACAGCATCACCTAGGCCTGTAGGTTCTCTCCCAGACTCATGGATAGTAATGTTGGAGCGTAGCATAAGGTAAACCGTCCATCCAGTATGTATAATAATACAGTCCACACTCAAAGGCAAATATTAGAATTTGTTTAATTTATAATATAGGCTAGACCAATTACGTACCAAAGACATGTTAAATAGTTGTTGTTTTTCTGCTGTGCGTTATATGCGGAAGGCTATGTATTGTATAACGGCACAATCATTATTTTAATTCAGGCTTTTTTTCTCAGGCTTGATCATATATAGGCGTATGCATAAGCTCTAACAGTATGGGTGTTTTGAATGAGAAAGCGCTGTCCATTTTGTTGTGTTAGGCTTTGAAACAACATCCACCACGACAATGTTTTCCACTCAGTTTCAACCTGTAGTTGAACTTCTTTCTTCAAATGGATCGATCACAGTGAAGTGAGTTTTAAAAGCATGATACTGTTTTGATGATAAGTGTTTGATGTGATTTTAGATGACATTTTCAGGATGTCAGTGTGGTTAGAGGGACAATAGAGCGCTGAGTACCAAGCCATTAGCGACATGACGATCATTAGCGAGTTGGGTACTATTAAAACATGTCCAGAGTGTATAAGAGAAGATTACAGTGAATCGTGGAATTTTACTGCAGTCATGACTAATGACTATTGGTGTGGCGGCAATACAGTCACCACAACAGCTCGAGTAGGGGCCAGAGACTGTTTGATGACATGGAAATGTCCCTGAAAGAGGAAGTTTTGCTTTCATTGCCTAAGTAATGATGTGGCTGTATTAGTAGTTCAAGTTGTGTTCATTGTCATAGAGACTGTGAGGCAGTGAATAGAGTGCTGTCTGCTCTGAGAACCAACTCACCTATAAAGACCTCCTTTATCCGCCACCCCCCAGACTAACTCTAGAAGGCAGTGCGATTTGAAAGCTGATCTATTATTTGTAATATCTGAAACCTGTAGAAGTCAGCAAACTGTTGTTCCCATGCTTTCCTGTAGGTACTGTAGTGCTGAAACAAGCTACAGATTTGGTGCAGGGGTTAAACAAGGCCAGTTGAATTTCCTCTTAGAGCAGTGACTGTAACAATGGCTCTGAAAGGAAAACTCCACCATTATATTATATCCACCATATATTTTACATTTTAGATTTATTCAAAGTAGCCACGCTTTGCCTTGATGACAGCTTGGCACACTATTGGCATTCTCTAAACCAGCTTCATGGAATGCATTTCAATTAACAGGTGTGCCTTGTTAAAAGTTCATTTATGGAATTTCTTTCCTTCATAATGTGTTTGAGCCAATCAGTTGTGTTGTGACAAGGTAGGGGTGGTATACAGAAGATAGCCCTATTTGGTAAAAGACCAAGTCCATATTATGGCAAGAACAGCTCAAATAAGCAAAGAGAAACGACAGTCCATCATTACTTTAAGACATGAAGGTCAGTCCATCTGAAAAATTTAAAGAACTTTGAACGTTTCTTCAAGTGCAGTTGCAAAAAACATCAAGCGCTATGATGAAACTGGCTCTCATGAGGACCGCCACAGGAAAGGATGACCCAGAGTTACCTCTACTGCAGAGGATAAGTTCA
This sequence comes from Oncorhynchus tshawytscha, assembly GCF_018296145.1. Taxonomy (NCBI): domain Eukaryota; kingdom Metazoa; phylum Chordata; class Actinopteri; order Salmoniformes; family Salmonidae; genus Oncorhynchus; species Oncorhynchus tshawytscha. The sequence continues at coordinate 23,655,103 of NC_056447.1, read as the reverse complement.
TTAGAGTTACCAGCCTCAGAAATGTTTGCCCAAATAAATACTTCACAAAGTTCAAGTAACAGACACATCTCAGCATCAACAGTTCAGAGGAGACTGTGTGAATCAGGCCTTCATGGCCAAATGACTGCAAAGAAACCACTACTAAAGGACGCCAACAAGAAGAAGAGACTTGCTTGTGCCAAGAAACACGAGCAATGGACATTAGACTGGTGGAAATCTGTCCTTTGGTCTGAAGAGTCCAAATTTGAGATTTTTGGTTCCAACCACCGTGCCTTTCTGTTCCCACCATGAAGCATGGAGGAGGAGGTGTGATGGTGTGGGGCTGCTTTGCTGGTGACACTGTCAGTGATTTATTTAGAATTCAAGGCTAACTTAACCAGGATGGCTACTACAGCATTCTACAGCGATACACCACCCCATCTGGTTTGCGTTTAGTGGGACTATCATTTGACTATCATCAGAACAATTACCAACACAACCCCAGGCTGTGTAAGGGCTATTTGACCAAGAGGTAGAGTGATGGAGTGCTGCATCAGATGATCCTGGCCTCCACAATAACCTGACCTCAACCCAATTGAGATGGTTTGGGATTATGAGTCTGACCGCAGAGTGAAGGAAAAGCAGCCAACAAGTGCTCAGCATATGTGGGAACTCCTTCAAGACTGTTGGAAAAGCATTCCTCATGAAGCTGTTTGAGAGATTGCCAAGAGTGTGCAAAGCTGTCATCAAGGCAAACGGTGGCTACTTTGAAGAATCTAAAATCTTACATCTATTTTGATTTGTTTATTAACCCTTTTTTTGGTTACTACATGATTCCATATGTTATTTTATAGTTTTGATGTCTTCACTATTATTCTTCATTGTAGAAAATATTAAAAATAAAGAAAAACTTTGGAATGAGTAGGTGTGTCCAAACTTTTAACTAGTACTGTATGTGCTTTGTTTGTTTGTTGTTAAATAAATGCAGGTCCTTTTTTAGGGTGCATAGTCCATTGTGAGAGTATAATGTAGCTGGTACGGAATGGTTGTATTCAAATGGGCTATTCTGTAGCTGTGTGTGAATATACTGATTCTCCAAGTGAACTCTCTGTGAGAAGTCCTTCCAAAATGTCCATAAACAGCCCCATGTTTTACTGTAAATACACAGAACATATGTGCTTTGCTGCTCATGGGTTAGGACAACATATGTTCTACATTCTACAGGCATCGTCTGTTGGCTAAAAGACATCAAGGATCTTCTGGGAAAAATGTCAAACGGCATAACATCAATTGGATCTGTGTTTGAAACTAACGAATGACCTACCCATAACCTTTCTGTAGCCCTTTACTGCAGTCAAATGACACATTTACTTTCTAGTGGCTACATGGATGGAATGTTACTCGTATTTTTTATCATTTCATAATTAATCAACTTTTTTTTTAAACACACAGAAAATCTGGTGTTTCTATTTGAAACAGTTTTGTTATAATTCAGTCTTCTGTGATGTATATAAAGTGTAATATTGGGATACAAACTCCAAATGTAATACATTTCAACTCTATATCTGACATGGTACAGGTGTCTTATTTTTTTAAGCCCATAACCATGAGTGTGAGGTGGATACTTTTGTTTCAAAGTTGATTTGTTCAAGACTACCAAGAATCACTTTGTATGACCCTGAATAAGCCCATTGCAGTAAAAGGTTAGGTTTGAAGGACATACATTTTTTTTAAATATAGTGTATATCCTCATATAGTCTGGGGTGAAAGTAAGGAGGTCCAGTATGGCGTCCCGGCAAAAGACTGTAAATAGTGGGGGTACGCCGTACCAGTAAAACATGAGCCTATCACAATAATTATAACAAAATGTTAAGAAAACTGTTGGCTGTTACACCACTTTTTAATATTACCGCAGAGTCAGAGGCATGAAAAATGTGTGTTGTAGCCAATGCTCCAAAATTAGATGTGGTGAGATGAAAACAGACATTTAACCAAGGCAGTGGACGCAAAAATTCTGGCCTAAATACAATCACCAAATGCCTTTACACTTTTTGGTGTTTTGTGTAACAGATGTCTCTTCCATTCACCACTGTTTGGAGGATGGAAATATGTTGTGAGAGGTTGAATGAATTCTACTTTCACCCCTGCATACAGTATCATGGACATTGTGGCCTGGTTCCACATCTGTTTGTAGCATCTTGCCAACACCTATGGTGTTTGATATGAGTTGGTTATACAGCACAAACAGATCTGGGAATGGTCTGTAAGCACTGGTTTTACATGTCAAACCAGACTGGGTTTGACATGTACAGCCTTGCATGGGCATGTGAGTGTGCAGTGCAGTGTGAATCTAACATCCTCTGATCTCTTTTGCCTTTAACCTTCCTCCTTCTGCTGGGACCTGTGGATGTTGCTGCCTTTGCTAGCTTATTGTGAGTACACATCTGATTACACATCTGGTTACACATCTGATTACACATCTGGTTACACATCCGATTACACATCAGATTACACATCTGGTTACACATCTGATTACACATCAGATTACACATCCGGTCACACATCTGGTTACACATATGGTTACACATCCGGTTACACATCCGGTTACACATCAATTACACATCTGATTACACATCTGGCCAAACCATGTTCTCATCTGAATTGTTCTGCTGATACACACACTTAACTGAAAGCAGTCGTGTTTTGGTGTTACTAGGACATTTGCTTGGAAGATTTTGCATTATTTGAATACATACAGTGTGTAAGGAATACATCATCCATATTTTCAGTGGAAGAAATACTGCCAGTTCCGATTTAATACTGACAATTTGCTAATGACGGCTTGTTGTTTTGTGTGACTCCAGGTGATGTCGCCAGGCATGGAGAATGACCACATCTTCCATATGACTGGGTCCGGTGCTGACCAGGACCCCAAGGGTGTGTTCACCATCAACAGGGTGACCGGAGAGGTGTCCGTCAGCCAAGAGCTGGACAGAGAGGCCATCAGCTCCTACACGGTGAGTACATACCTCACACAGCCGAAAGAAAGACAGACATTTTGATTCCATCTCCTGATGCTTTTATTCATTCATGTACAACAAAATATGTGTAAAACGTAACATTAGAGAGAAAGTAGAGGTGTTTGGGTTTCAACTACAGACTTAGATTGCAGATCTAGGCTGTGAATATATCTGGCAGAATCTGTCTAAGAGAAAATGGACTCAAATTCTCTCATGGGTGACTTGATGCTATCAGTCACAAGTTGAAGGTTTGTGATAAAAGAGTCATAAGAAGACTGCGGGAATCTAGTTTATTCAAATGCCTCTGGGGTGTCTTCCTGACTAAAGCATTTCCTTGCAAAAGAGAGTGATTCTTTCAAGTCACACACAATTGATTGTATCCCACTTGCAGTGATAGACACAAGTCTAGTTAGTTGAGTGCATGTTCGTAGATGAGACTTTGCTTTTTTAATGACTGTCAATGGAGTGTGTGGCTAAACATAAGTGTCTGGGGTGTTTGATTGGTGGTGAAGTAGAAGGAAGGAGCAGGCTTCTGAGAGAGGGGCAGAGGGAGACAGCAGGCCCAGGTGGGATTAAACCAGAGACACAGCCAAGCACTTGACATTTACATCTCTTTCCTGAGCTCTCCCCAGCTACACACAACACGCAAGCACATACAGTGCATTCGGACAGTATTCAGACCCCTTTACTTTAAAAAAAAAAATCCCGCTCGTACGTCTACACACAATACCCCCTAATGACAAAGCACCATTTATTAAAAATAAAAAACTGAAATATCACATTTACATAAGTATTCAGACCTTTTTCTCAATAGTTTGTTGAAGCATCTTTGGCAGCGATTACAGCCTTGAGTCTTCTTGGGTATGACGCTACAAGCTTGGCACACCTGTATTTGTGGATTTAAGAATGATGGAGGCCACTGTGTTCTTGGGGACTTTCAATGCTGCAAACATGTTTTGGTACCCTTCCCCAGATCTGTGCCTCGACACAATCCTGTCTCGGAGCTCTACGGACAATTCCTTCGACCTCATGTATTGGTTTTTGCTCTGACATGCGCTGTCAACTGTGGAACCTTATATAGACAGGTGTGTGCCTTTCCAAATCATGTCCAATCAGTTGAATTTACCAGAGGTGGACTCCAATCAAGTTGTAGAAACATCTCAATTTCGAGACTCATAGCAAATGGTCTGAATACACACACACACACACACACACACACACACACACACACACACACACACACATGCACACACAGCCTCCAATCTCAGTCCCCACTGGAGAGTATGCACACATCATTTTTTTTAAATTGATTTTATTTAACCTTTCTTTAACGAGGTAAGTCTTTAAACCACTGCCATTTCACTTGAGTTAAATGTAGATTTCAATTAAGGAGTGTGACTGTGTCCACCTGCGTGAGTGTCTGAGGAGTTGTGTAGTTGTCTGTGTTCGATGGTTTAAGTTATGACATATCAGTGGTTTAACAGTTTGTGTAGGTGTTGACTCTTTCATTGGAAGGTGCTGTTTGTATTTACTTGCTTACGTCCATATGGCCTGTTGTCATTACATGCTTGCTGCTGGATGTTGCACTGTTAGTCACATTAGATCCAGAGAAAACATTGCTAAAAGGATAGCATGCAATTACTCTCTCTCCCTCTTGGTCTGCTACCAATGCACTGCCCAAATTCATTCAGAAATGTGGAAATGAGTCATGGATTGATTCCCAGGAGCGGCAGCATTATGATAATCCATTGCCTCCCCTGCTCTGGGCTGCTATGTTTTAGAGCCTGCCTGGCCCACTCATAACACATTGTGCTACTGGAGCTCCACGCTAACTGCTCTATCAGTCACACAGATGCAAAGTTTGGGGCTTTCACCTGACTTTTCCGTAATGCGCGCGCACACACACACACACACACACACATACACACACACACACACACACACACACACACACACACACACACACACACACACACACACACACACACACACACAAACACACACACAGAGAAACAGAAACGGACAGACACACAGTGGCTTTAGTGTTGAAGCACTCATCACCTAATTCCGTTGTATCAGGGCAGAATAACTGCATTTCCGGATAACCCAGTAGCATCACATCAGGGATAATTATATGGCTGCTAATTCAGCCCATCTCACAGCAGCAATCACAGACACACACTCTCTCTCTCTCTCTCTCTCTCTCTCTCTCTCTCTCTCTCTCTCTCTCTCTCTCTCTCTCTCTCTCTCTCTCTCTCTCTCTCTCTCTCTCTCTCTCTCTCTCAGGAGGGGTCTCTAACAGGATGTTGTTATTTATTCATCTCTGTTGTAAACAGGACCGTTGATTGTTCTAGACTGACGCATTGTATTGTTAATGGTCTGAAATGTGAGGAAGGAACCACAAGCTTTCCGCTGTTATGAAACACTCAGACAATATTCAGAGTTGAGAGGAGGGAGATACTGTATAGAAGAACAACACAGACAACAGACAACGAGGAGACGGGATCAGCAACTTCCCATGATTCGTAGTTTTTAACCTCTGCACTATTATAGTAATTGTATTTGCAGTTTTCTGCTGCTTACCCAAATCATTGACTTACTGCTGTTCAGTTGCTACCACCATACACAGAAGTGAAGAACAGATTTATTCATTCACAATCGAATGCACTCATACAAATAAACGCAGGCTCATGTAAACAACAACAAATGAAAACGAAAGTTTAAAACACCGACACAGTTCGTCCATGTGATACTTCCTGTGTCAGAACATTCATCTTTCTGTCTAAGCAAGCGTGGAATTGATATCTAGCAATCTCTCACACACTCTCCTTCCTATCCTCTCTCTCCATCTCTCTCCCTCTCATTCGATGCAAGAAATCTCTAATTTAATCATGGTCTTTATACACTGCTCAAAACAATAAAGGGAACACTTTAACAACACAATGTAACTCCAAGTCAATCACACTTCTGTGAAATCAAACTGTCCACTTAGGAAGCAACACTGATTGACAATAAATTTCACATGCTGTTGTGCAACTGGAATAGACAACAGGTGGAAATTATAGGCAATTAGCAAGACACCCCCAATAAAGGAGTGGTTCTGCAGGTGGGGACCACAGACCACTTCTCAGTTCCTATGCTTCCTGGCTGATGTTTTGGTCACTTTTGAATGCTGGCGGTGCTTTCACACTAGTGGTAGCATGATACGGAGTCTACAACCCACACAAGTGGCTCAGGTAGTGCAGCTCATCCAGGATGGCACATCAATGCGAGCTGTGGCAAGAAGGTTTGCTGTGTCTGTCAGCGTAGTATCCAGAGCATGGAGGCGCTACCAGGAGACAGGCCAGTAAATCAGGAGATGTGGAGGAGGCCGTAGGAGGGCAACAACCCAGCAGCAGGACCGCTACCTCCGCCTTTGTGCAAGGAGGAGCAGGAGGAGCACTGCCAGAGCCCTGCAAAATGACCTCCAGCAGGCCACAAATGTGCATGTGTCTGCTCAAACGGTCAGAAACAGACTCCATGAGGGTGGTATGAGGGCCCGACATACACAGGTGGGGGTTGTGCTTACAGCCCAACACCGTGCAGGACGTTTTTAATTTGCCAGAGAACACCATGATTGGCAAATTTGACACTGGCGCCCTGTGCTCTTCACAGATGAAAGCAGGTTCACACTGAGCACATGTGACAGACGTGACAGTTTGGAGACGCCGTGGAGAACGTTCTGCTGCCTGCAACATCCTCCAGCATGACCGGTTTGGCGGTGGGTCAGTCATGGTGTGGGGTGGCATTTCTTTGGGGGGCCGCACAGCCCTCTATGTGCTCGCCAGAGGTAGCCTGACTGCCATTAGGTACCGAGATGAGATCCTCAGACCCCTTGTGAGACCATATGCTGGTGCGGTTGGCCCTGGGTTCCTCCTAATGCAAGACAATGCTAGACCTCATGTGGCTGGAGTGTGTCAACAGTTCCTGCAAGAGGAAGGCATTGATGCTATGGACTGGCCCGCCTGTTCCCCAGACCTGAATCCAATTGAGCACATCTGGGACATCATGTCTCGCTCCATCCACCAACGCCACTTTGCACCACAGACTGTCCAGGAGTTGGTGGATGCTTTAGTCCAGGTCTGGGAGGAGATCCCTCCGGAGACCATCCGCCACCTCATCAGTAGCATGCCCAGGCATTGTAGGGAGGTCATACAGGCACGTGGAGGCCACACACACTACTGAGCCTCATTTTGACTTGTTTTAAGGACATTACATCAAAGTTGGATCAGCCTGTAATGTGGTTTTCCACTTTAATTTTGAGTGTGACTCCAAATCCAGATCCTCCATGGGTTGATACATTTGATTTCCATTGATCATTTTTGTGTGATTTTGTTGTCAGCACATTCAACTATGTAAAGAAAAAAGTATTTAATAAGAATATTTCATTCATTCAGATCTAGGATATGTTATTTTAGTGTTCCCTTTGTTTTTTTGAGCAGTGTAGTTCTCCTTTAAAGGCTCTATTGTCATTGGGCTGGACTGCAGCCTGTCCCCATGCCCATACCCGTGTCAGGCTTGGTAAATCCCCCTCAGATGGAGTCTGGCACAGGGTAGATGACAGATGACAGTAGCCTCTTCCTCTGCTCCTGGAGACTCTGAGCTCCCAAATGCTTTGGAGTGTTTTTTTAGTCTGTCTGATCCCCCAGTGCAGCACAGAGCACATGAGCAGGTCACTCACTCCTGTATAGGACTTGAGAGGGATTTCATGATTACTTACAGTTGTACAGTTGGAGATGCAGCCATTTCCATAGAAACAAGACACAGAAGAAGTTGAAGAAGATAGAGGATTTAGGGAAGATGAAAACAAGCAGAAGCTCCTGGGTATAAGGATATAAGTGAGCTGTTATCGTTGGTCGAGGTGTGTGAAGGTATGAGAGAGCTGGAGGAGAGTTTAAAGGACTGGACATCCGTCTGTAGCCAGATACACAGCCAGACTCTGAGATAGAACTTGAGAAGATAACAAACACTACACACAGTTTAAAAGGTGTGTTTGAGGACGTTTGGCTATGCATGTAGGTGTATATTTGGCTGTGTGTGTGTCAGTGTGTGTATGTGTATCTGACCAGTCAATGCTCTGTTCTTTTATAGATAGTCTGGCCTCTTTTGACCTAAACAATCTTTGGCAGCGCATTGATGTTGTTGGACAGGATAGAGTGAGTGTGTGTCTGCTTGTTGTGCATGTACTGTATGGTCAGCACACTGTGAAATAGCTTCCTGGCAACAAGGCTAACCAATTCCCTGTTATCTGAAAGGAAGGTTAACTCATAATAGTTGTTCCTTCTCACTACCAAAAGGCTGACAAAAAAAGGTTTTTACAGTCTCCCAGCTGGGTTGACTGGCACATGAAAGCTGAGAGAATGGGGAGCAGGGGACAGAGACATGCTCCCGATGCCAGATCAAATTATTGCTCTCAGATAAGACCTTATTCCTCTATGCTCCCAGACGCCGCTGAAGAATGACACAATGGCAGCACAACCTCATCCCCCAGTTCACTGCAGTCTACCCAGCCTCATAGATACTGACAGCAGGGTGATGAGAGACAAGGAGGAGGAGCCACAGGAGAGAACCGAGTGAGATGGAGATGGAGAGAAAGACAGTAAGAGAGCGATATGTATATATATATATATACTCCATACTCTCAATACATGTATATTCATATATATGTGTGTATGGAGTAAGAGAGAGAGGGAAAGAGAGCGAGTAAGAGAGAGAGAGAGAGACGGAAAAAGAGCGAGAGAGAAAGAGAGAGAGAGTGAGAGGAGTGAGAGAAGAGACAGATAATGAAAGAGAGAGAAATTCAATAAGTCATCAGGAATAATATAGGTTTGCTGTTGTCTCTTTGTATGAGTTAAGGCACCACACTGTTCCCGCTCTCTGTACTATTGCTGCTACAGAACATTACTGCATATTTTCCTGATGACTTATCTGACAGTGTGCTGCAGCTTGGGGTCTGACGATTTCCTCCACATAGTTCAGGAGCACAGTAGCAGTGATTTCTCCTCCCCTTCCAGCTAGTTGAGCTTTTCTCGGTGTGGTGGTGCTGCTCTCCTGCTGTCACCATAAGCTCAGCCACCAGAGGGGCAATATTGTTTACATTTGCCAAAAGGAATGTTTTGATCCACTGTAGGGCAGTAATGGAATCACTGTATCCAACAGCTGTTTGTTCGCCATCGATCTGCCTCCCTCCCCTCTGTGGTCCTCAGGCCCTCGACAGTTGGCACACAGCTTTGCTCTGTTCAGTGGTGCAGTCTTGCTCTCTCTCTCTGCCGGGGTCTCACATGGCCTCCCATGGCCTCATCAGGGTAACTCATACCCTTCCTTACTTAATTACACACACAGTGTGTGCTCTACAACACGTCTGTGGCTCTGGAAGAAGACCAAGATAGACAAAACAAGTTGAGTTTGAACAAGTTGTGCAAACTGTGTGTGTGTACGAAGCTTTTACATGCTTTTGTCCCACTGGGATGTGAGGGGTGTTAACCATTGTCAGCTGATAACGGAACATAACTTTTAAAGTGGAAAGTCCAATATGTCAGTTGCACGTAGAATCAGTTATGGCTCTCATCAGGCACATGTTTGTTGCACACAGTTTTTGTTGTTGTTCCTCTGAACCCACCTCCCGCAAGTTGCCGTGACATTGTCAAGTTCGCCCCCCCCCCACCCCAAGCAATACGACTGATAAATAGCTAACAACATAGCGACACAGACTGTCTGAGTTAACCTTGTATCTTTATTGACCTTTTATTTCAATCGTTTGCCTCTTTGCACACTCACAGGGCCCTACACACTCACAGGGCCCTACACACTCACAGGGCCCTACACACTCACAGGGCCCTACACACTCACAGGGCCCTACACACTCACAGGGCCCTACACACTCACAGGGCCCTACACACTCACAGGGCCCTACACACTCACACACTGTCGCTCCAACATTTGTTCTCTCACACATAATATGCACATAAATTTGTACTGACTCCACACACCTGCGCACACGCAAATATGCAAGCTGCACTCACGTCGGTAGCCATGAAGTGCTTTGAAAGGCTGGTCATGGCTCACATCAACGCCATCACGTCAGAAACCCTAGACCCACTCCAATTCGCATACCGCCCCAACAGATCCACAGATGATGTCTATTGCACTCCACACTGCCCTTTCCCACCTGGACAAAAGGAACAGCTATGTGAGAATGCTATTCCTTGACTACAGGTCAGTGTTCAACACCATAGTGCCTTCAAACCTCATCACTAAGCTAAAGACCCTGGGACTAAACACCTCCCTCTGCAACTGGATCCTGGACTTCCTGACGGGACGCCCCCAGGTGGTAAGGGTAGGTAACAACACATCTGCCACGCTGATTCTCAACACTGGGGCCCCTCAGAGTTGTGTGCTTAGTCCCCTCCTGTACTTCCTGTTCACCCACGACTCTGTGGCCAAGCACGACTCCAACACCATCATTAAGTTAGCTGACGACACAACAGTGGTAGGCTTGATCACCGACAAGACAACAATGAGCCAGCCTATAGGGAGGTCAGAGAACTGGCAGTGTGGTGCCAGGACAACAACATCTCTTTCAATGTGAGCAAGACAAAGGAGCTGATCGTAGGCTATAGAAAGGAGGGCCGGACATGCCCCCATTAACATCGACAGGACTGAAGTGGAGTGGGTCGAGAGTTTCAAGATCCTTGGTGTCCACCTCACCAACAAATGATCATGGTCCAAACACACCAAGAGAGTTGTGAAGAGGGCCCGACAACACCTTTTCCCCCTCAGGAGACTGAAAAGATTTGGCATTGGTCCACAGATCATCAAAAAGTTCTACAGCTGCACCATCGAGAGCATCCTGACCGATTGCATCACCGCCTGTTATGGCAACTGCTCTGCATCGACCATAAGGCGCTACAGAGGGTAGTGCTACCTTCTAATAGATTTTTTTTTAAACTTTAGTTTATTTAGTATTTATTCAGCATCACCACCATCACCATGGTGACGAGCTCGGGGTCGGGAGGTGAGGGATGCAGCGTGCTGATTGGTGGGAGGATGATGGGCAGGCAGAGTATGGAGTGGTAAATAACACCGTTTAGCCAGGTGACATGTTGAGTGTTCTGTCCTGTTGAGTGTTACTCATGTGTTAAGACAGCCACAACATGCCTTGAGTTCAGTGTGTGGGTGGGTGGGGGGGGATGCTGGGGGGGCGAGGGGCTCTAATTCTTGAACTGCATTGTTGGTTAAGAGCTTGTAAGTAAGCATTTCATGTTGCATGTATTTGGCGCATGTGACGAATACAATTTGATTTGATTTTATACTGTTGCCTAGCCCCCTTACCCCTATACATATCTACCTCCATCACTCCAGTATCCCTGTCACCTTACCCCTATACATATCTACCTCCATCACTCTAGTATCCCTGTCCCCTTACCCCTATACATATCTACCTCCATCACTCTAGTATCCCTGTCACCTTACCCCTATACATATCTACCTCCATCACTCTAGTATCTCTGTCACCTTACCCCTATACATATCTACCTCCATCACTCTAGTATCCCTGTCACCTTACCCCTATACATATCTACCTCCATCACTCTAGTATCCCTGTCACCTTACCCCTATACATATCTACCTCCATCACTCTAGTATCTCTGTCACCTTACCCCTATACATATCTACCTCCATCACTCTAGTATCTCTGTCACCTTACCCCTATACATATCTACCTCCATCACTCTAGTATCCCTGTCACCTTACCCCTATACATATCTACCTCCATCACTCCAGTATCCCTGTCACCTTCCCCTATACATATCTACCTCCATCACTCCAGTATCCCTGTCACCTTACACCTATACATATCTACCTCCATCACTCTAGTATCCCTGTCACCTTACCCCTATACATATCTACCTCCATCACTCCAGTATCCCTGTCCCCTTACCCTATACATATCTATATCACTCCATATCTACCTCCATCACTCCAGTATCCCTGTCACCTTACCCCTATACATATCTACCTCCATCACTCTAGTATCTCTGTCACCTTACCCCTGTACATATCTACCTCCCATCAGTATCCCTAGTATCCCTGTCACCTTGCCCCTATACATATCTACCTCCATCACTCTAGTATCCCTGTCACCTTACCCCTATACATATCTACCTCCATCACTCCATCCAGTATCCCTGTCCCCTTAACCCTATACATATCTACCTCCATCACTCTAGTATCTCTGTCACCTTACCCCTATACATATCTACCTCCATCACTCCAGTATCCCTGTCACCTTACCCCTATACATATCTACCTCCATCACTCTAGTATCTCTGTCACCTTACCCCTATACATATCTACCTCCATCACTCCAGTATCCCTGTCACCTTACCCCTATACATATCTACCTCCATCACTCTAGTATCTGTCACCTTACCCCTATACATATCTACCTCCATCACTCTAGTATCCCTGTCACCTTACCCCTATACATATCTACCTCCATCACTCTAGTATCTGTCACCTTACCCCTATACATATCTACCTCCATCACTCCAGTATCCCTGTCCCCTTCCCCCTATACATATCTACCTCCATCACTCCAGTATCCCTGTCACCTTACCCCTATACATATCTACCTCCATCACTCTAGTATCTGTCACCTTACCCCTATACATATCTACCTCCATCACTCCAGTATCCCTGTCCCCTTCCCCCTATACATATCTACCTCCATCACTCTAGTATCCCTGTCACCTTACCCCTATACATATCTACCTCCATCACTCCAGTATCCCTGTCACCTTACCCCTATACATATCTACCTCCATCACTCTAGTATCCCTGTCACCTTACCCCTATACATATCTACCTCCATCACTCCAGTATCCCTGTCACCTTACCCCTATACATATCTACCTCCATCACTCTAGTATCCCTGTCACCTTACCCCTATACATATCTACCTCCATCACTCCAGTATCCCTGTCACCTTACCCCTATACATATCTACCTCCATCACTCTAGTATCCCTGTCACCTTACCCCTATACATATCTACCTCCATCACTCTAGTATCCCTGTCCCCTTCCCCCTATACATATCTACCTCCATCATTCTAGTATCCCTGTCACCGTACCCCTATACATATCTACCTCCATCACTCTAGTATCCCTGTCCCCTATACATAACCCCATAGTACATATCTACCTCCATCACTCTAGTATCCCTGTCACCTTACCCCTATACATATCTATCCCCTCCATCACTCTAGTATCCCTGTCACCTTACCCCTATACATATCTACCTCCATCACTCCAGTATCCCTGTCACCTTACCCATGTACATATCTACCTCCATCACTCTAGTATCCCTGTCATCTTTCCCCTATACATATCTACCTCCATCACTCCAGTATCCCTGTCACCTTATCCCCCTATACATATCTACCTCCATCACTCTAGTATCCCTGTCCCCTTACCCCTATACATATCTACCTCTATCACTCCAGTATCCCTGTCACCTTACCCCTATACATATCTACCTCCATCACTCCAGTATCCCTGTCACCTTACCCCTATACATATCTACCTCCATCACTCTAGTATCTCTGTCACCTCTACCCATCTATACATATCTACCTCCATCACTCTAGTATCCCTGTCACCTTACCCCTATACATATCTACCTCCATCACTCTAGTATCCCTGTCCCTTACCCCTATACATATCTACCTCCATCACTCTAGTATCCCTGTCATCTTACCCCTATACATATCTCACTAGTATCCATCACTACCCCTATACATATCTACCTATCCCTGTCCCCTTACCCCTATACATATCTACCTCCATCACTCCAGTATCCCTGTCACCTTACCCCTATACATATCTACCTCCATCACTCTAGTATCCCTGTCCCCTTACCCCTATACATATCTACCTCCATCACTCCAGTATCCCTGTCACCTTACCCCCCCATATATCCCTGTCATATCTACCTCCATCACTCTAGTATCCCTGTCCCCTTACCCCTATACATATCTACCTCCATCACTCTAGTATCCCTGTCATCTTTCCCTATACATATCTACCTCCATCACTCTAGTATCCCTGTCACCTTACCCCTATACATATCTACCTCCATCACTCCAGTATCCCTGTCACCCCTTACATATCCCTATACATATCTACCTCCATCACTCTAGTATCTCTGTCACCCAGTTACCCTATCTACCTATACATATCTGTCCTCCATCACCTCCATCACCAGTATCCCTGTCACCTTACCCCTGTACATATCTACCTCCATTACTCTAGTATCCCTGTCCCCTTACCCCTATACATATCTACCTCCATCACTCCATCACTAGTATCCCTGTCATCTTTCCCCTATACATATCTACCTCCATCACTCTAGTATCCCTGTCATCTTTCCCCTATACATATCTACCTCCATCACTCTAGTATCCCTGTCACCTTACCCCTATACATATCTACCTCCATCACTCTAGTATCCCTGTCATCTTCCCCTATACATATCTACCTCCATCACTCTAGTATCCCTGTCATCTTTCCCCTATACATATCTACCTCCATCACTCTAGTATCTCTGTCACCTTACCCCTATACATATCTACCTCCATCACTCTAGTATCCCTGTCCCCTTACCCCTATACATATCTACCTCCATCACTCTAGTATCTCTGTCACCTTACCCCTATACATATCTACCTCCATCACTCTAGTATCCCTGTACATGGAAATGTTATTGGAACTGACTTTTTATTTTTTTTGCTGTATGGAGTATGCTTACTTACTTACTTACTTACTTACTTGCTTTATTGTGTATTTCATGTCTTTTTTTCTAGTAATGCATTGTTATTGATTAATGCATTGCTGGGTTTTGAGTTGGCAAGAAAGGCATTTCACTGTACCGGTATCCAAACATGCACCGATTAAGATGCGGTCACTGCTCGAGTGTGTGTAGCTACGAGCTACATAGTTTACATATCAACAGTACTGCCACAGCGGCATATTATTTGATAATACACAATGTTCGGTCTTATTGGCTGATACGCGCAGCAGAGAGAGGCAGAAAGACAGAGAGGAGCGGCTGCATCAACGGCCCTCTGACCCAACTCCGTCCTTACTTCAGTCAGGAGTTGCACATGAGTCAGGGCATCAGCAACACAGGTTGTCTAGACTCTAGCTAACCACCATATACTAGACACTAAATATCCACACAAGCCACTAGCCAGCCAGCCATACTGTATATCATGGGTTAGAAGATGATGAATATTATATTATGAAGTTGTTATTCAAGAATTTAAGAGCATTGATAATAAATCACAATCAGTTTTTTTTTTTAAATCAAGCTTTCTCACTAGCAGATTTACATGAATCATCAATCATCAACATCATCGATCAGCTGATAGCCCACACTATCAGGTTTTTATTGGTTCACTTCTGCCTCCTAGTTATGTTCCGGTCATTACTAATTACGCTCACTAATAGTTCTGATCCCAAAAGCCGTTAAATGTTCCAAATTGTAACCCAAAGTGCTGAAGCAGCCGTCCCCCCCCCCCTCTCTTTATGTGTGTCTGAGGCCTGCAGCCCTGAAGCCGCCAGGGACACACAGTAAAGTAGCACTCTGTCCCCATGATCACTTAGAATGACGGAAAAGCACCTGACACAGCAGTCTGCAGACTGGGACTACTCTGTCTTGTTATGGATGGTCAACCCCTGAAAAAAATTTGGGACAATATTCACCTTTTTTTATAGTGCTCACTGGTGCTGGGGGTTTAGCTCCAGTGACATTCTTTATGTCTTTCTTCACTCATAGCTTACGGATGGTGTGGAAATAAAACATGAAATATTCAGAGGTAGATTCAAATCTCCATTACCCTAAAGAGAGCTTAAAGGCAAATGGGTCTGGAGGTCTCCTCTCTTTCTGGTCTTAGAGCTCGTTTTAGCTTCAGCCACAGACCTACTGTAGCACTGTGGTTATGGTCTTCTCTCCGACCTCAGAGGAAGGGTTTACTGTAGATCAAAACGGGTCTGTTTACTCACCAGCTGCTAATCAATGCAGAACATCCAGACAACAGCGGCTCGTGTTTTTGGTGTGGAATGAAACTGTTTCATTCTGCCTTTAGTGACTTTGTCAATACATCAGTGTTACAGTGTAATGTCAGCCAAGGTTGGGCAGGGGATGACAGTATTGAATAACTCCCTCTCCCAACCCTGGCCTTTAATGAGGATTGATTAACATTCGCCGGGTAATGTTCTGCATTCTCACAAGGTCACTTTGCATCACCATATTAATGACACAGTCTGAAGAGATTAAATCAATGTATGCGATGTATATGATATACTGTAGAAATGCAACAGATGCTTGTTATTTCTGTCTGTGTACCAGACGAATCACATTCAGAGTAGAAGATCCCGAAGTCTCGTGTTGTTCAGAGGTCAGTCCCACTGAGATGGAGAATCAGATGTAACACCTGCCTATTTGACGCAGTAACAAAGCAAACAATATAACACATATTTGCCTGTGAACAATGTCCCGAACTTTGGCAACTAATAGGTCTTTTCTTTCAACCTCCCGCCTGGATGTGTCAATGTGTAGTTCGTACATGCATAGTCTGTGAGCCCCCTAGCAATTTGGGTTCTAGCCAATGAGCTCGCCATTTGAGTGAGAGAGAGAAAGAGAGCGATGTCGTGGTGCACATATTTGCACATATGGGATGAAATACACAGTTTTCAGGATCCACTTTTGGCTGGTGAACACTACTTTCAGAACTACTGGCTAAAATGTATACAAGAATACCTTGAGAATCTCTTTAACCCAGAAGTACAATCAAGCATGATTTGGTCGGCTGCGCGATTAACTTCTGTGTTCATACGTGTTTGAAATGAAGAGTTCCAGCAAACACGAAGTCTCCACCCTTGCAAAAAGAAACTCTCAGCCAAAGAGCCCCCCCCACCCACCCACCCACCTTCCGACCCGTGTGGGCGCACGTCTGAAGCAGTTTAAGCACTGCCTTGGCCCAATCCCGATACGTAATAACCAATGAAAATCTAAAAAGTGTCCCGGCAGTTTCTTCGGTCCACACGCAGAATCTGCCCGCGGGAGATTAGCCTGGGAATGTTAAGAACAAGCTCAACGGACTGGGCAACATGTTCACTAGGATTTAATGTGGAACATTATTTTCTAATTAAGTTCAATTAGAGTGAAAAATAATGTTAATGAGATGGAAATGGAAAGGAACAGAGAGAGAGAGAGGGAAGGGGAGAGAGAGTGAGCGAGTGAGAGAGAGACAGAGAGGGAAGGGAAGAGAGAGAGAGATAAAGAGAGGCAGACAGACAGACAGACAGACAGACAGACAGACAGACAGACAGACAGACAGACAGACAGACAGACAGACAGACAGACAGACAGACAGACAGACAGACAGACAGACAGACAGACAGACAGACAGACAGACAGACAGACAGACAGACAGACAGACAGACAGACAGAGAGGGAGGGAGGGAAGGGGAGAGAGAGAGTGAGAGAAAGAGAGAGAGAGAGAGACAGAGACAGACAGACAGACAGACAGACAGACAGACAGACAGACAGACAGAGACAGACAGACAGACAGACAGACAGACAGGGAAGGGGAGAGACAGAGAGGGAAAGGGAGAGAGAGATAAAGAGAGGGAAGGGGAGAGAGAGTGAGTGAAAGAGACAAAGACAGACAGACAGACAGACAGACAGACAGACAGACAGACAGACAGACAGACAGACAGACAGACAGACAGACAGACAGACAGACAGACGAAGAGAGGGAAGGGGAGAGAGAGTGAGAGAGAGAGAGACAAAGACA